>NC_053444.1:55659129-56025458 GCF_007990345.1 Gossypium hirsutum
ATGAAATAAGCAAGAAAACAATGTGAACAAGGGGTAAAATTGGAAATAGCATAAAAGTTAGTAATTAAATAATGATGTAATTGAAAAATCTAGACATTTTCATCTTTCTCAGCCAGAAACGTCGTACCAGGTCTCCTATGCTGGTTTTTCATATTTTTACACCATGTAAGTTCAATTTTTACTATTTCTTAGTAATTTTTATGTTTTGGTGACTTTTACAATTAGGTCCAATCATCTAATTCATTGGTTTTTGATTTGATGGGTGAAATTGGAAGTTACCCTGGCTGAGTAAGGGTAGTATATGATGAATTATTATGAAATTGAAGTTCTAATTTCATATTAAGGTTGTTTTATTAAGTCATTTTGATAGAAAATGGTATTTAGGACCTGATTGTGAAAAAGTTGTGAATTAGATGTTGGTGTTGAAATTGAGAATATCAAAGGCTTTGAAATAATTTATAATGATAAAATAAAGTGTTAATTGATAAAAAAATTAGTTCAATTGATGGGTGAATTGAGTAGGGACTAAATTGTAAAAACTGTAAATTTTAGGGTAAAAGTGTAATTTCGAAATTTGAACAGCATAAATTGTGAAGTGAAGTAGAAATCAAATAAATGCTAATGAGTAGAAATAATTTATATTATAGATCAAGAGAAACGAGATTCAAGTCGTGATCGAGGGAAAAATAAAGTTTACGAGGAATAGGCTCGATTGCTAATATTTTATATCGAGGTAAGTTCATATGATTTTTAATAATGCAATGTGTAATTTAATGTTTTGAAATGAAATTTCATGAATGATATAGTATATTATTGTATATAAATGTCATTAAACTGTGATAATTGTAAAATGATATTGAATAAAAGTACAAATTAAATGGAACAACGGACTTGAGTACTTTCATTCAGTGGCTAAGACGAATCGACGGAAAAGACCATGGTTGGACCATGGCAGCATGTGAAATGTGATTTCTGTATAAGACCATAGCTGGGCTATGGCTTCGGAGAAATGTGATTTGTGCTTCCGTATAAGACCATAGCTGGGCTATGGCTTCGGAGAAATGTGATATGTGCTACTGTATAAGACCATATCTGGGATATGGCATCAGTGTGATATGTGATCCGTATAAGACCATGGCTGGGCTATGGCCTCGGTATGTGATATGTGACTATGTGCAAGACCATAATTTTACTATGGCATTGTGATAATGAGGTACTCAATTCCGTAGTTGTTCCCTAATTTGATTATGAACGAAAATGTAAAATGGCCCGAAAGATTAAGAATTGGTGAATACTATGAAAATGACACGATTTGGAATAAGTTCTTGATACTTGATGACATTGAGATTATGGATCTATGCTTATGAAGCATAATTATGTGTTCTTACCATGATGGATGAAATGATATTGTATGGATTTAGTGAATAATAGTGGTGAATGAATAAATATGGCCTTGGCAGTTTTGGATTACTGCAGTAGTGTAACTTTTGAAATTCACCATAAATTGTGGAATTGAGTTAAGGGCTAAATAAAATATGAGATTAAAGCCTGATGAGTCTAGTTTCATATAGAGGAAATGGTGCATGCAATTGGATTTTATGTTATAAGATATTTAAATTGTTGTGAGACAGAGTTTGAATGACTTCGAGATCCCCTGTTCTGATTTTAGAAAATCATTAAAAATTGTACAATTGTGGTGTTTTATCTTAAAAGCATGTTGGTAATTGCTTATTAATTTCATATGGACTTACTAAGCATTTATGCTTACTCCCTCCTTTTCATTCCTTATAGTTTTGACAAGCTAGCTCGGAAATCGGAACGGTCGGAGGCCCACTCACACTATCCGTATACCATCTTGGCATAATGGCTTGTATATTTTGAGTATGGCATGTATAGCATTATAATCATTTTGTATATATGGTCTTATGATATGGTTATTGAGTGGTATGGAAATGCTTGGTAATGATTAGCCATTGGAATGGCTAATCATGATCATATTTGGTGTTATGTATGTCAAATTGCTAGCTAATCCATGGAAACCATGAAATAGGTAAATTTACCATAAAATAGATTCAGACAGCAGTAGAGTTGAGAATTTGAAAAATAACTAAAAATAGTAGAAATGGAATTAAATAATGAATAAGTTAAGGAATCGAAGCTTGATGAGTCTATTTTCATATGGAAGAAGCGAAATAGGTATATGATCTATATTTTATGAGATGTTTAAATTTTTGTGAAACAGGGCAAAATTTGTATTAGGTGGGTACAGTGTGGACAAGTTTGTAACAGAACCCAAAAAAAAATTGAGAGAAATTGTAATTGTCAAATTGCCAGTAACTTACAGTTCTGTATCTATGGTTGTGTGCGTTCTACTTTTGGTAATTAACGGTTTTGAGTTCAGGTCACTGTCCGTTAACTATGTTTTTTTTAAACAACTCTTGTCCATGTGTTATATAGTTAAGTACAATTAGTGTAAACCTATGACAAGAATGATCCTGCTAGTTTACAGTTAAGCATCTGTCTTTTCTGTCTAGTTCGAGTTCAATTTAAGGTATGTGTAGGAACATTCATTTTGTAATGCTAGTATCTTAACTGGAGTTATTAGGAATTAAATTTCCGTATTTCTATTCGTTTTTTTTTGTTTTTTTTATGTCTTTTTTTTTCCTTTTTCCTACTTCCCTTTCATTTTCTTTTCAATTCTTTAATTTTCTCCTTCATTTTAATCACGGTCATAAGTAAGTATGGTCTAGATGAAGTTATACGCCGTTAATTACATTGATCAAAAGGTTAGTAAGTAAGTTTCCTGACAATTCCGTTAATTCTAGGGTTTATGTTCTTAATTGGGCATATCGAGTGTATTGTGTTATCCCTAATATTAGTCGCTTGGTTTCCTCTTAGGCGAAGGTGTTGGGAGTAGCAAACCTCAACTCGACAAATTGGAGCAACCGTTGTTGACTTTCCGATAAGTTTGATTTCGTTGAAGGTTTTGTGTCGAAACCTAAAGATAAAGTATTATGTGTAAAATGTACGTTATTGTCGATAAAGTTGGTTGATTGAGTTATTGGATAGTCGTTTTAGGCTTCAGAGACTCTCTTCGTTATTGTTACTTTGAAATCTCTCCAAATGCGTACCGAAAACCTTAACTTTACAAGTTTCGATTGCCAAAAATGGTGGTTGTCAACACCACACGAGCATAGGCCGTGTAAGCCACATGGTCGTGTGACAGGCCGTGTGAGCCACACGGTCATGTGACAAGCCATGTAAGCGACCGTATAACTCACTGTTCATCAATTTAGAGCCACAAGAGCAAGGAACACGGGCGTGTGTCCAGTCCGTGTGTGAAAATATTAGTGTAAGGTTCACATAGGCGTGTGTCTAAGCCGTGTAACTCACTGTTTGTGACTTAAGACAACATGAGCAAGCACATGGGCATGTGCCCAGGCCGTGTGAGTCACACGAGCAAGGACATAGTCGTGTGTCCAGGCCGTGTAACTCTCTGATTTATGCTTTAAAACCACGGGCAAGACATGGGCGTGTACCCAGGCCGTTGGCGTATATAAAGGGCTTGAAAACTATTTTCAGACGTAAATGTTACTTAAGACTGATTTTGAAGTTCCCATAGTATGTATGGTCTGACTTGTGACATATGCATGGATTCTATACCTATATGTGCACTATGATACTTAGTCTGACATTGAACTATGCTATCTACTTGTGGAACAATTTAGAATAACTGAATACATATTGTAGATATTGGTTCTTTGCATATGTATTGGTTGGGATATTTTGAAGAAGGAAGTGATCTGTTCTAAATTAGTGGCTAAGCCATCATATGTATAACTCTGATCCCGTGTTTCGTCGCATTACGATCTAGCAGCTAAGCTGCATTTCTGTAAATGTGTAAGATAGACAATGTATGGTGTGTAGGGTTGGTTGAGCATTGAATGCCCTTAATGATGTGTTGGGATGGCCGAAGATGGGTGTAGTGGATGAGAATATTTGTATCTGACTCTGATCTGTTCTGTATATCAAACTAAAATTGTTTTTGCATCTGAAATTAATCTGTCTTGGATCTGAACTAGAAATGTTTCTGTTATCAGATCGAATCTTTGAATAAGGACACTGTTTGGTAAATGTGTTTTTGTGAACAAAATTCTTCATGCACTGAGTTCACAACTCACTTTAGTGTTGGTTGGATTTCAGTGATTCTCAGTCTTGAACGGGTAAGCACCGCGGAAGCTTGGTTCAGCTTTTATCTTTCTTTTAAATACTACTTTAGGAATTTCAGCAAACTATGATAGTAGGACTTTGGAATATTACATACTTAACTAATCGTTGTGATGAATATTATGCGACGTATGGTTTAGTTTTATTGTGTTATATGTGTGGTATTTGAGTATTGATAATGTGACTTCCTAAACTTGGACTGGACGTCTAGGTCGAGTTTAGGGTGTTGCAAAATTCCTTGTGCTACTCCTACAGTTGGTACCTCTTCAAAATTTACTATATTAATATTTTTAGTCGATTCGCTAATTGAAAGGTCAATTTTACTCAAGACTTTCTCCAATATGAGCAAGCCTGATGCCTCCGTATCAATAAGAGCACTCCTTATTCGGCCTCTTTGATTTGTTATTAGGCTTCCACCTCCTATTATGTGGTTTCCTTTACCATTATTCTTACCATTTTCCCCATTTTCATTTTTAACTTGTCCATCTTCCTCATGGTCTCTGTTAGCTCAATTAATCAAACTAAAATTGCCAAGAGGTGGGTGAATTGGCTTTTAAAAAATTTGGTGGAAGTATTGAAAGAATATGAAACAATGAACACAAAGATTTAGAGTGGTTCGGCCCAATTGCCTACTGCACTACCTTATCTTTCCACAACTAAGAACTTTTCTAAATTCACTAATTTGTTCAACCTTTGAGGACAAGGTTTAACCTTACAACCCTCTTAAGATTTTTACCCCAAATCTTAAGATAAACCCTCTCAAAGAATTAAAAGAAGCAAACAAAGAGATAATCCTAACAAGATTAGAATGTCTGCAAATTAAGCATAAATAGATAATAATACACTTGAGCAAAAGAAAGAAAATGAAAGCTCATAAGTGTATACAAGAGAATTATGGAAGTATTGAGTACAAAGGTTGTTTGATTAATAATTTTCTTGAATATGCTTTCTTGTTGTTGTAGGAACTTTCGAAGCTGGTATTTATACCCTCTAATATATTTCCAACCTTTGAGGTTGTTGTGGTAGTTAATAGACTCGTTGGGATATGAAAACTAGAGTATTTAATACACCTGGAATAGCGAGTATCGATACCAAATAAAAATGTATCAATATTTTTTGCAATAAATGTTAAATTCAGTAACCGTTGGAGTTTAACTATTAATACCAAAACAATTTTATCGATACTTTATGAAAAGGTATCGATACCTGACTGCCTCTAGACGTTCCAATGTCTAGAGTAAAAATCCTACACAAAAGATGTGAACAAAAGGTATCTACAAGTATACAGGTCAAGTTGTAATATAGTTACAACGGAGTATGTAAGTCCTCTAAGGATCGTACCCAAGGGAGGCGGGCACTAAATTAGTTCTAATTTAAACATAAATAGATATAATTAATACTTTAATTAAATTATTGTACGAAAGATTAAAAGAAGAGTTTTAATAAACTATACTAAGAACATAAAAGAAAATTAAATAAATGAAAAACAAGAAATCAAATAAAGAAATATGTATCAAATCTAGGCATAGGTGATTAGCTTGTTCCAGTAATCATAATCAATTGTCATCACGGGCTTTCTTATTCCATCAACTAGTCAATACCCCAACATGATCTTTCGATATGTCCACTGAAATAGTGAGTCAATAAAAAAATACTGAGTCAGCAAGAACTATTTATCTTTCGACCTCACAGTCCAGATTGGTTCAGGGTTTGGACTAAAAACAAAGTGTTTTCCATTTGAATTCTCAAATGTGGAAAACTTGGCTTTGGTTACTGATGTACAAAACAACTTTGATATGTGGCACTTGAGGTATGAGCATATTCGTTTCAAGGGGCTGAAGCTGTTGGGTCATTAGATTACAAAAAAACTAATTCTCTTGATTTATCTGAGGGTTGTATTTATAAAAAGCAAAGTAGAAGTCTATTTCATGTTGGGAAAGCCTAGAGAGCTTCTACTTGTCTTGAATTAATTCATGATGACTTATGTGGTTCAATGAACATTGAACCCCTATTTTTATTTCTTACTTATTGTAAATGATTCTAGTAGCATGAGCTAGGTATATATATAAATATATATTGATAAGATGACTAAAGTTCACAAGTTACAAAAGGTAAATGCATAATTACTCTTACCCTAAAAGGTTTTTAGCTCTACATTTTGTCCAAATTGGTGTGTCATTATTCTCATTAGTCTATAGTAAGCTCTGTATTTGTTCTCTTAGGATGTGGATGCCGTCCAATAATGGTTTGAGTGTTTAATGTATTGAAAAAATGTTTTTTATCCGATGATACAACCAATCAATTTGTCTTTAGTTTTAAAAATACACGAAAGAGAAAATGCCTACTTGGAGGGAATTTACTAGTGCTACTCGTAACATTAATAATTTCCTCATAATTTCATTTTCTTGTTGAAATCTTCTTTCATATGTTGATCTAGTTTTTCTATTCGAATTTCTTATATGGAGCACCCATGCTAGTGTCACGGGGTTAAAACTTTAGTCTAGCAAACTGTGCGACCTTAAGTAGTTCTTTTGCTTTAAATCCACCTAAGCTAGTCTAACCCTCAAAAAATGAGAATTCATAAAGGAACTCTAAGGCACCGAAAAAAGCAGAAGCAAACTCAAAAGCGAAGAAGAAACAAAAGAACTGAAAAGCCACACAAAGCAATGCAAACTAGGTGTTTGAGTAAATACTCTCAAAGTATATTAATAACTCTAAATGGGATGGGATGAGATGATTACAAATGAGGGGGAAGGCCTCTATTTATAGTTGAGCTCCCCTAGATCCAACGGTATAATTTAAATTACATCAATGGTCAAGATTAAACCCTATCTACAAGATAAGAGTCTTAAGGGATTTAAACTCTATACAATCTTATCCTTAGGATTTTCAATATTCACCATGGCAACTCTAATTTTACTACAGTGTTCCACTGGGTTACCAACACCAAAAGTAGATGGGTTTCTCTGTGACACCTTATATCCTACGCAATTAGAGGATCCAAATATAAAATGTCACATTCAAATGCCGAAACAAACTATTTTACTATTTCACTTTATTGAAATGGTAGTGTAGTGGTAAAATCATTTTTAAAAAAAAATTGGCAGCATTTATGCTTATTTTATGTAAAAACCCCCTGCAAAATTTAGATTTCACAATATATCCATATTCAAATAATCTCCCAAGTCAACTCCCAACACTTCGATATTTCGAAACATACCGCAAACTAAGTATATCACATTAAAGTCATTTAATTCACTAATAATATTATAATTACGGCAACCAAAAGTTTGTTTTTTATGTCACAAATACATATCTATAGCCAAATGACTTTACTAAAAGCGAAGTACATGCCAACTTGAAACAAAACAAAATATACGAAATTTATTGAGTCTAGGATTTTTCGGTCGGATCGTGACGACTCTGAGTACAAAATCTCAAAATACACCTAGCCTGCATATGAAAACAAGACCATTCAGTGTGTATTAATTTCAAATGGTATTACTATCACTTACTCAATATAGCATAAAATTTAAATAATTGGACTTAGTTGATTTGTTTCTTCCTTAGACCAATTCAAGTATGTTTCATATCAAAGCTTATCCAATACATTACTATACATAAGTATCCCAAACAAACCAAATGCGATATTTTAACTAACCAGTCTATTTTAACGAACTTATTAACACTTTATGCTAACAATGTATGCAACCTTATTCGATTTTGTCTCATTTTCTCATATTGCATTACATTACCAATTTAAATCAAACCATTCTTCATGTTCAATATTTATGTTCACTAATACATAGCTCAGATCTAAACTAATTTATGGATCCTACTAATATTATAATTTGGCACCCAGTGCCTCATTGATACGTCACAAACTAAACAAATTGCACCCAATGCTCATCAGTTAATTTGAAGCAATAATCATGCTCAGCATTTGCCGGTACGTCCGATGGTTAGTGCACCCAACGCTCATTCACCTATAGTCAAAGTAATTTTATATCGGTACATCCAACGTAAACAATTCGCACCCTATACTCATCGGCTGAGCCGAAGTAGTAATTGTGAAAGCTAAGGTTGGAATGTTTGAAGAAAAATGCGCCTAGCACTCAACGACTTATAGTCGAAGCAATTATCGTTATTTTAATCGATTCTATAACTCATTAATTATTCTCAACTTTGCCCAACAATTACTACAACAACCCACAGTCTAATTTAATTCTCAGTACAATTTCCATTCTATTGATCTCAACAACAACTCTTCTGTTGAATGTCATTTCATATAAAACATGGCATGATTTGTCTCATGTTCAAGCCAAATGCGCAACTTTACTAAACTATACTATTTCAAATTTTTATACAATTTAACTCTTTATCAAAATAATTAATCGCAATATTGTATTTCTAGTTAGTCACTCATGTGTAACTTCCTTCATTTTGCCAACTTACCTAACAATGAAATTAAAGGGAATTTCGAACTATTTGTTGGTGACTTCAGCTTTTTCCTTCGCTTTTGAAGAAATTGGATCGTTAGTAGCTATGAATTAACATAAACAAATAACACCATCAATAATTCACCCAATTCAGAGTCAATTATTATCTCAAACAACCTTTATATTTCATTCAATTTAAATTCTTAAATCAAAATAAGCATAACTCGTCATTCTAAGCATTGATTTATAATTCGACTTCATTTCCTTCTATTTTAAACCCTCTATTATCGATTTCTAACAAAATCTCATAACAACTCTACTTGATATCCACTTTATTTTCTCAGGTGAAAATCTAACATTTAACTTCAAATCTAGTCATTTTCATGTATACTCTAAAAATCTATTAATTTAACATCAAAAACATAGAAAAATCATTAATAGTAAATTTCTAAAACATTAACAGTTTTATAAATTGATACACAAGTTGGTTAAATTATGATTCTTCAATCTCAAAAACATAAAATTTATAAGAGAAGTAATAAATTACATTCACCAATTTGTGGATTAAAGCTTGAAAACCGTAAGCAAATTTGCTCTATTTCTTTTCTCTATTTTTTTCTCGTGCGTAGAAAGATGGAGAAGACAATCTTCTCTCTCCTTCCACTTAAATCATTTCAATTTTATTTTTTATTTTTTATTTTTTATAATAAATAATAATAACATAAGAGCCAGGTGTTTTTTTAGACACAAATTTGGCATGTTTTATTGCTATCTTAAACTTTTGAGCTATTAGCAATTTTAGTTCCTTTAACTATTTTCAAATTAAAATTTATAGCGATCTAAGTTTATAATTTAATCCTTGTACTAAATTAAATACTCAAATCAACTAAATTACTTGTCCTTGATTCAAATCAACTAGACTCAATTCATTAAAACGAAACCTGAAACCGTACTTTTCAACACCACTGTACCGGGTTGTTACAATCTCTATATGTTCCACAAATTGAGCTTGAAACAACCCGTTTTTAATAGTGTCAAAAATAGTGGTTTCAAGGCCATAAATCTCCGTAAATATTACGAGTCAAATATAGTAATATAATAAATTTTATTTGATAATTTATGTTATTTGAATGAAAAATTAGGTTCAAGTGGTATATCCCTAAAGTCAAGTGGTTTTAGAAAAGGAGGTATTGAGATCTTGTTTCTATAAACGAGCCCATAAATATTTTATTAAATATTTACGAAGTGTTATTAGGGTCATATTAAAATTTGGTTAAGAAATTTTAACGTTTAAATAGTTAATTAGGTAAAAAGGATTAAATTGTAAAAGTTGCAAAAGTTGGTTTCTATAAGTTAAAGGTACTAAAAGGTTAAATTAATATGGTTACAAGGGATTTTATGGAAATTGTGCCAAATCTTAGTAGCATGCATAGTTAGTGCTTTGTTTAATTAATTTATATGTTATAATTTTATAATAATAATTAAAAAGAAACTTAAGGTAAATAAAATAAACAAAGCACATTATTTTTCTTTAGTTTTTCTTTCTCATATTCTCCAAGCCAAAAACACCATTGTTGAAGGGAGAACTTTCAGCCATACTTAATTTCTCATACATGGTATGTGTTTGATGCCCGCTTTTAGTAATTTTTTATGGTTTTGAGTTCGTATTAGCTTAATTTAACTAGTTCGGGAGTCAATTTGTAAAGTTGTTAAAATTCTAGGGACTTGCCATGAATGAGTTTGAAGTGTTTTTTCTTATTTTAATTGATAGATTATTAAAGTGGTAGTTAAATATAAGTATTTTGTTAAGCGATTCTTAGTGATTTTAATGTCTAGGGAGTAAATTGTTGAAATAGTAAAATTCAATGTAAATTGTGTGAAGTGAGGAAAAACATGGGCTGTTTGTGAACTTAGTAAGAATTAACTAGTATGGTCTTTAGTTAAAAATGATGAATTTGCAAGTTTCGGGTTTAGGGACTAAATTACATAAAAGGTAAATCATTGGGGGTAAACTTATAAATTTCTCATTGATAAGGTTATAAGTTGTATTAATTATATTAAGTGATTTGAATGGTTTAATTGAATGAAAATTATTATTTAGATCAAGAATCGAATTAAAAGGATCTAAATCGAGAAAAAGCTAATGTGTCGGATTAATCAAGGTAAGTTTGTATTTCATTTTAAAATATTACCTTTGAATTTATAAATTTAATTGATATCTTTACATATGTATCAATGAATTGGTGTTGAGATTGTCTTGATTGAGAAAAGGAAAAGTCTGTGATTGAAATACATCATGGTATTATACTCGAAAAGGAAAAAGACCATGGTTGAAAGATACAATGGCATTATATTCGGTCTTTCCGAATCAATGAAAAAGTTGAAAAGGATGTTATCTGAAAAGGATATCAAATGAGAAAGTTGAAAAGGATATTATCCGAAAAGGATATAAATGAAAAGATCGAAAAGGATAGCAATGAAAAGGTCGATAACTCATCCTTCAACCATTTGCAGGTAATATGTTTCAGGTGAGATATGTACCATAAGTATGAAAATGAGATGAATGTTTTGATTAGTATAGTTTGATAATGAATATAAATCTCTTGGTGTAATTATATGTTTCATATGTCTATAAATATGTTATCTAGTTATGTTTGTGGTGTGTTTAGATAATTAAATGGTTATCTGAGTATTTTCTGAGTATTCGATGTTGTTTCATTTGATTCAACGGGTCATTCAGGTTTAAAATTAAAAGGTACGTATATGAAATGAGCTACATTATGAGAATACGGAACGGAAAACATAATATGTATAATTGGAAGGAAAAAAAAGTAAGAAATGGATTATATGATGGATGATTTATATATTGAAATCTTTTACATGATATGTGCCATGTTTCATTGGTTAATATGTCCTTAAATGTATCTACTAACTATGTGAAGTATTGTGGATAGGAAAGAAGAATATCCATATGATCGAATGAGTAATGTTTAATGGTTTAATCATTTTGTGTTCAGTAAGTTTAAGTTTTCGTTATACAAGCTTACTAATGACTAGTTGCTTATGTAGTTGTTTTTCTCTATCTTGTAAGTCATCGAAAAACTCAATCGGTTGAAATCTCGTTGAAACACAATCACACTATCCATTCGTCATATTGGTATTTTTGGTTGTTTTGGTTAACAGTTGTAAATGGCATGTAATAATAGTTTATTTTATGTTATTTACCAATGTGATATAGTTTAAGTTTATTTGCCTATATGTCATAATGTGGGCTTATAAATGTATATGTAAGTATGGGTTTTAGTCACTCGTGAATGCCTTATGATTTAGATGGCTTTTGGTTCATTGAAGTGTGAATGAAGTGGTTAAAGGGTAGATGTGTGATGTAAGTTTAAAATATGAATTTATGGCATTGAGTGTGAGTTTATTTGAATGTTAATTTGTGGTACCAATGAGGGCACATTGGATAGACATTTAGATTAAATGATATATGTGTGTTTTGGTATGTAATAAGGCATGAATGTTGATTTGATAACTTGGTTTGTTTTGAGTTTGTTCCAAGCTTATGTGTGCCTTAATGTTGTTAGTTAATGAATTGAAAATGAAAGTAAAAATATATGGTATGTAACATTTATGTATGCTCATATGAAAGTAGGTAAAATATGGTTGAATGGTATGCTTTCAAACGATTATTTGGTATATATGATTTATGCTTAATGAATGAACTTGAAATGTTGAATTGAGTGAAGTTGATGTGTTAAATTGTGGTGTCAATTGAAGGTACCTTGGTTAGGCACCTAAGTTGGTTCATTTTGGTATGTTTTTGGTATGTTGAAGTGTTTTGGTCATGTGAAAATGATTGGAAATGGTATGGTTTGTTGTGCAAGAAAAATTTAATGTTTTGGCTTGTCTAGGGGCAAATTATGTTGCACACGGCCTGGGACACAATTACCCCACACAATCGTGTGTTTCAAGTCAATATGCTAAACGGTCTAAGACAAAACCTGCAGCACGGCTGTGTGGCTCAACATTGAATGCACATAACGTCTGGCACACAGTCTGCGACACGATTATGTGACCCTACTTTGAATGCCCATATGGGTGAACACACGGGTTGGGACATGGCCGTGTGTCCAGATTTTGAATATCCACACGGTTTGGGCCATGTCACACGGCCGTGTGACCACTATTTTCAAGTTTTTCTAAAATTTTCTATTTTGTTTCAAATTTATCCCTGATTTTTTTCAAGTTATTTTTAGGGCCCCGAAGGCTTAGTCTAAGGCTCGTAAGAGTATTTTTACTATGATTATATTAAGCTACATAATTATTTCTGTTTTGAAGTTAAATGTTCTAATTTGTACGGTAATGCTTTGTAACTCTAATTTAGCAACTGATACAGGTTAGGGTATTATAGGGCCAGTTCAAATGGGTCAAACGAACCTCATTTAATTAGTTGACCTCTATGGGATGATCTGTGTGCATTCTTTATGGGCTTTGATCAACGACCCGTGACACTCTCCCCCACCCATTCTTGCAACGCCTTTGTCATGTCCTTGAAATGACACTAGCTTAACTCATTTTGGAACTTCCTCAATGCCTCGATTGATTCCCAACTAATCTCTTTGTCGAGTAATCCCTTCTCTCAAAACCTTTGCCTCGGCTTATATCTTTTTCGTCATCTAACTTGAACAATTTCTCTCTTTTGTACATCTTGATTACAAGAGGCCGTCACTCTTAGTTGCCATATTGCGACTCACCTCAATTGGGATCCCCTTGATCCTTACAAATAAGCTTCGACACACCCACATTGAACACCAAGTTAACCTTGAGTATTGTCGCTAACTCTAGTTTGTAAGCCATTGGCTTACCCACTTTAGAACACTAAAAGGGTCCTTATGCCTTTTCCCAGCCAATGGTAAGTCATAATGTAAAACACTTGGAAAGTGTTTGAAATGTCCCTCACTCGTCGCATTTACTCTGTTCAACTGCCCAGCTTGCATCAACACTTTTACCACAAAGTTTGATGCACAACCCACATCTCTCATAGGTGGTAGCTCCACTAATAACTCAAAAAGCTTGATATTGCTTTTCTGCACCTCTAGCATTTCCAAGAAGGTCTTCGTAGCACTCCAATCTATCGAGTCATTATTCCCACCACACGGAACATCCTTAACTAGTTGGATTACCGACAATACCTTGGTTTCATCCCTTATGTCTCAGCTCACCGACACTACACATTGTTGTCGCCGAGTATTTAATATTCATATACAATCGACAAAAGGAACCAAAAGATCATTAATCTTGTTAAGGAAATTCAAGCCAAGCACGAAGTTATAATCAAAATGAATTACCTCAAAGTCTTCCTTTCCTTCCCACTCACCGATTTGTAGCTCAATTTCTTATGCTACTCCTACAGTTGGGACCTCTTCAGAATTTACTATCTTAATCTTTTTAGTCGATTTGCTAACTGAAAGACCAAGTTTACTCACGAATTTCTCCAATATGAACAAGTCTGATACCCCCGTATTAAAAAGAGCACTCCTATTTCAGCCTCTTTGGTTTGTTGTTAAGCTTCCACATCCAATTATGTGGTTTCCTATTACCACTATTCTTACCATTGCCCTTGTTTCCATTTTTAACTTGCCCCTCTCCCTTATGGTCTCCCCCATCATTTCCCTTCTCTTTAGACTTGGAAGATTCGAACTTGTCTAGCCTCAGGCCAAACACAATAAAGGACTTCGTCTCATCCATAGCTACGGTAAGTTTAATGATTCCTTATTGGCACAACTCTTATTTTACTCATGGTTTTAACCCATCCTTGAACAAATAGATTGCTTCTTTCTCACTCAAGTTAGAGATTTGAAACATCAATTCATTGAAGTATTTGACATACTCCTAAATAGTGCCTTGTTGCGTAAGTCAACAAAACTTAGCTCGAGCCTCCTTCTCGGCATACCGTGGGTAAAACTATTTTTTCAATTCTTTTTGAAACTTCTCCCAGGTCCCAATCGCGGTCCCACCTCGTTTCTCGTATGTGGATCTATGACGCCACCATAAGAGGCGACATCAGTAAAATAAATTGTAACAGTATTTACCTTAGTAGCATCATCCTCAATGCCTATCGCACTGAAGTATTGTTTCATACTTTGGAGAAAATTGTCCACATCCCTCATGAACCTTGTACCCTCCCCTTAAACTCTTTTGGCTTGAGGACATTCATCTTACGCTACTTAGGAACTAAAGCCAACACCCACAGCAGTTCTACACATAACAAGCTCTCTTTTGAGCTCCACAATTTTTGACACTATGGCTTCAGTTTCTTTATTCAAAGCCACAACTATAACTTCGAGAGCATTATTCCTTTTAGTCAACTTCTTGATATGATCATCCGTGGCGACATTAAGCCTATTTTATTGCATCCCGATTGGAACTGAGAGCATCTGCTATATAGTCCCTGAGTTACTCTTACATCAAGTTTAACTAATTGATGCATCCCTCAACTACCTCAAGTGTTTCCTTTACATCACCCTTGAATTTCTCAAAATTGACATTCGATTTTTCCAAAGTCGACACAGTATCCCTCAATCTGCTATTTTTCCTAGTCCTCTCATGAGTTTCCATTAAGACATTCTGCTCGCCTATTCTTTTCGTCATCTCAACCAATACCTTCAAACATTGGCACTGATACCAACTATCATAGGGATAGATCTTTCATCTAACAAATCATGCGGCCTTAAGCGATTTATTTACTTCAAATCCATCTAAGTTAGCCTAACTCTCAAAAATGAGAATTCATAAAGGAAATTCTTTAAAGAACCAAAATAAAGCAAAAGCAAACTCAAAAGTGAAGGAGCAGCGAAAGAATTGAAAAGCCACACAAAGCAATGCACACTATGTGTTTGAGTAAATTCTCTCAAAGTATATTTAATAACTCTGAATAGGATGGGATGGGATGATTACAAATAAGGGGGAATGTCTCTACTTATAGTTGAGTTCCCCTAGATCCAATGATACAATTTAAATTACACCGATGTTTAAGATTAAAACCTATCTACAATATAAGAGTCCTAATAGATTTAAACTCTATACAATCTTATCCTTTATGATTTTACAATATTCACCATGGTAACTGTAACAGCTCAATTTTGGGTCCAGTCGGAACAGTGGTTTTTGGACCACAAATCCGACGAGGAAAAATGTAATGGCCTGAATTTTCAGAGGTGTCGAAACGGTGATTCGAGATCACTAAATTCGACAAATGGGTAGAAAATATTATTAATTTAGTGAGTATAAGTTAAATGTGAAGTTAGGAAAATTTTTGAAATAGTGAATAGTACACTAGAAATAAATATTAAAATAATTAGAATCGAAAATGAGGTATCGAGACCTCGAGGATTTTAAACTGAGCCATAAATATTTTTATAAATATTTATGTAGTGTTAAAAATTTAGTATTAAAGTTTCGTTAAAAAATTTTAAAGTTCCGATAATTAATTGAACAAAAAGGACTAAATTGTAACAAATGCAAAATTATGGGAAATGATTAAATAGCTTAAATGATAAAAGGAAGAGGGCTTAAAAGGCAAATAGACCTAAGGCTGGACGGCAAAGGCATGAAATCAGCAACAAAGTAAGGAGAATTAAGGGCAAAATTGGAATATTGCAAAATTTACTTAATAAAGTTAGGACCAAAGTGGAATTATCTAGATTTCTCTTTATTTTTCTGCATTCTCATCAGAAAAAACACCATAGAAGGGTTTCCTTAAGCTGGTTCTTCCTATTTTTACTGCAGGTAAGTACAATTCTTGATTATTTCTTGAAAATTTTGTGTTTTTGTGACTTTTACAACTAGGCCCAGTTATTGTATTCATTAGTTTTTGATTCTATGAAAGAAGTTGAAAGTTGCTATAAATACATGCTGGAAGTATATGATGATTTAGCATGGAATTAGAGCTTTAAATTGTTCATATGCTGATTTTATTGAAAGAATTGAATAGAAAGTGAATGTTTGGGACATAATAGTAAAAGAGTTTGAAGATAGAGTTATATGTGGAAATTCTAAATTTCAATAGTTGTGAAACAACTTATAACGTCTAGGTAAAGTATTAATTGAGAAAATTAAATTAATTGAGGGGTTAATTGATAAAGGACCGAATTGTATAAACTGTGAAATTTGGGGCAAAAAGGAAATCAACATTTTGCACTAAAGCAATTTTGGACAGCAGCAGTAGTATAACTTTGAAAAATCACCAAAAATTTTGGGAATTGAATTAGAGGGTGAATAAAATATGAAATTAAAGTTCATTGAGTCTAGTTTCTCATAGAAGAAACAGTGTAAGCAATGGAATTGTAAATCATGAGATATAATAAATTTTGTGAGACAATGTCAGAATGATTTCGGGTTCCCTATTCTGACTTTGGAAAATCATCAAAAATTGAAGAAAAATAATTATGAGTTATAATTTATATGATTAGAATCCTTAATGAGTCTATTTTCAAAAAAAATAAACGGAAACATCATCTGAATTCTGTACAATTAGATAATTCATTTTTAGTGAAGAGTGGTCGGAACTGTCAGACAGCGAAACAGGGGAAACTTTAAATAATAAACTGTACTATTTGGCTGAATCAAAAATTCTGAAAATTTTCTGGTAAGAAGGTATGTGAGTCTAGTAATTTTCAGGGAAAATTAACGGATCTTAATTTTGAGCTCTGTAGCTCCGGATAAAAATAATTTAGTGACTCTAACTCGGATAAACAGCTTTGAATATACATGTGAGTGAATAGTAAAATTATAGCTAGTGTTGTTTAAGTGTGTTATACACATTAAGGATGTGGAATGGAGAGGAGGAGGAGGAGGAAAAATTGGGAAATATATGAATGATTTGTGTATAATTGGTCATATGCTTAATTATAATTGATAAACGATGAAATAGAAATGATGCATATATTTGTGCAGTATTGGTCATGGTTTAAGCTCATGTGGGAAAATAAAGTTTATAGTACGTGTGTATTGTATTTTTGGTATATGATTTGGCATGAAGTAATGTCGTGAATGGGTATTGAATTAACACATGTTGGAAAGTTTGATTTATGAATAAATATTGTGATCATGAAAGGGGTGGTAAGGTTTAAATTATGAAATCTTTAGTGAAATGGTTTATTATGTGATTATTTCCAAAAAGAATTATGTTTCAATGTACTAGTTTGCGACTATGGTTGAATGATATGTTTATATCTTGTGTGATGTGAATAGGAAACGAGTGTGGAAAGGTAATGAAATAGTAAGTTCATATGGCTGAAAATTAATGATTAAATGTTAATTTCATGAATTATATAATGTATGATGAGATATATTTATTTTTGAAATGAGAATAAAATAAAAATGTGAAAACCGAATAAATGATCAAATTGAGCGGAACGTCGGATTTGAGTACTTCTGATCAGTGACAAAGTGATAAGTGGTAGCTTTAGCTACACTTATCTGATCAAGAGACAAAGTGATAAGTGGTAGCTTTAGCTACACTTATCTGATCAAGTGACAAAGTGATAAGTGGTAGCTTTAAGTGGTAGCTTTAGCTACACTTATCTGATCAAGAGACAAAGTGATAAGTGGTAGCTTTAGCTACACTTATCTGATCAAGTGACAAAGTGATAAGTGGTAGCTTTAGCTACACTTATCTGATCAAGTGACAAAGTGATAAGTGGTAGCTTTAGCTACACTTATCTGATCAAGTGACAAAGTGATAAGTGGTAGCCTAGCTACACTTATCTGATCAGGGACAAGTGATAAGTGGTCATACGTAAGACCGTAGTTATACTATGGCAAAGTGGAAGTGAAGTACTCAATTTTCCATAACCGTTCCCTAATTTGATTATGGATGGTAAGTGACAAATGGGCCCAAAAGAATTAAAGTAAATGGTTAAGTGGTGGTGTATTTATACCAGGATGATGTTGTTATTTTAAAGTGACATTTTCATTGCAAAATTGAGAATTTCATAAATGTGTTATTGAATGGTATAATCGATAAACGTTGAGTTAAATGGTAAGTATGTATTAGTGTTGAACTTAATGTCATTGAGTTGTACGTGAATTAAATGGAAATTGCTAGTGATATGATTTAAATTGTGAGCATGAGAAATTGTGAATTGAATTGAATGGAAATGAAGCATTGAATTGCATGAGTATGTATCGGGTCTCATAGGCCCTAATTATTATGATTATAATATTTTGAGGATATATTGTGAAAAGTTATAGAAGCATGTTAATTATTTTGAAAGTTTTAATTTAGATGAAATTTTATAACTCGGTTAAATACATTTACAAGTGTATGTGTTTTAGTAATGCCTCGTACCCTATTCCGGTGTTGGATACGGGTAAGGGGTGTTACAGTAACTCTAATTTTATTGGAGTGTTCCATTGGGCCACCAAGACTTCAAATAGATGAACTTCTCCATATGTTCCACGAGTCGGGCCAGTTCAAGTGAGTCAAATGAGCCTCATTTAATTAGTTGACCTTCATGAGATGCTCTATGTGCATTCGTTACGGGCTTTGATCTGCTACCTGTGACACTAGCATCTCATTCCTTCTATGCCTTCTTAAAGTGATGTGATATGTGTTGATGCTCATTGATCTTATTAGCATTATTTCTTTATCTTTGTCTTTCACTTTAGTGAAGTCCCAACTAGCATATGCTTTTTTTTATTTGTTTAATGTATTCCTCTGCTTCCTAGATTATTGTGAAAGGGTTTGGATTGACTCGTTCATAATGAAATACCCAATTTTAGTCTGGGCTCACAAAAAAATAATAAACCCAAAATAATAAAACAAAGTCTAAGTCCAGTACAAAATTATATCATTTGGCCCGATCGGAATGGCCCATTACTTGAAAAGGTTGAAGGTCCATCTACAAGCTTATGGAAACATAATCTTCAAGGATATTCAATCTTAGATATGATATGCAATCTTAGATATGATATATGCAATCTTAGAAGATATGATTTTGTAATATTAGAGATTTAATTTGTAGATACTCTTTAATCTTAGCCTTTGATGTAATTGATCTGTACCTTGGATTTGGGGAGGCTCAACTATAAATAGAGGTCTCTCCCTTCATTGTAGAGGACTGGAGTTGGGAGTAATAATAATTCTTAAGAGTATTCACTCAAATCTCTCTCTCTCTTGCGTTCTTATTTTCTTTGGCTTGTTCTTATTTTGTTGATTTATGTATAATTTATTTATTGATTTGTATATTATTGATTTCAAATCTCTTTTTTCCTTTTTATTTTATTCATTTTCAAATTCATTATTTTCAAATTTTTTTACATTTTATTTTGCCTTATATTTTTTTATACTCTTTGTTTTAAATTTATTGGTCTTTTATTATTGATGCTATTTAATCCTCTATTTGTTATTTTAGTTTTTTATTAAATTAATTATTTTAATATTATTAATACTATTATGTGACATCATTAATCTTGTATCATTATTATTTACTTTTTTATGCCTCTAAATTTCAAATTTTGTTATATATATGTATGTATACATACATACGTTTTATAATATATACATATACGTACACATTTTTTTATTTTTTATAAATATCTATATACACATACTTTTATATATTTTCTATGTTTCATAATTTTATATACATACTTTTTTTACATATTAAAATATGTACATATATATTTTTATATTTTATAATTTTTAGCCAAATTCGTATAAAGAGAATTTTGAAAAATAAAGACAATACTCGGTATTTGGAATCTTCGAGAGGATTGAGCCCTAACGTATTGGGTTCCAACTCTTTCGTTGAATCTGAATAATCGAGAATGCTCTTTAATCAAAACATAAATAAAAAGCTCATTATCGAGAATTCAATACGTTGTGTCCTAACGCATTGGATATGACACGTTGTTTTCTCGATATGAGGATTTTTTCTAAAAATAATAAAGGTAATATTCAATGTTTAGAATTTTGAGAAATTGTGCCCTAACGTATTGGGCTGCGATTTTTTCATCTGACTTAAACAATTGAATATCCTTGTAAATTTTATTGCACGAGTTTTTTTTGGACAAGCTCGTTTTTGAGGAAGTGAAATATCATGCCCTAACTCATTGGGTGTGACATTTTCTCTTTCGAAATGAGATGGTCTTATCGAGTAACTTGTTTTATATAAGTTTTTAAAAAAAAAACAAAAGATCGTATTTTAAATCTATTCAAAGTTTTCAATTTTCGACATTAAGACATTAATTAATTAACTAGGTACCAATTTTTGGACGTTGCGAGGGTGTTAATCCTTCCTCGTACGTAACCGACTCCCGAACCCGTTTTTCTGAATTTCATGGACCAAAATTGTTGTTTTAATAAAGTCAAATTGCTTATTAAAAATAACCACTTTTTGAGGTGACCCGATCACACCTAAATAAAAAAGATCGGTGGCGACTCCCATTTTCATTTTTTTTAAAAATCCAAGTCGACCCCATTTTTCAAAATAAAAATGGTGTCAACACATAAATTACTTTGTTTCTTTGCACCCTATTTTCCATAATATAAGTTGCCAACCCTATAAGCTCATTTGACACAAATTATTTGCCTCATAGTGTAAGTTTCATGATTTGTAGGATCCATTCTTTCACTTAGCTTATAATGATTTCCCCGGTGCGAATCTGTATTGTGAGCCAAACCACACTATTTCGACAAAATTACATTCTCCAAAAAGATGTTTTCCATCCTCTTCAATTTTAACATTAAAATAAATAATTTGTAAGAATTTATTAATATTATTATTTAAATTATAATATATTAATATTAACATTCAAATCATGATGAATTTTTATATTATTTTAATATTAATTTTTTTAAAATTAAATAACATTAATGTAACTAATTCTAAATTAATTAAATATTTTTTAAAATATTTATAATTACATTATTTTTAAATTTATTAAATATTTTTTTGAAGAAATTCATTAAAAATTAAAAAAAACCTAATATTATAAAAAAGAAAAAAAGTGCATTGTATATGAATACAAACTAGTTTTGACTTTAAATAAGGAACTCTACACCAAGAGGAACGAACGGAGAGAAATTTCCAAAACTTCCAAGTCCTCGAACGGAGAAAATAAGTGCAGCTTTAAAATTGAACCAAAGCTGTCTGCTCACGTGGAGCAGTTGACATTTATGTGTTTGTGGGATTAATTGCTTGCAAGGTTCATCTATGTTTGGCATGTTTACAATCAGGTCTTTTTCTTCGTTTAGCACTTTTTTTTTTAAATCTAGTTTCAAATTTAATTAATTTTGTTTATCTGGTTTCTGCTTCATTATTCAATTTTTTATTTATTTCATTCTTGGTTAATTATTTTTTCTTGATGAAATTTATATGTTACAGGGATTATTAATTGTTCATTACTGCCCAAGCATATTTAGCGTTGTTTTTTTATTTCATATTTGGTTTTGAACCTTGTTTAATATCTGTGTTAATCTTTTGTTTGATTTCTTAATTGAAGTCATTAATTTATGAAACTTTGGTTAAATAACTTAGAAAGCCCTAATAAAAATGTCATATAGTTTCTTTGCAATACTGAACTTCCAAACCAAACCCAGTATATCAAATCTATTTTTCTGGCTAACCACGATAGTCTTAAATTGGTCACCGGTGATTCAGACTTGGCCACGTCGGATATAAAATTTTAAGCTTATTTTTTAAGTTTAGGTTCAGCTCAGCTCGAAAAATAGGCCTAAAAGTTCACTCAAACTTGACTCAAATTAAAAATGCTAAAATTGAGTCTTACCCGCCTGTATTAATTTTTTTTAGATTATTTTTTATATAAAATAAATTTTAAAAATATAATACGTTAAATACACTAAAAATATTAAAATAAATATTTCTCAATAAATTGAAAATATATTTAAAAAATTTTATATTTAAATAACATTAAAATAATTATAACTTAACAAACAAATACCTTAAAATAATAACAAAATTAACAATAAATCCAAATAATGATAACAAAATAATAGTAATATAATAATAAAATAGTAGTAAAACAAACAACGAATCAAAAATAAAATAGCTGATTCAAGGGACGGACCAAAAAATTCTACTTAAGACCTAGCCCATTTAAGCCATTTTTGAACTTATATTTTTTTCTAAATTTTTTCTCTTTTTGAACTCTAATCCTAACGTTACTTATATTTTCATATCTAACTTGTTAGGAACTTTTTCAAATCGTGATGACAATTACAATAATTGTCTAATCTTACTGCACATATGAAATCATAAAGAATTACAACAAAATCCTAAAATCCAAATTTTAGTTTTTGCCCTGAATTACTAGCTTAATGGAAGGCCAAATCATTTGTGCAAAAACAATATAATGAAACACGGAAAAGCAAAGCCCATTATGAACCAAAGTCTTAAATGATCCGACCCACACCACAAGCCGACCCGAAATATAATTTTCCCTTTTTTGGGTATGTTTTTTTTCTATTCCTTCGGTCGATTGAGCTGACGGCTTTTCTTTGTTTTCCCCTTCAGAATTCATATAGATACAGAGAACCAAAGTTGAAAAAAAAAAACATACACATCTAAATCTTTAAGGCTTCAGCTTCTCTTTCTCTGTTTCGACTCTGTGGAGTAAATTTGGGATCGATGGCGGCCTTGCAATACCTAGACTCTCTTCGAAATGAGCATCCAGAGCTAGCCGACTGGTATAATTCTCTTGCAGATCTGTATCAAAAGAAGCTCTGGCATCAGCTCACTCTCAAGCTTGAGCAGTTCGTTGCTCTCACCGTCTTCCAGGTCTCTCTCTCTCTCTATATATATATTCCGTGTTGTTTGGGTTTAGAGTTCGTAGATCTCTTTTATATTATGGTTTTAAGAATTTAGGAGTTAGGGTTTTTGAATGGAGCTGGTTACTTTTTTCTTTTCTTTTTGTTTTTTCCCTAGGGGTTTATAGTAGAATTTGGATCTCATTGTCGAGGATTTATTAGGGTTTTTAATACTACTCTTACCTTTTTGTTTTTATTTTACTTTTTACTATTTAGTCTTAAATTTGAAACGAAATAAATAAGAATTGTTTATACTTTATTGCTTTGATGTTCAACAACTCGGAGCTTATTAAAGAAACTATACTCACTTGGGTTTTGCCTTTAATTTTTTTATTGTAATGTTTTTGCATAGAATTGTTGCTAACTTGTAGTAAAAAAAGAATTAGTGGAAATCTTCAGTTTTGCATGAATTGTATGCTGGATAAAGTACATGAATAACAATAATTAGCATCTAAAGCTCTGGCATGTTTATTTTAGGGAAAAATTCTTCTCTGAATTGTAGAAATTTGAAGTGTGGTGATGTTATGTAACTTAGGGATGGCAATGGATAATGCGGATTGGGATATTTGTGGACATCCAACTTGCTTTTTATAGATTCAAATTTTGTGGATTCTGATAATATTCAGATTCAGAAATTCTAATTACTATCCAGCTATTCAAAGCTGATGCAGATTTTAACATTCGGTATTCATTATCCGAATCCACTTTACTTTCACTGGTAATGGATGTGGATTTGGATAATAGGTATGCAAATTCACTTTACGTATATGAATAACGATTCGGATATCCAAATCCATTATCCTTTTTACTTTTTGAAATTTTTATTTAAAAAACATTTTTGTACTTATTTAGCCAAGTCTGTTATTTGACTAATAATTTAATTAATTTGATTTCAGATTTGGATAGTAATACTCATATTTAAGCTGCTTATAATGATTTGGATTTTAAAGCAGATTTGCGGACTCGAATCCAAATTTTACTGAAATTACAGATATCTAACCCGTTGCCATCCCTAGTTATGTTCCTTTACACCTCTTGTTTTCGTAGAGTACATCTGGAAATTTCAGTTGTGGTTTCCTACTGCTCTCGTGTCCCTCAGTGAATAATGCATGGATAACTAATCTGAAGTGTGGTTTACTTGATCATTTTCATTTACAAGAAACTCGGCTTTCTATTTGTTTTATTGATTCATATGTACGTAAATAATATGGTAGCAAATGAACTAATTGCACCCCATGTGCTAGATATTGGCTAGGTCATCTAACTTCCTATGGCACTTGTTTCTCGCAAATTTCAGGCTGGAGATGCATTGATAAAGTTGTATCGTAACTTTATCACTGACTTTGAGACGAAGATTAATCCTCTCAAGCTTGCACATTTCGCTGTTATAGTTTCTCAGCAGTACGCAGAGAAAGAGGCTGCTATTAGTTTCCTTGAAGGGGTGATTGAAAAGCTTCAGGCTACTAAGGAGCAGCGCATAGAAGAGCCAATTCTTTATATTAAGATGCAAATTTCCAAATTCAAGCTTGAGCAAGGTGATCAAAAGGAGTGCAAGAAACTTCTTGAAGATGGGAAGAGTACCCTTGACGGTATGACTGACATAGATCCATCTGTATATGCTACCTATTACTGGGTTTCATCTCAATACCATAAATTTCGCCAAGAATTTGCTGAGTTCTACAGAAGTGCTCTCCTTTATCTTGCATACACATCAGTGGAGTCTCTCTCAGAATCTTTTAAGCTGGTATGTTTCTATGTGTTCTCTGCCAGTCCAATAGTACTGCCTTGTGATATTATTGGAGCTCATTAAGTTTACTCTTTTTTCTGTTTTTTAATATATTTTAGGCTGTGTAGAGTTGAATATGGTTATTGGAAGTCTAACACTGTACCAACAAGCCATTTTACTCATATCAAGCTTTTTTGTTAAAAGTTCTTGTTATTCAGAGTCCCCCTGCTTTTTTTTTCTTGTAATTATCATTTTATCAACCTATTCATCTAACAGCAGTGCCTCCGAAGTCTGATGGCTGATGTGCTTAAATATTCTGTTTTCCAGCCCCTTACACCCCAGTCATAATATTGATGGAAATAAATGAACTAAAGAAATTGCTAGGAATATATTTGTCCATTGACTTCATTTCATTTAATTTTATTTGAACTCTTTTGATTTAGGATTTGGCATTTGATCTGTCCCTTTCTGCTCTTTTGGGAGATAACATCTACAACTTTGGAGAACTCCTTGCTCATCCAATTGTAAGCACATATTTATCAAGTTTCTTAAATTCACTATATATTGCAACTGGTCCAATTGTTATGGAGATGATCGATGCAGTCTTGATTAAGAAAATGTGCTTTTAATTGCACAAAGATAAGGTTCATAGGCCTCGTTTATGATACTCATGTTAATGTATGTGGAGGTTTAATGACTGAAAAGTGCCTGCTATTAAGAGCCTCTTTTCGTTTTGCATTTCTTTTCATGCTATTGCAATTGCATGAATACATTCTTATTTTTCATTGTGTTGGATTGATTTAAAAGGGAGTTTGTGTGTTTTAGTTTTTTTTCTTTTTCTTTTTTCCCTTCTGAATTTCTTTGCTTTGATGTTTTTATTTTGTTATGTTTGAGATGATGACTGTTGGCATCATTTACAGATAAAGAGTCTTCTGGGGACCAAGGTGGAGTGGCTTTATTATATCCTCCAATCCTTCAACTCTGGGAATTTGGTTCGCTATGAAGAATTGTGTCGCGTGCACAATGCTGCACTGAGTGCTCAACCAGCCTTGGTTGAGAATGAGAAGAAGCTCTTGGAAAAAATTAATATTCTATGCTTAATGGAGATTATCTTCAGGTGTGTATTGTTTTAGTGTACCCTAAGAGATCAGGTCAAAGTTGTTGATAATTATATGTGGTTAAAAACTAAAGTACAATATGTTTCAATGCAGCCGCCCTTCTGATGATCGAACTATTCCTTTAAAAGTTATTGCTGAGAGAACAAAATTGTCAATTGAGGATGTTGAGTATCTTCTCATGAAGAGCCTGTCTGTAAGTTAAAATATTCATAATATTGTTGTCATCTTTGTTTTTACACGTATTCATTTTCCTTTATCTTCAGTTTTTTTCATGACACCTTTATAGGGAATGCAAACTATAAGGGGACACAATAAATTTTGGATATTAGCCAAGGAAAATACAAATTATCATGAATAGTGAACATTTGTGGAAGTCCAAGTCTCAATTTTTCATATGGACGATGCATCATTGTATACATTTGATTCGAAGCCTGCATGTAGCAACTAGCTATACTTCAGAGGGTTCAAAATTCTAAAGATAACTTGTATAACCTTTTTGCGAATAATGACTGCAGGTTCGTCTGATTGAGGGCATAATTGATCAAGTTGAGGGAACAATTCATGTCTCTTGGGTGCAGCCAAGAGTTTTGGGGATTCCACAGATCAAATCCTTGCGTGACCGGTTGGATAATTGGATGGGCAAAGTACATAACGCTTGGTTATCAATTGAGGCTGAAACACCTGATCTTGTTGCATCATGAATTTTTTTCTCCAGTTCCTTTCTGCCATTGTAACAATTTCGTTATTTGAAAAGGGCAAGAAAAAGGGAAAGTGAAATGATGAGCAATGAGGATAGAGATAAGCGTTAGTCATTTGCGGGTAGAGCCATCTTTGTATGATTCCTTTAGTAGGTATTGCTTGATCCTTAAATCTTTGTTCTGAAAGGAGCGGCTCATGTACTAAACTTTTCACTTTTTGGCATTTGTTGGATCTACAATGGCACTGGAATGCCTGAGGATACGGTTAAAACCGCAAACATCATCCTTATCTTTCATTTTGTATTGGGATTATTCATTAGATACAATCAGATATGATCCACTTTTATGTGGATGAAAGTGCATTTTCATTTCAGATTAGATATTTTTCTGCATGATCTATATATTGTTTGGCTTCAGTGCGGTACTAGACGAGCTGCTGCTACTTAGTTATTTAACTACAAATATGTTGATTAGGTTTTACCATTTACCTGTGATGTGAATGAATCTTATAGGATGATTGCCAATCTTGAACAATTAAACTATTTGATTGATATACCACCAGGTTGGGTTTTTATACTATAGGTAACGGTATATGATTCCATACTCGTAAATGAGAAAACATAAGCTGCATATTTCTTCAAAATAAGCCCCATCTTTAATCTCATAGTTTGCTAGTTTTACATAATTCTGAATCACATGGAACACTTAATACCTCAGCATTACAAAGCAGTAATGAATCATGCATAACAAAGAATCAAACCTAACATGACCAATATCATTGAATTGATATTCTGGGAAAATGAAATACATAGCTAGCACAA
The DNA here is from genome assembly GCF_007990345.1 of Gossypium hirsutum. Lineage (NCBI taxonomy): Eukaryota > Viridiplantae > Streptophyta > Magnoliopsida > Malvales > Malvaceae > Gossypium > Gossypium hirsutum. The sequence continues at coordinate 55,686,995 of NC_053444.1, forward strand.
TGCTCCCGCAGCTTTCTTTACATTTTAAGAATACAAGCAAATTCCAAATGCACAGTCATTCTTGCCGCACAAACGGCGTGGAACTAACATCTGTGCTGTAAAATGAGTCTTCTCCTCCATAGTAGTTTTCATCTTTCTCTTCTTCCCATTTGAGAACCTCTCTTGTATATTTAAATGCTTCATCAACGGTCACCCGATGGTCCCTTGCCCTAGCTTGTGACACAAAAAGTTTCCGTCCTGTAAGGGAAGCATAAAGATCCTTGAACTTCATCGCAACGTAAAAGTAAGCCTGTTGAGCCAGAGGCTGGTGACTATGGACTGGTCTCACTGAACTGAAATCAATGAACCATTCACAAGTGCTTAAAGGCACCCGATTCACTTTGTCCTCAAAGAGATCATACTTGTTTAGTATCAACACAAACGGCGCACCCTTAAAGCAAGGGTGCCTTATCATTGTTTCAAATAACTCCTTGGTCTGCATCATCTTATTTTGAAATAGCGGTCCACTGCCACTGCTCTCTGGTGCTACCGACATCAGATCATAATCACTGAGGGCCGCGCAGAAGACTACAACTCGTACATCTTCAAACATTCCCACCCACTTGCATCCTTCATTAATCCCCTTTGCATTTACCCTTATGAGTTGATACCTATAAAAGCAAAAAGGCTAAATTAGCTTTACTGATTCAAGATCAAATCTCATAGTCATATGCCTTGGGGTTGAAGTACGTAAGAGCGGATACTGCGGATACTGGGGAATAAAAAAAGGACGGGAATTGAATGCATTTTCTTTAATGATTTTTCATATGAACAATACGATAAAGAAATTATTGCAAACATTGGTGCAGTAACTCTATGTGATGCAATTGCTTGCATCTATGGAACATTATTGAGGAAATCTTTCATAAGGCAACAACAGAATGTCAGGAAAGAATTACTTGGTTAATGGCTGTGAGGGAGCTTCCAAATTGTCTGTGTAGGTTTCAGAAATTGGACTACGATCATCGAGCAAAAACTCTATGAAAGCCAAGCCATTCCCTTGGGTGACCCCTTCAGCATAAAGAATGTCACGATCAGTAGGTTCATATTCGTTGCTCGACACCTCTACAGCCTGAAGGAAACAAAAGCATATCACGTGTTACGGATGGAAAAAATCAATAGAATCAACGCAAGACTCAAGTATGCAATCAAGATCTCACAAATTAAGGCAGCAATATAAAATAATATCAGTTAACTATTCTATAAATATTCTAGTCTTATTTATGTCTTTTAGTCAAGTCCTATAACAAAGGGATTAGAATCCTTATCATGTACTACCTAAATTAGTCAGCCTAACCTTGTTATTTAAACAACAAATGGAATGAAAGAGCAAGCAGAAAATAATTCAACTTTGAGATAGGCAAATATCTCTCTTTAAGCTCCAAGATTGGTAGCCCTTTTTGGAGAGCTCCACCCTTTCTTTCACAATTCTCTCACCATTGGTTCTCATGGAAGACCCTAGCCAAATCGTCCCGTGACTAGATCCCTATCTAAGGCTTGCAACACAAGATGTTGCTGTAATTTGAGTTCACTTATTTCTTGCCTTTTTTTTTTTTTTTGGGGGGGGGGGGGGAATCTTCTTCAAGATGAATAACTTGACATATCAACAGCCATCTAAATTTTGGCAATGATTAGGCCAACATCAAACATAAAAATAAGTTGACATACCCTGCTTAAGAAGTACTCCGCAACATCAGGAAGAAAGTGAAGCTCATCTTTTCTTCTATAAGTGTGCTGTATAGCTGGATCTTTCCACAACTCCTCAACTAATGGTGCATACTCACGCGTTGCTGCAGGGAAAAATGCATCCAAATCACCAGTGGCTATAATATCCAGAAGCCAGTCAGCAAAATGCTTTAGCCTTGGGTTGATAGAATAGACACACTGGTTAGTTTCACCAGACTCGACCTCCCCACCTAACACAAGATTCAAATATTGATTACATGTTGAAAGAGTTGCAATGATGCTAATTAGTTTTTAGGCCAGCTTGGAGAGACATTAGAAGCACCATCATGTATAAAGCTTCTATAAACAAGCAATGAAACACATCTAAGAAACAAGTCCATGTTCTACTTTAAAAGCTCAAAACTAGTTCAAAAGCAGACAAGATTTTGGTGTTGGCAAACATTACCAGCATCAAAGTTCTGATCATTGGCAGCTAGTTCTGGCATTCCAGACATTGCTTCCTCCTCAAACCGCTCCCGCCCATCTAATAATATACTAAGATACCTGTACATGTTACTCTGGATCATCAACTTCAGATCCTGCAGTTCTTCTGCAGAAAACCCATTTCCATACAAAAACTTTGCCTGTTCAATAATGCATAGTGAACATTAGATAAAATGGCATCAACAACATTTTTAGACTGTAAAAACCTAGCTGTTTGTGCTGAATTGGGTAGATAACATAGCTCTAGATGATCCTAGCAACTGAATTTATCATTAAGCACAATGGGAAATTAGCCACATCTTAATCATGTATACACCGTATACCAATTGTTTCTAAACCAAGAAAGCATAAAGAAAAGCAGAATTCAGATAAGTTGACTAATATGATCCCCACTACACAGTCAGCCAATGCCATTGAAAGCATTGTAGAGGTTAAACTATATGCCAATCCACGATTTAAATTTTCCTAATCATCTTAATTATTCCTCATCTACTAATAGATTGGAATGACAGACATTCTTCATGCTCAAGCAAGATAATCTAGCTAACTTCCTTGTAGGTGTAAATTTCTGAAGTGGCTTTACTTTCATTTCCAATACCACTTAAAGCAATTGGCATAGCAACACAAAGCATAATTGTTAAAAGAAAATAGTACATTAGCAACAAGAAAATTCCAAACCTGCTTGAAGATGGTGCTTGTTCCAGAGCCTTGAAGCCCAAGTAAAAGAAGCTTCTGGGTTCGTTTTTGCTCTAGGTAATTTGGAACAGTACTATAATTGCTGGCCTCCTCCCTCACTCCTTGAGGTTGACCATGGGGCACAGGCAAAGAAAACAAGGTACAGACAAAACGAGTTGTTGCCTGTCTCATAAAAACCAAAACCCACATCACATTACATATAATATCCATGATACAATTCAGGCTATTAGAAGTTTATGTACCTTCTCCCAGATGTTTCCTCTAATGTTATTTTGACCTTCTTCCTCATAACGACCATCATCATAGACCCAAAAATGAGTGTCACGTGGACACTGCACATTTGCCAACTGAACACAACAAAAGGATACATCAATTATTATTTATTTGTTTATTTATTTCAGCCCGAATGGAAGGATACATCATGATTAGTTATACAATATGAAAACATGCATTCGATAAATAGTTTATTCCCATTCACATTCTTATCAAATGCTGAGGTTAAACATATATTAGGATGTCTAAAAGAAAGGCATAATGCAGAAAACTAAGGTGTTAAAAGAGTTTTGTAAAAGGAATCTGTTTCTTCTAACTGGTTATGATATAAAGTATAAAAGGAGGAGACAACTTAGCACCACAAGAACATGAGATTAAGAGTCCTAAATGTATGGAATCAAGCAGAAAAGAAAAACAATGATCAAGAGCAACAAATAATAGATCCCATATTAACTTTTATTGTTGTTACCTTTAGCACCCTCAATTCAAGTTTTGTAATCTCCCTTCCATTCATATAGACTTCAGTATTGCCATTGCTTGCATCATGATTAAGCTTGCCAGTGAAATTTAGGTTTGAACTAATGATGCGATCAGGTTTTTCTCCTTCCTGCCAATTCAATAAGAAAAGATAGTCGAATCAAGTCCTCATATTCTAGATGTTCCTCTGCTTGCTTCTTCAAATAGAAAAGCCAAGTGAAACATAAAATAGCATATCATATTAACTTACCTTTCCCCATAGACCAGATTCCTTGTCATACCAATATCTTCCAGGCTTCAACTTCCTAGGAGGTAAAGGGCATCCGAGTAATTCAGCCATCTCTTCAGGCTTCAGTGGATATCCATTCACAATTAGCTGCTCCGGCCGGAGCTGATTAGCAGAACATTCTTTCTCTGCTTTCATAATCTGCTTTACCTCCAATGGACTGAGTAGTCGAGACAAGAGCCTAGAATGTTTACCTAATCGTAAGCGCTTTGATTCATCAATTGGCTGGCGAATGCATGTCACACATTTTCGTCCTTCAGGCATCGACCCCATTGCCCTAAGCACACAATTGCTGCAATACTTAGCGTCACAAACCAGGCAAGATTCCTTTGTTTCCCACTTTCTCTTACCGCATCGATAACAAACCCTTCTCTTCTTCTTCTTTTCTGTTGAAACCCCAACATATTCAGGAAAGACTCTCTTTACCATATCCATATCTTTCCTATCCGACTTTTCAACAGTATTGAATGTAACAACTGGAACTCTCTTTCCTTCATTAACAACTTGTTTAGGAGGATTACTAGGAGGGTTGCCAACTGAGCCAGGTGATGCTGAAGGAGAAACCGAAGAAAAATCAGGATTTTGCAGCACAGACACTAGGGACTCAGAGCTTGCTGAAACCCTTGGACTCTGAGTACGTGGACTTGTGACACTGGCAATATGAGACACTGGCAAGGGGATTGGCTCAATCAGCAGGGTCGCAGTATTAGCAACTGATCTTTGGGACTCTGACAGAGCTTCTGCAGTAGGGATGGCATGTGAATTTACATCCAGAGGCTCAACTCTAGGTACTTCATAAGCAACTGGAGGACCTTTATATTCTATTGCTATGGAGTAATCAAGCTCTAATGAATCTTCAGGGAGCGAGGCACCGGGTGGAAGCATCTTCCCGACCAACTTTTTCCAACTCTCACCCTCCTTTTGCTCCATTTATTTGAATACAATACCGAAGTGCTATATGCTGGGATAGAGCTTCAAGTTCAAATTACAACTCCTCAAGTATCACACATAGTTATCAAACTATGCTCTATAACATCCAGAGACGTGCATGAATAAGCTCGAATTACCTGGAAAGCAATTGTCAGAACAGTGAGATTTTCCGGGTCCTTTATAATGCATGCTTGCCAATGAAACCAGAAATAGTTACCAAGCAGCCAGACTTCAACATAAAATTGCCATCCTAAGAAAACCTTCCAGTTTCAAAGGATATATTGGAAAAGATCAACCATTTGACCCTAATTAAATGAAATAAAAGCAAATTCAAATGTTCAAAAACCAAGCATGGGATTCAGGCATAATTTGAACAACAAAGTAGGCCCACACGCATATAGCTTAAACACCTACTCTTTTGGAATGAAGTAACTGAAATAATCGGCAGTCAGCCAACAGAAAAAATAAAGGAAAAATCAATTTTGTTAAGTCTACCCAAGAGAAGACTTTTACCTATAAATAATATCCTAAACCCATAGAAGATTGTTAAAATTGATAGTCAAATGGTAATGTAGGCTCATGTAGAAATTTTCAACTTTAAGAAAAATACGATTGAATTCATTTATAGTCAAACAATAGACATTTCAAGCTTCATTCAAGCTTTGAGGCTAAACATGACTTTCCAACTAAAAAGAACAAAATTGAATCAGTCTACAATGGAAAACATTGGGATCACATTTTACCTACTGAAACTTCAAGAACCATAAAAAAAAAGGCAGTCATACCCATCCACACATAGAAAATCTTAGGGTCAATCAAACAAATACTATATACAAAACCCAAAAAAGAAAAAAAAAACCAAGAAGATACCTGAAAGAAAAGGAAGAAAATGAAAGTGAACCTCAGAGAGGAAAAAGAAAAGGTAGAGAAGGCCTTTGCTTTCTGCGCTTCTTCGAATTGTTTCTTTTCTGTGCTTTGAAGAAATCCAAGAAAAGAAAACGAAATCCCAGACTCTGAGAGATGGGAAAAATAAAAAATAAAATCTTCAAAAAGCCTCTCTGCAAAACCAAAAAAGAGAGCCTGCACTACAACACATCAGTCCATTTTTTTTGTAGAGAATGATGAAAATGGTGAACACTACAGACAAAGAAGAGAGAGAAATGTGGGCCCCCAAGTTTCTTATTTTCTTTTTTCTTTTTTGGTTTAAGAACTTCATGAACAACAGTAGCAGCAGCAGTTGCAGGATTGTCTGAAGGAGTGGTTTTCACTTTTTTAATGTTTGTTGTAGTTGAGTTGAGGACTGGGTGGGGGGATGAGCTGCCCCGAGGCCCGAGCTCTACTGAGTGTGGCCTCGTGCGTGGGTACTGTTGGCGCCTATGGTGGTGATGATGTGGAACCGTACGACCAAGATATTTGTGTTGGATCACGCGCCTTCTAAGGAGTGTGATAGATTCTCTCTTCTATGTCTGTTTGTTTGCCTTCCTTGTTGTGGGCGTGAAAAACGCGGAGCAGGCATCACCAGAGGCCTGATCATAGTACTATGGGCCACGGCTCATTCCCACCAGGCCATCATCTATCATAATTTTATATTGGTTAATATATGTTGTTAGTCCCTATACTTTTGACGAAATTTGAAATTTATCTTTATATTTAAAAAGTTAGAAATTAAGTCCTTTAATTTTTTAATCTAAAAATATCATTCCAATCATTAAAATTGTAAGTATTTTATATTAAAATTTTATTAATTTGGCATGCTGATTAAACTACCCTCATATGATGTAGCATATATTTGACAAAAAATAGGCAGAAATATTTTTTTTAAAATTGAAAAAATTAAAGGGATTGAATCTTTATCTCTTAAAGTATAGGGATTAATAGCAGATTTTAACCTTTTATGGTATATCATAAATTAATGAAATTATTATAAGAGAAAAAGGTGATGAACCCTCTTTTCCCCGAATATTCAATTCCCTTTTCCAGAAATTAACGAACAATAGAAAAAAAATTGAATGTTGAGATGAGTCGAAAATAGGGAGATGAGAGGAGAGAATAGCAATTAATGTCAAATGGGGACCATGGGATGAAGGTCCCAGTCAATAAACCAAGGTTTTTATTATGGTTGGTATACCTCAGCTGCAACTATAATGGATTTAGTCTTTGGGAGTTGGGACCTTATATATTCACATTCTTAATCAAACAATATATTATAAATTTACATTTGATTATATCTAAATTAATTCATAACATGGATTCAAATAATCCTCTAATTATATTTTATCTCTCCTTCAAATCACTCCAAAATAGATTATAAAGTTGTAGATTGCCATTAGAAATTAATTACCTTTTTGAAAATTAAAAACTATTTTTATATTTTAAAATATTAATTAATTGTTGACGTGGCAATCCACATGGATGTCACATCAGCAAAGTTAACCAATGTTAACTTTTTCGGGCAATTTACCAATAAAGGCCCATTTTTTGTAAAAAATTACCGAAATGGGCCCTCAATTTCATTATTTATCGGAATAGACCATTTTTCGCGAAATCGCGTTCACGTCAGCGCGATGTCAGGGTACGCGTCAGGAAATCGCGTTTACGTGGACGCGATTTCCTCTCGCGCGTGAACAGTACCCAACGGTCAAAAATTTGACTGTTGTCCCCCCCAACGGTAAAAAAAAAACTATAAATACCCCTACCCCTTTTTATTTTTTCACAAACAAATCCTCTCTCATATTTCCTCTCAATTCCTCTCAATTTCTTTCCAAAATTATCTCAATTTCCTTCCAAAATTCTCTTAATTTCCTTCCAAAATTCTCTCAAATCCATATTTGATTTCAATTTCCTCTCAATTTTCTTTTTTAAAATAATTTTAAATTTTTTTATATTTTTATAAATCGTAAAAATTTGTCCGATTTCATCAATGGCCGCATCATTGACTCGTCTTGATAAGCATCACATATCGGTGGAACAAATGAAAATGGTAAATGTTAAATTTAATTTTTAAATATTATTTAAGAATTTTTTATTTATGCATTTTTAGATAATTATTAATTTGTTATTTGTTACAAAAAGAGGTAGATCGGGTATTAGAATGCAATATCCGGAATATGCATGCTCCTCCATCACCGTTGGTAGAGAACTACCTGCGGGAAGCGGGTTTCTGGCACGTGACGACGGTAGGCCGAGGATGCAAGTTGTATTCGAAACTGATCAGTGCGTTCATCGAGAGGTGGAAACCCGAGACACACACATTCCATCTTCCATGTGGAGAGTGCACTATCACTCTAAAAGATGTCCATCTGCAATTGGGATTGCCCGTGGACGGGCATCCAGTCACTGGGTCTGCCCAATTTAGCAATTGGGAGGCGGTGTGCTACGAGCTTTTGGGTGCAATTCCGGATAAAATGGAGGGAGTTAAGGTCGAGATGGGCTGGTTACGTGACACATTTCCTGATCCGAATGAAGATTCAACCGAAATTGAAAGAATCCGATATACTCGGGCATACATTCTTCAAATAATTAGAGGTTATCTGATGTCTGACACGTCACGGAGCCGCGTACATCTAAGATGGCTACTGAAACTCGTTGATTTTAGAGCAGCCGATGAATTAAGTTGGGGGTCTGTCGTCTTGGCTACATTATATCGGGAGCTGTACGGGGCGACGCGACCGAGGAGAGCCAAAATCGGAGGTTGCCTGTCACTACTGCAGTCATGGGCACGGTTTCGCTTTCCATTTCTACGTCCTCGGCTGAACCATCCATATACATTCCCACTCATAACGAGTTAATTTTATATTACATTTTACAATTATTATGTAGATTTTTAAAAATAAAAGTATGCTAAAAATTTATGTAATTAGGTGGAACCATCCGACAAGTTATGCTCGATTACCGTCCACTCTTGAAGATATACGGCTTCTATTGGACCAATGGCCGGAAGCAAAAGTAAGTATTATTCCAAATAGATATTTCCATACATTCGCTAGTCGATTGGTATTTAGTATTTAGTATTATTATGTATATAACTAATATTTCTATCATGTTCATATAGTTTGAATGGACACCATACGAGGATCCGGCAATTCAGGCAGTAATTCTGGAAAAGTTCTTACAAAATCCAAACGCCTGGCACGTGAAAGTCGTGTTGATCAACTACACAACCGTGGAGCCGCACCAGTCAGACAGAGTGCTATGACAGTTTGGGTGTAGACAACCGATTCCCATGGATCCTAAGGAGTTTGACGAGCAACACAAAATCGACCTTCGGCAATTGAATACGGATTGGCCGAGATACTGGTCTGGGTACATAGATATGTGGGGAGATTGGCATGAATATATACCTACTCGGGAAGCGATCATCGTTCCGGAGTTAGCGTGCGTTCCAGAATACATGCCATGGTTCAGGATCCATGGCAAGCCGTATTTACTGACACCAGAGCGGAGGCAGTGGCAAATACGTGTCGAAAGGGAAAGGCGCGGGCCTCTAAATCGAGGACGACAAGATGACGAAGGCAGCCCTCACGAGGCCCAGATGTTCACCTGGCGCATCATCAGTGGCCATGCAATCACCAGGCCCAACGAGAGCACCGAGTTAGTCACTCGACGCAGCAAATCAACCGATGATACCCACGCAACCGCCTTTTCAAATGATTCTAGGTGCGTTTCCTAACCCTTATATGTACCATTACCTTTATATGTATCCTTTTTAGAGTCTTATGGTAGGTTGGAGCCAAATGCCCATTTTAGCTCTATTTTTTGTTATGCCGAGTGGATCACCGATACATAAGCCAGCGGCACACGAGGGATCGCAAGGGGGCCGTCGGGGAGCTCTCCTTTTTACCAATCCCCACCAACGTATGAGTTTCAAACACCGTCGCCGTTCCTGATGCAAACACCTCCACATACACTATTCTTTAAGGTGGATTATCGTCCCAAGTCCGACAACCAGATGCCGAACCGGAAGAACCAGAAGCCCCACCGGAGGAATAATAACCGCCGTCGGAAGCTAGAGAAAGGAGGAATCCAGCTCGTAACCGTCGACGGCCGCCATGTGGCACTGAATCCCCCGGGCATAGACATTGATTGTCGTATTTAAATTTATTTGTACAAATATTTTGAATATTTTGATATTATTTTTATGTAAAAAAATAGAAATTTTTTGAGTTATTTTGATATTATTTGATGTAATAAAGTAGAAGTTTATTCCTAACCCTAACCCTAACCAAATTTTATTAAAAACACTAACCCTAACCAAACTTAATTAAAAACCCTACCCTAACCTAACTTAATTAAAAACCCTAACCCTAACCTAATTTAATTAAAAACCCTAACCCTAACCAAACTTAATTAAAAACCCTAACCCTAACCCTAACCTAACTCAATTAAAAACCCTAACCCTAACCAAACTCAATTAAAAACCCTAACCCTAACCAAACTTAATTAAAAACCCTAACCCTAACCTAACTTAATTAAAAACCCTAACCCTAACCTAACTCAATTAAAAACCCTAACCCTAACATAATTTAATTAAAAACCCTAACCCTAACCTAACTTAATTAAAAACCCTAACCCTAACTCAATTGATAATTTCACTAACCATTAATAATTTTATATGATTTCATAATTTCACTAACCATTAATAATTTTACATAATTTCATAATTTCACTAACCATTAATAATTTTATATAATTTCATAATTTCACTAACCATTAATAATTTTATATAATTTCATAATTTCACTAACCATTAATAATTTTATATAATTTGAGTCTGCACAACTTCGTTTGACTGGCTGTTTCTCGGATATCCATATTGTTACGTATTTTAGTCGAGCAAGGTCGACCCTTTGGTTTACAAAGTAAATTTCTATCCGATAACAGCTTAAAAGGAGCAAGAGATACGGGCAGCCACTTACGTTTATCTGGGACCGGTGGGAAAACGTGTCTCTAGACGTTGTGCATGTTTTCTAATTTGTACACTTCGTCCACATAGCTCATCGGATCCAAAAGGAGTTTCTAACAAGCTGCAATAACATGAGCGCATGGATATCGAAGTGCATCAAACTTCCCACAGTCTCAAGTCCTATTCCGCAAGTGTACACGATATTGCCCGCCAACAACACCTTGGTGCGGTCTGTCAAACTCTATCACGCGAAACCATAAATTGTCTCGATCGTGACACACTGTGTGCATAATGTTTGCCATCGCCTTGGCCTTGTTTATTTCTTGAACTACATTACTGCACCATACATGGCCTCCCTGCATCTGGCCTGCATAACCTGCTGCTCGCTTTGGAAATAGCGCCGCCAAACGAAAATATGTTTCCCGCACAACGGATGTTATCGGTAGATGGCGCGTTCCTTTAAGAACAGAATTTATGCATTCAGCCAAGTTCGACGTCATATGGCCATATCGTAGGCCGCCGTCGTATGATTGTGACCACTGTTTGAAACGTATGTTACAAAGGTAGTCCGCCCCTTCTGCGTTAATTGAACGTAAAATTGCCAACATCTCGTGAAAACGATCTTTATTTATTTCATACCCTGCCAATATAAGATCATAGCGAATGATTTATACCACTTCTACCAATAAAACTAATTCAAATTGACAAACGAAATAACACAGATATAGACTAAATACCCATGTTGGTCACTTGTCGTCATTCGCTCTTAGATAGATATTACCTGTAGTAGTTCGAAGCAACGTGTCTTAGGTAATATCTATGGTGTGTGCGCTGCCATAAGCTTCCCTCTCGATCAAATGTAGCTAGAATACCGGCGCCCCGATCTTAAATAACACAGATATCAGGTTGGGGGTAGACATGCCTCCTTAACCTAGAGAGAAAGAAACCCCAGTCATCAGACGACTCCTCCGGTGTTATTGCAAATGCAATTGGAAGAATTCTCCCACCGTCATCCTGTGCTACTGCAAGCAATAGCCGATGAGTATACCAACCGAACATGAAGGTACCATCAATTTGTACCAACGGCTTACAGTATGGAAATACATCTCGGCATTGCTTAAAGGTCCAAAACAGGCGTTTGAACACTTGGCATCCACGTAGCAATCGGCCGTTGTAGTACGCATGTTCCGTTTCAAGGTCTGTGATGGCACCTGAGACGTATCTCTCTAGCACCTGACACCATTGCCATATTTCATTATATGAGGCGTCCCACCCACTATGCATCTTCTCCAACGCCTTTTGCTTAACTATCATAGCCTTACGGTAAGAGGGCGTGTACCCCATTTGGCTATAGATATTGGCAATTAACACCGGCACTGAAGTCCTAGGATCTGCTTTTATTGTGGGCAGTATCAAGCTAGCTAACATAGCTGAATCCATTTTGGGATGATCTTGTGAAACACCTATAAAGGGAGTACATTAAATAATATAACATTGCATAATAAAAGTATTATTCAGATACCATCAATGCTATACCTGCAGCACATGTATGTGGACCTTTGTACTTTTTTATCTCCCACAACCCTGTCCTTTTCCTTAACGAGGCGTAGATTTTCCATGAACATGTGTCGTCTTGCACCGCACACTTCACTTCAAACTTATTAGATTTTGATTTGACGACGTGGTAGTTAACGCCATTTTTGATGCTATGTTGTTTCAAAGCACCAATAAAACTATCCTTGTTGGTAAACTGATTACCAACTTTAAGTTTACCGAAATCTACCCCCGAACTTGTACGACCACGAGACTGGTGTGGTAGATTTGGAAACTCTAATGCATCATCTACAGATAGATCGACATTCTGCTTGTGGGCTGGAGGTGAGTATGCTCTGAATCATGGATTTTCTTCCTCATCTGAACTCCTTTCAGCATCTTCAGCTTCTGTTGGAATAGGCTCTGGTTCAGAAAATAAGCCAACTTCTGCATCATCCGGCCTGGGCTCTCGAGGTGGATCCACATCGGAGTCATCTTCTAACCCACAATCATCTGCAGCCTACGAGGTCCCCTCACCGGTTGACGTCGTAGGGAGTACGTCATCCCTTCTTCTGGGCATTTCATAACGTCCCCAATTGGATGTAGATTGCCACCCACTAGAACTTGATGCCGTTCCCCAGTACGTATTTCTAGCATCAAACGTCGAGCCACCAACGTACATGTTTCATCCACCGATAGAGTGTCTCGTAAAGGATGTGCATTCGACACCGCTACCAAACATGGGCTGTTCTGAATTTTGTAACCCGCTAACCGAGTGTCGGCCAGGGGTTGTGTATACATCTCAAACATCGGTCGCAAGTACATCAGTTGGCGATGTAAATTGCACATATAACTCAATATAAGGTGCTCCACTAGCAAGATGAGTCTGCACCATTGCCTCCAAGCTACGAGCACCTTTTATGTCGAACGAGTCATATGTCACCGGATCAACAGAAGAACAAAATCGAAACGTCATGGACAGAACTTTCATTGGCGTCGTTCCAAAAATTTTACGCCTAATTCTTTTACGAAGTTCTGTCAAATCTATATTCTGGTTAAAAACCAGTCGCACCGTATTCTCCGACAAAAAAATAACACCATTCTCGGTGTGGCAAACCTCACCATCGTAATAAATAACAGCACCAATACGTTCACTCATATTTGAAACTCTAACTTTCTTATCCTCTCTAAATTGTTTCTGCTGTGACTTATGCATTCTGAGAACATTATATGCCTAATTTATAGCCTCAGCCCAAACATGCTACTGTAGCAAAAGCGCGCCCACGAGGCCGGGATTTCACAAATTCTTCTCAAATAGCATCCTGCTAGAAGTGATTTTATACTATTTGGTCAGAAAAGTCAAAAAAAATTATTTCTTACATGACCTACTGTAGCAAAAGCGCGTCCACGAGGCCGCAATTTCACAAATTCTTCTCAAATAGCATCCTGCTAAAAGGGATTTTATGCTATTTGCTCAGAAAAGTAAAAAAAATTATTTCTTACATGACCTACTGTAGCAAAAGCGCGCCCACGAGGCCGCAATTTCACAAATTCTTCTCAAATAGCAATCTTGCTAAAAGCGATTTTATACTATTTGTTCAGAAACATCAACTCAAAATTATTTCTTCCAGGACCTAAAAACCCTAAAAAGCCTGAACCCTAAACCCTAAAAGCCAAAAAAACCTAACGTGGGAAAAACGGCAAAATCGCGTCTACGTCAGCGCGATGTCGAGGTACGCGTCAGGAAATCGCATCCACGTAAGCATCTCGCGCTTACGTGGATGCGATTTCCTAATGCGTACCCTGACATTGCGGTGACGTGGGCACGATTTCATGGAAAATGGTCCATTCTGGTAAATAATTATATAGAGGGCCCATTTCGGTAATTTTTTACAAAAATGGGCTTTTATTGGTAAATTGCCCAACTTTTTCATCTGTTTTTAGTGATTTGACAAACGATACAAACTGAAAGACTAAAAAAGATAATAAAATAAATAAATAGATGGCTAAAATGATACTTCTTGAAAAGTTAAAGGGCCAATAAAATCGTTATGACTCACATATGATTTAGTTATAATTAGACTTGAACTTATGATTTTAAAGTTTGGAGGGATTCAATCTTATCTCGTTGACATAAATTTATTTTCAAAAAATTGTTATCAATTATAATTATAATTTGTTTTTATTCTGTTTTTAGCTTTTTATTTTTTATGCAAATACACATTAAATATTTAAATTTAAATTATAATATAATATTAATTTTAAGATGAATTTTGTAATGTTTTAATCAATTTATTTTCCTTTCAAACCTTCTAACCAATTAACTTTACCTAAGTAATTTAATCAACTTGGTTCAAGGTTAATATATAATTCAATTTAATTGAATATAAATTTAAAATATTTAATTTTAATTGAAGCTAATATAATTTTTTTTTATTAAATAAAATAGATACATTTAATTTTATGGGATAAAATAAGATTTAGTTCTTGAATTTGGTAATTATTTCCAATTTGATCTCTGAATTTTTTTATCCATACAAGTCATTGAACTTGATAGTTTTTCTCAACTTAGTCCATGAACTTGGATTTTGTTAAGGTATGATGATGTGGCACTCTGAAACTATGTCACATTATCATTTGAATTTTAAAAATAAAATCTTATGATTTCTTTATTTTTTGTATTTTTTAGAGTTTATTTATATATTTTTAATTTTCAAATGATGGTGAAATACAATTTTAAAATGTCATGTCATCACTCTTGAACATAATTCAAGTTCAATGATCAAATTGAGAAAAATTGTCGAATTCCAATATTAATGTGGACAAAAAAATTCAAGACCGACTAGGAAATGTGAGAGAAACAATTTTTGATTTGAATGGCAAGAGTACTTTTTCATTGCTTTGCATTACAAATAAATACAAGTGTGTAACTAGGTGTTTGAGATAGAATACAACAGTGGTTTGAATCTTTCAAACTATTCAAAAAATAAACAAATTCAATCCTAACTGATTTGAATTAAAAACAAGAAATAAGTCATGTCAGCTAGGTGAGGAAGTTGACGTGGATTGAGTCAGTTGCTTAACACCCCCCGCAAACGGATGGGGAGAAGCACCAGCAGTTTGTCTTTCATCAACAAGAAGCGTGATTTTGACAGTGGCTTAGTGAGAGCATCAGCCAATTGATCCACAGTGGGTATGTAGGAAACAACAAGATGCTTCTGCCGAACCTGATCTCGAACAAAGTGGAAATCGAGCTCAAGATGCTTTGAGCGAGAATGAAAAATTGGATTTGCAACCAAGTATGTAGCAGCCATGTTGTCACACCATATCCGAGGAGCAGACAGTAGAGGATGCCGCAGCTCACGAAGTAGACAACAAAGCCAGTATAACTCAGAGGCAGTTGTAGCAAGCGCTCGATATTCAGATTCAGTGCTGGAACGAGCAACGGTCTTCTGTTTCTTTGAGCACCAAGAAACAAGATTGGCACCTTGATAAATAACATAAGCCGAGGTACTCTTTCGATCAAGTTTGTCTCCACCCCAATCGGCATCAGAGTAGGCAGTTAAAGCATTCGAATTAGATTGACAGAACACAATGCCATGATCAAGAGTTCCCCGTAAGTAGTGAAGAATGCGCTTAACTGCTTGCCAATGATGAACAGAAGGCGAATGCATGTATTGAGCCATTTTATTGACAGCCTGCGAGATATCTGGACTAGTGAGAGCCAAGTATTGTAAAACACCAACAATTTGTCGATACAGTGTCGGATCCTCAAATGTAGTAGAGGAAGCAGCCAAGTTAGCTTGTGGAGTCGACGGGGTTGCAACACTCGAAGCCTCATGCATATTAGCACGATGCAAAATGTCCAAAATATACTTTGTTTGAGTGAGCTGCAAACCATTTGAATGCCAAGCAACCTCGATACCGAGAAAAAAATATATAGGTCCCAAATCTTTTAGTGCAATCATCTGTCCAAGAAGATTAGTGAACCGGTGTAGAAGAGATAGGGAAGAACCAGTCAGTATCAAATCATCAACATATACCAAACAGTAGGTTGTGTCACCACCGGCCGAATAAATAAACAGCGAACTATCCACCTTAGAGCTGTAAAAACCAAGCTTCTGAAGTGCACTAGCAAGACAAAAGTACCAAGCACGAGGCGCTTGTTTTAAACCATAAAGGGACTTTTTGAGAGCATAGACATGAGTCGGTTTTGTTGGATCAATAAAACCCTGAGGTTGCTCCATAAAGACAGGCTCATCAAGTGCACCATGGAGAAAAGCATTGGAGACATCAAGTTGTCGAATGGGCTAGGAATTCGTCATAGCAATTGAAAAAACAAGACGAATCGTAGCCGGTTTGATAATTGGACTAAAAGTCTCAACATAATCAATACCTAGGCGTTGATGGAATCCCTTGGCAACGAGGCGAGCCCGATAGCGATTGATCGAGCCATCAGCTTTAACTTTAATCCGATACACCCACTTACAACCGATAATATTCGAAGCAAGAGATCTCGGAACCAAATCCCAAGTGTCATGAGACATAAGTGCTTCAATCTCTTCTGACATTGCTTTCCACCAAGCTTGGTGTTTAGCTGCCTCAGTATAAGATGTGGGTGTGGTTAAGATGGTGGAAGAGGCAATGTAGGCTCTCGATTTGAGGCTGCCAGTTTTTGAGCATGTAGTATATGGATGATTGGGTATTAGTGGCGGTCTAAAGGTGATGGGACGAGTCGGGGAAGGCCTAGATTCGACCGAGGGAGAAACAGGAGTAGCCACAATGATCTGATCATTGGTTGGGGCAGTAGAAGGCAATACTGTATCGGTTGAGCTTTGAGAAGAGGCTAGCGAAGAAGTGGAGGATGACATCGGTTGGACTGATAGCATATGTGTGGGCTGTGGTGTAGTGTTGCCGAAAGAAATAATGGAGGCTGGTGGTGGTGGAGTGCCAAGTATCGAGAGCATGTCATTGCTGTATTTGAACAAAAAAACCTGTTCATCAAAGATAACAAGTTGTGAGTAA
This sequence comes from Gossypium hirsutum, assembly GCF_007990345.1. Classification (NCBI taxonomy): domain Eukaryota; kingdom Viridiplantae; phylum Streptophyta; class Magnoliopsida; order Malvales; family Malvaceae; genus Gossypium; species Gossypium hirsutum. The sequence continues at coordinate 55,704,325 of NC_053444.1, forward strand.
AAAATTTTATTGGTGGATAACGATAAACATTTGTAACCTTTATGACGAATACTATAACTTAGAAAGACACATTTTGTAGAACGAGGCTCTAATTTATTCTTTGTATACGAGCGAAGCCAAGGATAGCAACAACAACCGAAAACACGAAGAAAATTATATTCCGAGTTTCATTGAAAAATAACTTGATATGGGGATTTATGGTTGAGTTTTGGGGTTGGCAAACGATTTATGGTATTGATGGCAGCAGCAAAGGCATGATCCCAATATTTAGGTGGTACTTTGAAATGATGTAAGAGTGCTCGGCCAGTTTTAGTAATATGTCGGTGTTTTCTTTCAGCGCAGCCATTTTGTTCAGGGGTGTGTGGGCATGAACTACGCTATAAGATGGCATTAGAAGCTAAGTATTTTTCTAGAGCTTGAAATTCCCCACCCCAGTCAGATTGAAACTGTTTAATCGGTTTGCCAAAATATTTTTCAACGATAGCTCGGAATTGAACAAAGCAATTGAATACATCAGATTTAGTTCGCAAAAAATAAATCCATGAATACTTGGTATAGTGATAAAAAAAGACAACATAATATAAATATCCATCAACAGAGGTAATTGGAGAAGGTCCCTACAAATCCGAACATATTAATTCAAGAGGTTCTTTTGCTTCAAAAGTAGAATCAGAAAAAAACAATTTTCGAGACTTGCTAACACAACAAGCCTCACATAACGACAAGTCATGCTTAGAGGAAGCAGACAAATTATTCAAATTTAAGACTTTGCAAATAGTTTTGGAACACGCATGGCCTAAACGAGCATGCCATGTAGACAGGGAAACTGAGTGACAAACTGGAGAAACAGGATCTGCGGCCAGCCGATATAGGCCATCTCTAATGACTCATTGATGAAATACCTGCTTCGTCTTGAGATCCTTAATCACAAAATGGTCAGAGAAAAATTCCACAAAAACATCGTTAGATTTAGTAAACTGAGGAACAGAAAGCAAATTGAGATTAGCTTCTGGAACATGAAGAATATTATGAAGCGAAAAAGAATGAGAACCAATAGTAATTGTATTAGAACCGAGACGAGAAATGGACAGAGATTTACCATTAGTGAGAGTGACTTCATCAATTCCGCTATACTCAGAGTGGAGACCAAGGTTTTCCAGTTCAGAAGTTAAGTGATGAGAGGCACCCGTATCGACAACCTACTGCTTGTCGGAGTGATGAGATGAAGAGTTGTAATTGGTAGTCGGCTTAGGTTGGGTATCATTGTATTTCGGGCTTGGACATTGTCTGGTAGTATGGTCACGCCCTCGACAATTATAGCAGGTTGGTTCGGAAGGATAGGAGCCACCACGACCCTTGGAGGAAGAGTAACCAGCTCGGCAGTTGCCACGACCCCTGCCACGAGAGTTTCCATTAGATTGTTGTCGACCGGCATAGTGGGCAACAGCCGCTGGATGAAAAGTCTCAGAGGCAGATTGTAATTGTGATTCTTTAGACAAAAGTAAGCCGTATAGATCATCAAATCAAATTTCACAGACACTAATCGTGCCTCGATGTTGCGAGTGAAGGGCCGATACTCAGGACCAAGTCCCCGTAAAATGTGATCAACAAGATCATCCTCAGAGATCGGATGATTGAGAGCAAGAAGCTGATCATATATACGCTTTGCACGATCCATGTATGTAACAATCGAATCAATGCTACGAGTGAGAGAATGCAATGAATTTTTTAAGGACCGGATCTGAACACGGGACTCGGAGGCATAGGTGGTTTGAAGCTTTGTCCACGCATCAATGGCAGTAGTTGAACCAACAACTTGAGACAGCACTGGTTCAGAGAGAGAGCCAAAGATCCAGCTTAATACAAGCTGATCTTTAATATACCAGGCCTGGTACGCCGGATTCGGTGCCCCGTTAACCTCTCTCGCCGGAGAGGCAGTTCCATCAACATGACAGTATAGTTGATTGCCATGGAGGATCGGGGTGAATTGAGTTTTCTAGAGAAGATAATTTGAGGCGGTGAGTTTAATGGTGAGTTGGTTGTGGATGGAAGGGAAAGACATAAGCGAGGACATAACAGAGGAGATATCAGCATCGGTGGTTCCCATGGCAGAAGGAGAAGGATCAGGAAAAAAAAGAAGAGAGAGAGGCGTTGAATCCTAAAAGATGGCTAAGTTGATACCATGTGAGAGAAGCAATTTTTGATTTGAATGGCAAGAGTACTTTTTCATTGCTTTGCATTACAAATAAATACAAGTGTGTAACTAGGTGTTTGAGATAGAATACAACAATGGTTTGAATCTTTCAAACTATTCAAAAAATAAACAAATCCAATCCTAACTGATTTGAATTAAAAACAAGAAATAAGCCATGTCAGCTAGGTGAGGAAGTTGACGTGGATTGAGTCAGTTGCTTAATAGGAAAAAGTTGTCAAATTAAGAGTCTAAATATTGTTACATCCCTTAATTTTATATCACGTGATTAAAATGTTATTATTTTGTAATTAAAAATAGAGAAATGAATAAACTAAATAGAGAATGCATAGATAAACAATAATTTTAATAATAAAGATATAAATTGTAGTTTTATTTAGAATTTGCTTAACAAATAGATTTGGGTTTAATTTTTTTTCAAATATGAGGAAAGTATTTAGCATTTGTGAAATCATAGATAAATGTATTTTACACTAAACTCGAGAAAAATAAATTCTTTTCAATAATCACATTAAATCTGATTAAACTCAAAATCAAATTAATTAGATTTCCTAAAAATGAAGGAAGATCTCCCAATACTACTTTTGACAAGATTTGGTCTTTTACGTTTCCTTTTTTTTTTCCCCTTTCGTCTAAAGTAACAGTGAAAGCACCAAACCATTTTGTTTAAAGCTTAACACCTTTACCTAAACTAGTCCTTCTTCAACCATTGAGTCGAAGGTTTGAGTTGAGAATTCTATCATCTTTTTTCTTTTTGAATATAAGATTTGTATCATTTTAAAATGAATGTAGTTACGAAATTTTGTTTCACAATAAGTTTAGCTTAAAATCATAGTGATTTTAATATACGGTGTTTTTGTGAAGCCTAAAATGGTGGTCGATCAATTCTATACGCTTAAATTATATATTCAACAATACTTAATTAAGAGATCTTCTTGCTTTCTTTCTGCGATCTTCTTAGAAACAGTAGCCTATAATATGTTGTATCTATGGTTACTTTTCAGAATATTACATATTGGGTTTTATTATTAATTATCTTAATGAGTATTTATATATATACTTTCTTTTTAACATTATTCTCATTATAAATTCTCATCATATTTGTTCTTTTTTATACAATATCTAGATTTACTCATAGTCCCTCCCAATTCTTAAGGAGGATAATACACTTTAGCGCACTCAAACTCACGTTTTTATTTGTTCTTTTTTATACAATATCTAGAATTATTCATAGTCCCTTCCCAACTCTTAAATAGGAAGATAATACACTTCAGCGCACTCAAACTCACGTCCTCCTGTACTTATAACAATGTCGATATCAATTGAGCTAACACTCAATCCATGTATATTTTTTTATTGTTACAAATTTTGAGAAGAGGATAAGTTGTCAAAGTTTGAATATTTGCTATTGATACTAATGAACAACCTTATCACTCCAAGTGTGACTTTGTTGATGAATATAAATTTTTAGTGCCTAGTTTCAAAAACGATATAAATATATATATGCAAAAATATATGTGCATCATACTTTATTATAAAATTAGAAGCCCTGAGTCCCAATATATTTTACAAATATATGGGCTTGGGTTGGATTCCTAGAACCTCCTAGGATTTATCAAGTTCATCTGCCCTCATGTAAAATGGGCATAAAATCCTGGCCTTAGTATGTATGGGCTTCAACACTAAAATCCAATTATCTCCCAGGCTTTGGGGCGTTGATGATATTTTTCATAAGGCTTAAGTGAGATGGATGTATATATGCAGGGGTCATGTAGGACTTGTGGTTGTGGCTGCTGCTCTTGGTTTACTTGGCCCCTGGTGCTGAGATGGCAAACTATGATAGGCCCTGTAAACTCGAAGAAGGGATCTAATGAAGCCAAGCTCTCTCTAAACATTATCCTATCCAGAATCTACTCCTCCATAATCTGACCTTTGCTTTTCTGGCTGGGATTCTCTTCTCAATCTCATGGATCACATTCAAACTCTTCTCTCACTACTTCCAAACCTCCTGCTCCCATTCCATTCTCCTTTCACTTTTCCTCTCATTTCACTCCTACTACATACTATAGTCTCAAATTCTTTGACCTTTGTGCCAATCTCCTTACACACCCCAAAGGTCCATAGATTTCACCTTGTGTCATATTATGTTTTCATGTTATTCCACATGGCATTACTTTAGATTGGTAAATCATGATGTGTAGATAAAACTATGGCTGGGACTTCAGTCCTTCAGCAGACCAACTTCTTTTCACCGCCTACAGATCCACCACAATTCTCCGAGTTGAATTTGAGGTTGAAGGAGCAACAGTGCTTATCTCTCCTCAAGAGGTGCAAGAACTTGGAAGATTTCAAGCAAGCTCATGCCCAGATCGTCAAATGGGGTTTCTTTTGGAACTCCTTTTCTGCAAGCAATCTGGTGGCTGCATGTGCTCTCTCAGATTGGGGTAGCTTGGACTATGCCTGTTCCATTTTCCAACAATTCCATGAACCCGGTACTTTTGAATTCAATACCATGATCAGAGCTCATGTCAAAGACATGAACTTTCAGGATGCTTTAGTTTTTTATTATGAGATGCTTGAAAGAGGAGTTGAGCCTGATAATTTCACTTATCCTGCACTTTTCAAGGCATGTGCCTGGTTAAAGGCAAAAGAGGAAGGAATGCAAATTCATGGGCATGTATTTAAGTTTGGGTTTGAAAGTGATCTTTATGTACAAAACAGTTTGATCAATATGTATGGCAAATGTGGGGAGATACAACATTCTTGTGCAGTTTTTGAGCAAATGGATGAAAAGAGTGTTGCTTCTTGGAGTGCTATTATTGCAGCAAATGCTAGTTTGGGAATGTGGTATGAGTGTTTAATGGTATTTGGGAACATGAGTAGTGAGGGATGTTGGAGGCCTGAAGAAAGCACACTGGTTACTCTGCTCTCTGCTTGTACTCATTTGGGTGCTTTGGATTTGGGGAAATGCACACATGGGGCATTACTGAGGAACATTAGTGAACTCAATGTCATAGTTCAAACCTCATTGATAGACATGTATGTCAAATGCGGGTATTTGGAGAAAGGTTTATCACTCTTTAAGAAGATGACCAAAAGGAACCAAATGTCCTATACTGTAATGATTTCAGGGCTTGCCATGCAAGGACATGGTGAAGAAGCTCTAGGGATATACTCAATGATGCTAGAAGAAGGTCTGGACCCGGATGATGTAGTCTATGTGGGCGTATTAAGTTCTTGCAGTCATGCTGGCCTTGTTGATGAGGGCTTCAATTGCTTTGATAGAATGAAATCTGAGCATGGAATAGAACCAACAGCTCAGCATTATGGTTGCATGGTAGACCTCATGGGAAAAGCTGGGATGATCAATGAAGCTCTTGAGTTCATCAACAGCATGCCTATCAAGCCCAATGATGTGGTCTGGAGAAGCCTTCTTAGTGCTTGTAGAGTTCATTGTAACTTGGAAATCGGAGAGATTGCAGCCAAGCATCTATTCGAGTCAAACTCGCAGAACGCCGGTGACTATGTGATACTGTCGAATATGTATGCACGAGCTGAAAAGTGGGTGGAGGTGGCTAAAATTCGGACGGAAATGGCTAGAAAAGGTTTCAACCAAGTACCAGGATTTAGCTTGGTTGAAGTTGGAAGAAGAATCCACAAGTTTGTCTCGCAAGATACATCTCATCCTCGATGCGGAAGTGTCTATGAGATGATTCACCAGATGGAATGGCAGTTAAAATTCGAGGGTTATTCCCCGGACACGTCTCAGGTATTGCTTGATGTTGACGAAGAAGAAAAGAGGCAGAGATTGAAAGGTCATAGTCAGAAGCTAGCCATTGCATTTGCACTCATCCATACGTCTAAAGGCACACCTATAAGAATAGCTAGAAACCTCAGGATGTGCAGTGACTGTCATACGTATACCAAACTAATATCCATCATCTATGAACGTGAAATTACCGTAAGAGATCGTAATCAGTTCCACCATTTTAAAAATGGAACTTGTTCCTGTAGGGATTACTGGTGAAGCGATAAACTTTTCATTATCAGGATTTTGATTCTTTCATCTGCCATGAATTGCCATTTCCTTCTGCATTAAACTCTATACATGATAGTTGTTATACAACCAAAAAAAAAAGTTATTTTAATCAAATTTTCTCTTGCAAACAATTGTATTTCTGGGAAAAATGGAGCCAAGATCGGTGCAGAACTCACATGGTGAGGAATGCAGCCATAAATCAAATGATTTTCAATCATATATTAAGAAGAAAGTTGCCAATCCATATGAAAATAGTTCTAAAAATTGATGCAAGTATTGTAAATCAGTCCGAATCGAAGTTTTCCTCTCTGCTTTTTTCTTTCAAATTCAATGGTCTTCCATGGGCCCTAAACGTTCAAGATGAATACTCAAACCAGTTTAACGAGAGTTTTACAGAAAAATTAAATCAGAATGGTTTAGCCTTAGGGCTTTACATGTTCCCTGATAAACTGTTCTACCTGTGCTACTTCCCCCTTCAAACCTGAAGCATCTGCAACGGTAACCGCGTTTCTACACTGAGTGAATGAAAATATTTCTCCAGATACTCCGAGAGTGAAGTCATTTGAAATATCAGCTGCTGATATTGCACTTCTTGATGCCCGCAGTTTCTCACTATAAAAATGGTAAAAACAGACAAATTAAGTATAAATGACATGCAAAATATAATTACAGAAATATAGAACATATAGAGAGAAACAAACTAGTGATCGTACATTTCCTTTTCTATTTGCTTTCTGATGAACTCCTTGGTATGTGCAGTCACTTTATCGGATTTATTGCAACAGATAAGAACTGGAATTTTCTTCTTAACCACACTGGCCTTGGTCAGAATATCATACAGATATCTGTTACACAAAAGCGAAAATCGTATCTAACATACTTCTTGGTAATCAGAAAGCAAAAGGAAGAGAATTGCAAGTGTAGCATATGCATTATCGTAGCTATTCTTACTCTGAAACTGAAGGGCAACTTGGTAAGAACTCCACAGCATCCACAACAAACACAATGCCAGCTGCTTGAGGCAAGAATTCATCCAGTTTGGGCCGAAGACGAGAATGACCAGGAACATCAACAAGATGAATCGACTTGATTTTTCCCTTCTATTAAATGATAGATTTATTAGAAGTGAGGGAGAGAGAGAGGATGTGGAGTCAGTTAAATACGGGACAATGATCCAAAAGTACCAATCAATGACAACAGAATGAAATAAGATGCCATATGCCACATAGGAAAACAGAAAGCATAAACTAACTTCAGAAATGCGAGCTAAGATGAATTACCTTATTACTTTCAGAGTTTAGCACGAAAGTGCCCTCATTTGGTTCCATGGATGTAACAGTACCCTGATGTGAGGAACCATCACGAAGCTGACATGGGAATAATGTCAGGAAAGTTATGAGTAGCGACAATATCACATTTCTAAGCATTTCAACTATGCTAAAAACTTAGGACATCAGAATACCTATCTAATAGTATATTGTACGTTCCACAGCCATACAGGACATCACTAGAAGAATTTAATATTTCAGATTTTAAGAGTTTGGAAAGGAACAAAGCAAATAATGGAGCTGCGTACCACATAGAAAAGAACTGTTTTACCGCTCCCAGTAAGGCCTGTGAGTACTATGGTATTTGATTTAGTGCGCTTGAACAAGCAGACTGCAAAACAAAGAGTGAGGAGTTCAAGCGGACTGCAAAACAAAGAGTGAGGAAAAGGTAAGTAAATATAACTCAAACTCCAAATGGGAAACTGATTATATCATAATATTGCCTAAAAAGGAAATCTCATAGAATGCTAAATGGGAATTCATTAAATTAAAAGCATGATAAGAAACTTCAAGGTAATATATCTTGTATATTTATATCAGTCTAAATAGGTTTTTATCAAGATGATAATCTAAATGCTTATGCATTGAGCAACTGACCAAATCCAACAACCATTTGTTAGATAAATAATCAATTATTAACTTCAAAAATCTAACAATTCACACATGAAATAAAATTTAGAAAAATCCATACATCTTTTAAAAAATAAATACATAGAAAGGGGTTTAATCACTTTTGCTACTATAAAAGAATGACATTTCAAATTCTTAAATGCATAAACAAGAAGAAATATGAAAACTAAGGAAAATACTACTGCCTAATTCTTGAAGAAACAAATAATAAACAAAATTTCTATTCCAAGATCATTATTAACAATCAATGCGGATTTACTGGAGAAAAGCAAGAGGGTAGATATGAACAAGACAGCAATAGCAGCATAGAGTTGAATTGGGGGTATTTGATGCAAATATTCAATTGCTTGATGCAACCACTGCTCCAGTTGAATCTTCCATGGCTCCAATTGAATCTTCAACTGCTCTAATTGATCCTTCCACTGCTCCATCCCTTCCATCGCTTGAGTTTCAGGTTATATGGGATATGAAACCTAGAAAACGCAAAACCCAGATTCAAAAATTAATTCTTTTTCTGAATCCTGAATTAAGAGGTTTCTAAAAGGCAAGGAAGTTTGTCTGGTTCAAGGCTAGACATTGTCTTTTCTCTTGGTAAAAAGCTTAGTTTTTCTTTAGAGCAAGACAGATTCAAAGTTTTAACATTCGAAAGTTGAAAATTTTTGGGTCATGTTCTCTTACACTCTACTAGAAATTGAAAGCAACAAAAAGGGTAGAAACCATTATAACCAAAGTTTTTGATTCAGTAGGAAAAGGATTAGCCAAATTGTGATTCAAAAATATTTTTAAAGAAGTGAGAAAAAGAAACCAAATCTCTAATGAGAAAAAAATTCGATTAAGATTAGAGAAAAATCCCAACTTTAAGTATCAACTCACAATTTCATTCAAATGGAATTTAGATATCAAAGTTGTAAAAAAAAAATACATACCTCTAACGTATTTCTCTTCTCGCAGAGAAAAAAGAAAAATAAAAAGTTTTCTTTTCTCTTTCTTCAGCTAATGGAAAAATTGAAGAACGAGTGAACTGAGGGGAAAAGAAAAATTAATCGCAGTATCAAATTTAACGGCTCGAAATCAAAGTACCAAATCTGACGGTCAAAAATGACTGAGCTAAAGAAACAAGTTAAAAAATTTCCCTGTAATACACGGTGTAAAAACCTTGACCGATGAAGAAATTTCGACCTCCAAGCTGAAACTCCCCCCTCGATCATGTTTAAATTGAGCATTCATTTCAATCCAAAGCAAAACAGGCTGTTTCTTTTATTCTATGGATCCTGTTTGACTGAAAAAACAGATCTCTAATTCCATTATCAGCCTTGTTTATTTATTTATTTATTTATTTATTTATTTTTACTAGTAGTGGTTTTTCCATTTTTATTTAACTAACTGGCATTACATCATTAAAATTTCAGTGGGTCTTTTCCCTTTATTTTACACATCGTAAGAAAGTGTTGGATACGGCTCCCTACCACATTTATAGCTGCTAACTGTAATATAGTATCTCCATGTTATGTTTTCTCTGGTTATTGGATCTTTTTTTTTTTGTGCATCTAGCAATTCAAAATTTTGTGGTCAATAGAAATATTCATATCCGCAGCTTTTGTTTTTTTTTACCAATGTTCCATTTGGATCAATGTAAAATCCTGCAATAAGCATTGGATGTCACTGAATACTGGGGAACTCTTCCAGCTTGTCCTTCATTTTCCTTTAAATGATGTTCCACCATCATCTCTCCCTGTTTATCAGCCTACAATTCCGAATCCCTTACTCAGACATATAGAGTAAGATGAGATGAACTAATAAGATCCTTGCTTGTAGCTCCGATCCGGCATGAAATTTTTTACAAATCATAACCCTATTGGCAACTAATGTACCAGAAATAATGAAAACCCGTCGACATGGCTTCATGAAGATTTTATTCAAAGTTACGGGAACCCCAGCTGCAGTAATGAGGAATCCTTCTCAAGCTGGATGTAGAACAGAAATCATTTGCATGAAGACGCTTGAAGTAGCTATCTTCAGCCCAACAAAGTGCTTGTGCAGGTCATTGCATCCTTCTTTCATGCCGATGCCAAATTGGGAGTGTAGGGAGTCATTAATTCTTATATAATTTCTATCTGCGGGGTTCAAATTAAAAGGATGGATTCAACAAGGTCATCGCTAGTCCCATGGCAATGACATTCTAGCCTGTAGGATTTCTATTGCAATCAGCTTAAAAACCTTTGAGCATTGATACGTGAAGTTGAATCGTGAAAAGCAACTTACAGTCTTCCATTGTCCAAAATAAAAGATTATCAATACAAATGTATATCACTGAACTGCACTACTACAGCTATCCTCTACTTATCACAAAACAAATGCCTGCTTAACCATGTTAAAAAGTCATGAGTCGGTGGCAGTATTCACAGGTTATTTCTTCCTAGTAAGACCTATTGCAGTAGCTATTAATATATCTTGAAGAAATTATAAAGCAGCTAAAAAATTCATGTTTCTCTGCAGGGTACTTGCATCATAATGGATCCTCCACACTATAGGTAAGCAAAATCAGGTTTCTGAAATACATATCATCTTTAGCAGCCAATAGCAAGATCAGGAGGGACTGAAGCAGGATCAAGTTCCCAGCAGTCTTTCAAAAGATCAGGGACATCATCACCATAAAGCTTCCGTGCAGGAATCTGATGTGAAAACAACCTAATGTCATCTTTTTCAAGCCATCTAATAGCCTGACATCCAATCTCCTGTCTCTTAAATACCGTCTTGAATCCATCAACTTTCTCAAGATATGCCATGCTCAATCCATGAACTTCACTATAAGTTGTTAAAAGCACAACTATGTCATTGCAGTGTTTATCTCTAGCTGAACAATTTCTTCCTGCTGCACCTAATTTAGCTTCATTATAAAGAACCCAAACTGAGCCCTTCCTCGGATAAATCCTATAAAATTCCTTTGCCGCCCTTTCACATTCTACCATGTGCGAAAAGATATTCACAGAGTTAATTGAACTCTTCCTGGCGACCTTAAATCTCCCACAGGATACATGAAATCCCATTTCCTCCCAACTAATTAACTTGTCATCCCCATTATTCTGAGAGTCCAACCAACTCATCTTCACTTCAAACGGATTTACCGAAAACACTTCCTCAATCAAACCATAACGCCTAGGCATTCCATCATCATCATATATAGCCCACACTTGCCCTTTCTTAAAATTCCTCTCAGATCTATCTTTATAAAAATCATAGAAATCCAAATCCTCCACAGCCACAATTTCCATGTCCCTACTCTTGGAACTACGGCGCTTCTCAATGTCTGAATTCACTCTCTTCCTCGAAGTCCCTTGCTTGGTGAGCTCTGAATTTTGATTCTTCTTCCCATTCTCTTGAGTCTTAGCTTCAAAATCTACACTTCTTTTCTTAGTTGAACGTGTCATAATACCCAAATTTACACTTGCCTGTGAAGGTCCCTGATTCTCAATCTCAAAATCCTTACTCTTCTCTGATGCCTTCGGTTTCTCATTCTTTGAAAGACTACTTTGTTTAGGTTCATCTCTCTCACTTTCCTTCTCCTTTTCACCTGCATCTTTCACCTTTTCTTTTTTATTCAACTTTTCCCGTCCTTGATTAGCCTTTTGCTTCATTTCCAACTGCATTTCCGCAAGTGTCATTGTCTCCTCTGCAACTTTTACCCTCTTTGACTTTGAGCTCTCCTCCATCTCATCATCTCCCACCTTCCCACCTACAGACCTTGCCAATATCTGCCCAACAGTACTCATCCTCCTTGAGCCTCTGCTCCTCAACCTCCCCACACCCCACTCACCACCATCCACTTCCTTCCCCACATCAGCACTCTCTTCCTCCTTCAAATTCTCACCACTAGCTTGCCTCCTTGAGCCTACACTTCTAGTTGTCTCACCAGTACCCTTTCCCCCCTCCAACCCAACACCTTTGGGACCATCCATCTTCCTCTTCAACCTCTCACCTGGTTTAGAAGCCAAGACATCCTCCTCTCCCGTACTTTCACCATGACCATCATCTTCTCCATCAACCTCCACAGCCAAAAAGCTCTTCTTACAACTTGGGCAGACCAAATTATGCCCCAAATACATCTTTTCAAACTTATGCAACAACCTACAGCGCGAACAGGCAGTCCAAAATGTCTCACCAACAGCACCATTATTCCCTTCCAATCCATCAAGCCTTTCCTCCTGAATCCTAATCCTAAGCTTCATATCATATTCTTTCCTCCTAATCTTATCAGAAAACATCCTAAACCCTTCACCAACTAGCTTAAACGCTTCTTCACATCCTAAAAAAGGGTTCTTGTCAGGATGCAAAATCAAAGCTAGTTTTCTATACTGTTTCTTGATGGAGTTAAAGTGGGAAAAGGGTTCTACCTGGAGAATTTTATACCAATCGGGAGCATGTTTGGGTTTGGAAGCCGCCCGGAGAATCTTAAAGGCAGTGAGCATGGAGGAGATGCCTTCGAGGTTTGGACAACGACGGTGGGCTTTCTTGGCATGTTTGAGAGCGGATTGGAGGTTTGAATTCTTGTATTTGGTTTCAGCTAGTGCTTTCAAGCGTTGTGCTTCTTGCTCTGCATCTGAGTGGGTCGTCATCTCTGAGACAACGAGGAGAAGGATTCCCTGTCGGTAGAGAATAAATTTTTTAGGTTAGGGGATGGCTTAACCACAGAGTAGTGGTTTTGTGTGTTTCGTCGGTTTGAGTTCTGTAACAAGGAATCGTAATGCCCCCTTTCTTTACTTTTTGATTTCCGATTTTTCCTGTTGGACAATAAGAAAAACAAATTAGAGCCAAAAATCAGCTAACCCCTTCCCCTCCTTTTCTTTTATGAAAATTTTAGCATTTTAAATGAGTAAAAGTGTTTTTTAGAGCCAAAAATTTTAAGCAAAGCCTGTTTGTTGAGCATAGCTTTAAAGATAAAAATGTTTTTGAAGCTAGAATTGCTTTGAAAATATGATTAGTAATTTTGAAAAATAAAATAGATAAAATATTCATTTTAGACCTGGTGAATAATATTCAAATTGTTAATATTTTCATATATGAAAAATAAATTTTAAATATTTTTTAAGCAGAAGTGAAAATACCATATGTTGAAGAAATAAAAAAGTAATTAAACTGTCAAAACTGCTTTTAGGAGAGAAAAACTACAAATTTTTAACTTTCCCATATGGGAAAAAATGCTTTTGAAAAATTAAAAATTTCTTTCAAATGTTATTTGTTTAGCATTATTTTTACTTCAAAAATATTTTTCATGTCAAATATGCTTCTAAAAAGCACTAGCCTAAGTTAATTTTAATTATTTTTTAATAAAAAAAGTATTAAGGAATCTTTTTTTAGTTTCACAAAATATAATTTACTAAAAGTATTTTTTTATCTGTATTTGTTTTAATAGAAAATAACTTGAGTAACGAAAAATAATTTATAGATCAATAGAAAATAATTTTTGTTCCAGTAAAATAATTTACCTTCTTTAAAAGCAAAAGACATTCCTTTATAAGTAATTTTATTATATTACTAATAAATTTTTAATTTTAAAATTATTTATAATAATTTCAATATTATTAAACATACATATTTAATTATTTATATTTAATAATATAATAATTTATTAAAATTTTATTTTAATAATAAATTTTAAAAATAATATTCTTCATATATTATTGAAAAATATTTACTAATATTTTAATAATAAATATATGTTACAAATATAAGTATATTAATAATAAATATTTTATAGTATAAAGGTTAAAATATTTATAAGTCCATGTACTCCTTAAAATTTTAGAATTTAGTCTCTCTAATTTTATTCTCTAGTTTTTAGATTTAAAAATTAGGTCCAATTATTAACACCATTAATTTTTTTGTTAATTTTGTTGATGTAATATTTTTAAATAAAAAAATCCACTTGGTAGTCATCTAACTAAAAAATGATGTTATATTGAACTTGAATCTAACAAAATATGTTTAATAGTGTTAACAGTTGTACTTGAATTTTAAAATTTAAAAAGTAGGATTAAATTCTCAACAATAAAAGTACAATGACTAAATTTCAAATTTACGAAGAGTACATGGGCTCATGACATATTTTAACCTCATATAAATATGAATATTTTAATTATATAAATATGAGTATTTGTTTAAATAATGATTAATTTCATTTATACCTTACAACTCTAATGTATTAATATATACTCTCATATATGTAATTTGAATTAAGTTTCAATTAGGCATTATTTATTATTAAGTTTATAAATGATATTAATTATTACAAAATGTTATCTTATTATAAAATATATTTCGATTGTCAAAAGGAAATTGTACTATAATATTTTGTAACATATTTATTTATGTCGTTTCAATTAACAAAGAACAACATTTAGAAAATGAGTTAGGAAAACTTGCTAAACAACGAAAAATATTTTATGCAAAATCATCTAAACACCAGAAATATCAGCTTTTCCAAAAAACTAATTATTTTCCAAAAATAATTTTCCGGAAGTTATTTTCTATGAAATAAACGCAGCTATAGTTACAGGAGTTGGACTGAATTTTGCTCTATCTACTTAAAAAAAAGGTTAAATTAGTTATTCTAGATTGGATAAAAAGTAAACTAGTTCTTTTATTAAAAAATTCATTCATTTATACTATTAAAAACTTATTCATGTACCAAAATGAAGCACATGTAGCACGTCACATTCACTATTTAGTTATTCCACCAACTATGCTAGTTTTTAATAATAAATGGATAATTTTTTAAACAAAATGACAAATTTGCTCTTTGGTCAAATGTATAAGAATTAATTTACCTTTTTTTTTAGTAAAGAGGGCAAAATGCAATCTGACTCCTAATACAGAGACTTCTATGGTACTTTTATTGTTAAATTTGTCATTTATAACCACATATCTATACTTCTATTTAAGCTCTACCTAAGTTAATGTCACGAGTCAGCCGACACCAACTTAGTTAAAAAAATTACTAAAATTTCCTTTAATATTTAAAATAGGTTATATTGTCCAATGGTACTTTGATCTTTTTTAATTAAAAAAAAACAATGAAAATATAGATATGATGGGATGTGAACCTAAGCTAATTGCATTGGTAAAATTTTAAATTTATCACTCAACAAAATCTTTACTTTAATTTTAATTTTAATTATTCATTTGTGTTCTACATATATGATTTATACATGCATACATGTATGATGAAATTTCTAGTTATATTATATTATGTGTTACGAGTTAATAGACACTAATTCAATTGAAAATTTCAATTAAATTTTTCAAGGAAATTGAAAAATAATTAAAATATCCATATTTTTTTACAAAATAATAATTATAATTATATGGGATAGTGGCAAAAAGTACATTGTAGTTTAATAAAAAAAAATTAATTTGATACTTGGTAGTTTTCTTTTTTTGGGTGATAAAAACAAAACAAAGATTACATCAAAATAAATTAATCGAAAGTACCCCTAGCTTTATCTTGATGTAGAACTCCTAATGCATCATGAGGGACTTCATCATAAACCTATAAGCTTGTTTGCTATCCTAAACTCAACTTAGCCAAACATTCAGCAACTCGGTTATCTTCTCTAGGGACATGCCTAATCAACTATTGTCCTTCAATTCTCATAATTCGTTGGACCCTCCTAAGCACTATAATGCCCGACTCCACCAACATATTATCCTATAGGGCTCGAACCACCTCCAAGTTATCATTATGAATCATAACTCTATTAAATCCTTACTAAGTAAAATAAGCATGCCATCCAAAATACCCCATAATTCAACCTTAAAGACTATGCATTTTTCGAGACAGTGGTTATAACCTAAGATCCAATCTCTATTCTGATCTCACAACACTCCACTAGTAAAAACACTTCCAGATCCTCTATTCATCGCACCATTAGTGAATAAGTGCACTTGATTACCTGACAAGAATGTTCGAGTACCAAATGCATGATCAATTAGCTTGGCTCCATTATGGATTAACTCATACTGTTGTGCCCAATTGTAGCAAACTTTGTTTAAAGACAAGCCAAAGAGAGAAGCTGACTCTCTGTTGCCCCTGATACTTCCATATAATCTTCTAGAAATCGTTTCTAAGATTCCAAGAATTTTCTTTTAAAGACAAAAAGGCACTTTAAACAAAAAAGAATCTTGCCATCGTACGTGTCCAAATAATCTTATCTAACCCTGATGAAGAGTGAGGGGGAAGAATACTTACTATACGCCTAACAACATCCTCTGCCAGCCAAACATGAAAAAGATCAAGATTCCAAGTTTCGTCATGTGAAACCATCTCACTAAGGGGGCAATCCAAAGAAAGATTAGCATGGACATGAATATACCTTACCAAAAGACCTATTGTCAAAATCCATGAGTCCTTCAATAGCAAATGCTATTGCCATTTCTTATTGGCCAAGCTAAATTATCATAAAACAAGGGTTAAACCTTAAAAAGAGCCCTCTAAAGATAAGAAAAGTTACTTCGCGCAATGCTATCTAGTAGTTGCTCTTTCAGATCATACTTCACTCAAAGGATTTGTACCAAGAATGAACTATCCTTGGATACCAGATTAAACCCAATATTCAACAAAAACGACATATTTTGATCTCTCAAATATTGAAACCCAAGGCCACTATGAGACTAAGGTTGATAAATAGACTCCCACCCAACTAATGTCATCTTCTTATACCCTCATGAATAACCCCAAATAAATTGTCTAACCATTCGTTCAATCTTTGCACAAACTCTCTTGGTATCATCATAGACTACATGAAGTAGTTAGAAATTGAAAGAATCACAGATTGAGCCAAAGTAACTCTACCAACTAAGGACAACTTCCTAGCATCCCAACTTTGTAACTTGCATCGTACATTTTCCACCAAAAAACTCAAAGTACTATTAGTGACCTTTTCATAGAAGAAAGACACCCCCAAATAAAAGCCAACATTTTGTATTTTATGAAACCCAAGCAACTCACTAATATTGTTGTTTAATTCATAATCCACTTCTCTAGAAAAGAAAATATTACTTTTTCAAGCACTGATCTTATGTCTAAAATACCCATAAAAGTGCTCTAAGATACTCTTGAGTAAGCGTGCTTGCTCCAACTTCGCTTTGCAAAAAATAACCAAATATTTGCAAAGAAAAGGTGAGATAAAGTAGGTCATGATCTTGATAATTGAATAGGAAACCAGTTACCAGAACCTATTTCAGAATGAATGTTGTATCCTATTCATTCCATGCATAACATAAAAAGATACTAGGATAGAGGACAGCCATGTCTAATCCCTCTAGCTGGCTTAAATTTCTGAGTAGGGACTACACTCCATAGAATACGCATTGTGGAAGAAGAAATAGCAGACATAATCATTTTCAAGAGAAAATCTGGTATACCTGCAGCCTGAAGGGAAGCATCGATAAACTCACAGCTCACTCTATCGTAAGC
The DNA here is from genome assembly GCF_007990345.1 of Gossypium hirsutum. NCBI lineage: Eukaryota > Viridiplantae > Streptophyta > Magnoliopsida > Malvales > Malvaceae > Gossypium > Gossypium hirsutum. The sequence goes on from NC_053444.1 coordinate 55,722,006, forward strand.
TTTTTCAAAATCAATTTTAATTGTCATTCATTTTCTACCATTGCATTTTCCTTTCATGGAGTGAATAACTTCCTACGCTACAAGTATATTATCCGTGATATTTCATCCAACAATAACCATTCCTTCTCCTATATAATAAAATTAAGAAAAACTAACTTGAAACAATTAGCAATAACTTTCATGACAAATTTGTAAAGGACGGAGCACAGACTAATCGATCAAAATTGGGTAAAGCTTTTAGGATTCGCTAATTTAGGGATGAGAACAATCAGAGTACTATTCAACTCCGCATCAATAGCTTTGCCTGTAAACACCCCTTTAACCCACTCACAAACATCATTACCATCAACATCCCACTGAATTTGAAAGAATAGGGCATGAAATCCATCATTACTCAGAGCCTTCAATGGCGCCATGTCAAACAATGTCATCTTAATCTCTTCATTTGTGACAACCCTATCCAAAAAAAAATCCAAAGAGTTAAGACGAGGAAAAATGACAAACGAGAGTTTTTTCATCTTGATCAAAAGAACACTCATCGTTACCAAGTTGTAGAACAATAATACGACTAAGCTTTCTCCACTGAATCATACGACTGTGGAAAAATTTAGCATTATGATTACCCAGATTAAGCCAGTCACACCTAGCCTTTTGCTTCCACATTAACTCCTTGTTACTAAGAACACTCTTCAACTCTTCCCGTACTTCTATTTTGAGCTGAGATAATCAATCAAAATTTGACTATTCCATCCCCCTTTGAATATTCGAAAGCGATTTCATTAATTACTTTTTTTAGGTACCAATATATCCATAAGCAGACTCATTTTAATAATTAATACGAGAGGTAAAATGAGATAAAGACTCAATCATATTACCTGAATAACTCCACTTGCTTTTCACAAAAGTAGCGAAATTGTGATGCTTCATCCACCCAGCTAGAAACCGAAAAGGCCTACCTCTGGAAAAGTTTAGTTTCGGCCTCATAGAAAGGATAAGAGGGCTGTGATCAGATTTAAGCCTTGGAAGATGCAACTGAACAATTTGAAAAGGCTGAAACCCAAGAATCATTAGCTAGCGCCCTATCTAACCTCTCAAATGTCCTGCCTCTATACCAAGTAAAGGATGGTCCCGTGAACCCTAAATCCTACAACGTAGTAGATTAAACAAACTTACCAAAAATAGAGCACCTTTTCCTAACAGAACGACCATTTCTCTTGTCAATATGTGAAAGAATGACATTAAAATCACTAATAGTCACCCAAGGTGATGATCCCTAAGGCATGAATTTCAACTCATCCTAAAGAAGCCTCAACTTCTGCCTGTCTGGGCTACCATACACAAAGAAAATATAAATGAATTTGGAAGGGACATTACAAAGCACTCGAATAAGAATAAACTGAGGATGATTCTGAATCACCTCAACCCAAATTTAATCCTTCTAACCAAGTCAAATACCCCTTGAGAAACCAATAACTTCAACGCGATTAAAATAATGAAAACCCAAATTAGCAACAATATTATCCATTTTTTTACCGTTGATTCTAGGCTCCAGTAAACACATGATACCCAGTTTATATTCCAAATTATACTCCCGAAAAACTCAAGATAATTTGGTATTGAGACATCCTGGATAGTTTCATAAGGAAATGGTTAAGTTTAAATCCATAAAAAAAAAAGAGACGAACCTCATTGTCTAGGAATCTCCAAGCCACCCTACTGCTCTTCCACCTTGATTGAATTACCTGCACTAACATCCACAACAAGCTGATAGGTGATAAATTCAGCCATAGTATTCAAAGACTCAAACAAAGGAACGCGCGGGCTGTCAGACGCCTTAAAAATAACTTCCCCGATAATGAATTGTTTTATTTAACTTCCTCCCATTCCGACCAACCCCCGATTTTTCCCCAAAATTTCACTCAAAACTCCGAAAAGAATCCCTACCTAAGCCCACCACCAAATCTCCATTTGTCGGTTCATAGGAATTTTTGTTTTTTATTTTCCTTAAAGGTGACTATTGTATGCTTTCCGAGGTTAATACCACTCTCCAACATTAAAATCGCAAACTCTATCGGCCCCTCTAAAATAGGATTAAAATAGGTTGTCGCCAATTGAATACTAGTAATCTGTAACACCCCCTAACCCCAAACCGTCACTGGAACAGGGTTATGGAACATTACCAAACATATCGGATAACTTATAACTAATTCACAAATAAATAACATACATAGCATACTTTAATCAATACATCACCTAGATGCATGCCACATTTTCAAAAGAAAGGTACATCACTAAAATTTCTCTGAGGTCGGGATTGCTCTGGATGCTGGACCAGACACTGGTTTTCTACTAACCTGCGCACGGAAACAACCGTACGCTGAGTATGAGAATACTCAGTGGTATTATCATAATTCAAATTAATAACATTAATCAATAAATTATATACATTCAATTTATGTCTACAATTATTCATTAATTATCTCATACTTTAAATCAACTTGACAATTAATAACAATAAGCAATATTTCAAATCTTGTATTTAATTGTACCCATACCTTATTTCACTATCTCAATTCCATTAAAATTTTCACATCTCATTCCAATAGTTCATTTCAATTCATATACAATTCATTCAATTTATCACTATATTCAATATCAATTCTATTGCAATTTGTACTCACTAATATCATATAACAAAAATTTATTCTTAATCACATCATGAACTTTGGGTTCATATCTTCAAATCTCATATCTCGATTTCCAATTCACATATCAATTCACAATTTCACTTTCTCATTTCTTTCCATAGCTCAATCAATCACACTTATTCAAATTTTCTCATTTCAATTATTTACCTCTATTAACAAGACTCGGACCTTGGCGGATACACGGATCCAACCAAACACACCAGAATGGCACCCAGTGCCTCATCAGATAGTTCGAAGCAATAAAGTGACACCCAGTGTCTCATCGACAGAGTTGAAGTAAGTTGGTACCCAGTACCTCATCGAATCTATCTGAAATAACAGTATGACACCCAATGTCTCATCGACTCAAGGTCGAAGTATCCCTGAACACTTCCAATCCTATGGCATGCCAACTATATCCAACTCAGCCCGACTAGTTAATAGGGTATTCAAATCATTTTTCTATTTCAAATTTACTTTCGATTCAATCACAATGCAATTCAAATTCAATTTCCACTTTCTAATCAATATGCAATTCAATACCAATACATTTTCCACTTTTCAATCAATATACCATCAAATGCTCATACATATCCATACTTCATTCCAATTTCATTCAATTCACATACAATTCAATATCATTTAATTCAATATCGATATTCGCCTTATTTTTATTTACTAAACATATTATTCAAAATTCAACAATTGCTATTAATAAATTCAATACCAATACGTATTTTTTTTTCAATTCAATCATAATACTTACCTCAATTTGTTTATCATGTATATTAATTTAAAATTTTAACAATTAATAATTAAATTTGAATTATGGTAATACTAACTGAAATTTTCTCGAATCACTCCTTGTCCACCTTCTCCTTTCCTTTCTCGGACAATGACTCTTGCACAACATTAGCTACGTAATTAAACAATTAAAAATCATTAATACACAATTTCATCAAAATATTTCCATTTATACCTAAACTTTACCTAAATTCTAATTTAATCCCTTATCAATACTAATTTTATTTTCCCAATCTAACTCCATATTCTCTCTTAATTCTTACTATAAACTCATTTTAACTATTCATTTTCACCATAAATTCCTAATTTCAAAATTCTCTCAATTTAGTCCCTATTAATTCAAAGCCTATAATTTATTTTACAAATCAACCTTTTACTAACTTCTAACTTGAAATTCAATCAATTTAATCCCTAATTTTTCAATTTATTCAACATAAATAACATCTAAAAATTTACTAACTTTCAAAATTTCAACTTCAATCAAGTAGTATTTTGTTCTAGGATTCCAAAAATATCAAAATTAAAAAAAATGGGGGCTAAATTGACTTACCAATTGAGCTTGGAACTTCAAAACCCCAATCCTCCTTTTTTTTTTTCTTTTCTTTCTCCTTTCTCCTTCTCTGTTTCGTTTTTCAATTCTGTTTCTTTCTCTTTTATTTCTTGTTTTATTGTTATAATAATATAATATAACAATATACTTATTATTTAAGTAAACATAATATATAATATATATTTTAAATTAAAAAATATCTTAGATATTTCTTTTCTTATGCCACCTCAATTTAGGCTGATGGCATAATTGCCTATTTGGTCTTTTTAACTTTCTTTAATCTATAATTAAACTTTTATCCCTACTTCAATTTAGTCCTTTTTCACAATAACTCCTAATTTAGATAAATTCACTTAATTAAAACCTAACTAACTACACAATTAACTTCGTAATATTTATAATAAATATTTACGAGTCTGATTTATCGGAACGAAGTCCCGGGCATACTTTTTTTTCAATTCGATCCTTTTTAATCAATTAACCATCAGAATATTAAAATTTCTTAACGAAACTTTAATACTACCCTAATGACACTCCGTAAATATTTATAAAAATATTTACGACTCAGTTTATAATATCGAGGTCTCGATACCTCGTTTTTGACCCAATTTACCTAATAATTTCTTTTAAATCACAAAATTCTCAAATTTTAGAAATATTTCTAAAATCACGCTTAACTTATAATTATTAATTAATAAATTTTATAAATTTTTCATCGGGTTTAGTGATCTCAAATCACTATTCTGACACTACTGAAAATTGGGCTGTTACATAATCAAACATGAACCAGCTCTTACCACCGCAGCAACACCAGTCGCATCGGGAAATTCTTCACAAACGATCTCATCAACATTAACTAGTTAGGCTTGATGACTCCCATCGACCTCTACAACTTGATCCAACAAAGATGGGTTCACTCCCTCAATAGGATTATTCAGTTCAGAGCTTTGGGCTAATTGTTTGGCCAATAAAAAACTCATTGATTCATTACCTTGTAATGTTTTTTTACCCTGATTATTCATTAAAGTTACAACCCTCTTTGATCCTAAAGACCCAATTGTAACAAGGCTTACTTTCTTCAATTGGCCTGACGGGCCAGCATTACCCTTAAGACCTAACTTATTATACTACCCAATCTGGGCCTCAAGACCCTCAATACCCATTTAACCCAAATTTATAACATCTCTTTGTGAATTTCTTGCTAAAGTTTCTTTCCCTTTACTGCTTGTCCCCCCAAATTCGTATCTCTATCACCAAGCTCATCCATATCATTATCTAAGTAAATCAAAGCACTAAATCGGGAACCTTCAAAATTTCTCATCTGATTTCCCGTTCCAATCACCCTAAGCTCCCTCGATTTACATCGTGAATTCTTCTTTACAAGCATCCAAGGCCTATAAGACCCACCTCTCTTTTGCCTTCATTGGCCATCATCGAATCCACCAGCGTCAAAATAGACGGTAGAGTCTCCTTTTCAGCATTAGGGTCAAGTACTTTATTTGGGAAAGCCTCCTTCATATGCCCATACCTCCCACATCCAAAACAAATTGTCGACAAGAACTTGAATTCGACTTACTAAAGGGTGTTGTTGATCAAAACTGAAGAGACCAGAAGCTTGTCCAAATTGACATACACGACCATGCGAGCAAAATGCCCTATTACCCTACTGTTGGTATTCATATCTAGTTTTGTAACTGTTCCAACCATTCCTCCAATTTCCAACTGTATCTTCCTTTTGTACATATAACACGATAAACTAGGGAGCATGATCCACTACATCACCACACTCGAAAAAGGTTGTGCAAGGTTGAAACTCATCGTCCAAGGTTGCAGCTGTAACAACCCGGTTTGACTCTAATCGAAATAGTGATTTCGGGACCACAAATCCGAGTCCTAAAAATATTTCAATATTATTTTGTGTGTTTACTTTGTGTGTATTTGATTGTGTGAAATTTTCGTGTTTTAATTTTGTTGTTTGAGTGTCCGATTAAATAAAAGGATTAAATCGCGAAAAATAAAAATTTAGGGGTTAATTATAAAAGCACCTAATTGTTGTTGTCTTTTTAAATGGAAGGATTTATGATGCAATAAGACCATAAAGGAGTGAGTGGGTGATAATGGTAAAAAATGACCTTATATTATAAGGTTTATATATTTTGTATTAAAGGTTAATATAGTAAACTAATAATTAAATAAACATATGATATAATAAATCAATTGAAGCCATTATTTTCATTCTTCCTTTGCCGAAACTTAGAAAAACAAATAGGGTTTAAAAGCTTTGAGGTATTCGGTCATTAACAAGCTTAATTCAAGGTATGTTTTACTTCAGTTTTTGATAATTTTTACGTTTTTGAGATCGTTGCTTCGTGTTCTTCAAAACCCATATCTTAATTTTGTGAATTGTGGATGATTTTGAAATGTGCCATTGATGAATGCTTGAGTTTTATGATGTTAGTAGGTGAAATATGAAATCTATTTGTTAGATTAATATATTCTGTATTGGAATTTTTAGTGAAATTGAGTAAATAGGGCTAAATTGTGAAATTAAATTTTGGGGGACTAAAGTGTGAAATAAATGCAATGTGTGGACTTGTATGAGAACCATGAATATTCGGCCCTTGTGTGGTATGGGCAAATTTTGTATAAATTGTGTTTTATGCAATAGGGACTAAATTGCAAAAAGTGTAAATATTAGGGGCAAAATAGTAATTTTCCAAATTATGTGTTTTTGACTTAAATTGAATGTGTTAATAAATAAATTATCTTATTTTGAATATATTTAGATCGAGAACTAAAGAAATCGAAGTTAGATCGGGGAAAAGCCAAATTAGTCGAATAATCGTCCGACTTCGATTTTCCATCGTCTGAAGTAAGTCCATTAGCTATTTAATGTTATTAAATCCATATCTATATGTATGAATATCTATTATGTTGTTGTTGAGCTATAATTAAAAGTAATTTAATTGAATAAATTCAAATTATAAATGGTATAAATATGTATATACAATGTTCAAATATATAGGTATAAGCTTATATAAATTTTTGAACTAAGTTAAAGTATGAATGGTATAAAATTATATATATATAAATTCAAATAATTATATATGTATCTATATGTATACATATACTTGAATTTGGTTGGTTGTATGAGAGTTATATATATGTGCACTTAAGATTCAAATATATGTAAGTAAATACATGTATAAATTCTTGCTTAAATTAAAGATATGTATAATACATATGTATACATAAGTTTCGAACATATAGATGTATGTAAAAACATTTGGGTTTGATTAAAAGTATGTATGTTGTAATTGTACAGATAATTTCGAATAAGTAAGTATATGGAGTTGGAACATCTATATATATATATGAATAAGTCTTGATTATATTTTAAGGTATAAATGTTAAAAACGTACTTGGGAGTTCGAATATATCTAAATGTATATTTGTGTACAGATTCTTGAATTGAATCGAATGTATGATTCGCAAACTCTTTTGTGATTGAATATGGACTACAATGAATGTGTGTTTGCTGTTAATAAGTATTTGAGGAAATTATTCTGTATATGGGAAAATTGAGATTTTCAAGCATAGCGCTTAGCAAGCTTATTGCCGGTGAAACATTTCAGACTATATGTCTAGCAGGCTTAATACCGGTGAAATATTTCAGACTATATGTCTAGCAGGCTAAGTGCCGGTGTACTGAATCAGGCTTAAAGCCTAGCAGGCTAAATGCCGGTGAATCTGTTTTAAGTATGTGATTAGGTGTACAATTATATGATTTTGGATATATTTAATTGATAAGTATATTTATATATATACATTTGGCTAAGTGCGTTTGATGATTATATATATACCCGGCTTATACAATTGAGAAATATATATATGCTCTGGGATTATGCATTTGATAAATATATACTTTTAAATATTCGGTACACATATTTGATTAGTAACTATATATGCATTCGAGATATATATATATACCTTGGTTTATAAGTATTTGATGAAAATGAATGCATTCGTTCATATGTATTAGATTTGTATTGGTTTAAAGTTTAAAATGAGTATTCATACACATTCGGTTATGATATGTGTATAATATATATATGCTCGGTTGTATACATTCGTTGTAATGTTGTTTGGTATAAAAATATATATTCAATTGATCGCTTTCGATAGGTATGCATATCTGTCTATAAATGAAATGGTCTGAGTACAATAATATATAAATATTAGTTATTCGTGTTAATTGAAATCTCAGTGAAATAGATTAAAAAGTAACTTTATTTATATATTTATATACATTTAGTTATGCTGTAGACTTACTAAGCTATAAAATCTTACTTTGTTTGTTTTCGTCCATTTGCTTTTATAGATTTTGAAGACACGTTACGAGCTCGGGGATCATCAGCATAGTCCATCACACTATCGACTTCTTTTGGTATTTTGTTAAATATTTGAACTCAATCTTATGGCATGTATAGGTTTGAGTACGATGTTAATTACATTTTGATTGTAAATTATAATAGCTATGCGAAAGTAATTAAATTTTTACGTTGTGATCAGTTTGGTTTTAAAAATGTTGAATTCGTTCGGTAATGCCTCGTAACCCTAATTCGGCGACGGATACGGGTTAGGGGTGTTACAGCAGCGGTAGATACTACCCGTAAATAATCCAGGGGCCTTTAGAGAGCACTTTATTATAATTACTCTTGCTTTGAAATCTAGTAAAAAAATACTCGTTTTCAATATCCATTAATTAAAAGGGTGAAGAAGGTTTCTAATGGCTATAGATTTTGTTCTGCAACGTCGAATACCCTATATTACATTCCAGGATTTTTAAAACCACTGTAGTACCCATATCATTAATCAAAATCTGGTGATCAATCCACTACTATAGCCTTATCCAAGCCCTCGTATTTGTTCGTAAAATGAACTTTCTTAGTGATCAATCCTTCCGCAAAAGAATCTTCAAACCCAACACCTTCGCAGAGAGAAGTAGCCATTGATACTTGTAGTTTTAATTTGTTTGATTTGATACTTGTATTTTTTCTCATCTAACTTTTTGATACTCCAGTCTAATGGTGTTAAATTATGTTTAAATAGACACGTGGATGATTGAAAAGGTGCGTAGGCGGTGCGTGGGCCAGATCTTAAAAGCTAAACAGGCATGAAGAAAGAATATGCAAAAAAAACAAAAAATCGTTTCCTTTTTTTTTCCTTTTATCCCACTATAACATTTTTCCCTTTTTGTACCTTTTTTTTTACAAATTTGGAAAAAAATGGTTAAAAAGTTTTCATAAGCTAATATTGTCACTCCACTATACTCTTACGTTTCTTAAACCAATGACGATAGCAAATAATAACCTACTTTCTCCTCTTCAACTTTTATGGTTAAGATTTTTTAAATCATCTTTTAAAAATCCCAAAACTTGAACCAATGCCTTGACTCCCTCTTCACTGATCTCGTAGCTCCGATGTTGGATGGTCGTGAGTTTGAGGCATGTTGTTCCTCTCACCGTAGGTCGACTTACCACCGCTAGGATCATGGATCTGAAGGTCAAAGCTTAAGGAACCTATAAATGGAAGGTGATGGTTTCTTCATTCTGTGATTTTTCTATTTTTTTTTATGGTTTTAACTCAGTTTAGGAAATTTGACTTCAAATCCACAATTAGGACACTAAAAAGATAGTGGTTTCCATCAATGATGATGGTTTTTTAGGTATGGTTCAAAGTTGATTTTAAAATATGTATAAAAAAAAAGTTAAGTTCAAAATGGAGTGGGTTTCTAAACACTAGAGTTCAAAATTAGGATTTAGGCTTTAAAACTCCTTATTTTAAATAGTGTATATTTCAAAATTTGGGTTCAAGTTTGAAGAAGGTATTGAATGAGTAAAAATATTTTACAAATTAAGTCTAGTTTTGGATTTGTTTGCTTCACTTCGATTTTGTACTTATTCTATAAAACTTAGTTGACTTTGGATTTTTAATTAATAATTTTATTTTTGGATTTGATTATTTCACTATGAATGATTTTTTAGTTTAAGAATATTTCTTCTATTAATTAAAAGAAGGGTAACGTACACCAACAATAATTTAACCTTGATTTTACTAATAAAACAGTCACTCAACTTTTAACTTAGTCACTCAACTTTAGAAAAATAACAAATCAGTCACACACTAACATTTTATGCTATAGGCCTAATGAAATAGGTAACATGGCTAGTAAAGTAGTTGATGTTGCTAATTAACTTGCCACGTTGGACATGAGGAGCAAAAGGGTCTTTTTATTCTTCTTCTTATTCTTCAGCTAACCATCAAAAGTAGAAAATTGCCAAACAAAACCTATGGCATTTTTAAGGTCGCTGACCCCCACCATTGCCATAGCCACTGCCTCTACCTCTACCTCTACCTCTGCTCTGCCTGCCACCTTTGTTTTCTCTTCTTCTTCTTCTTCCTCCTCTTCTTGTAATTCTTCTCATTTCCCCAAGCAACCAGCAACCTAATTTCCTTTTCATTTATGCTCAATAATCCTTTCTATTTCCTTTCATTTTCTTTCATTTTCCAAGCAACTAATCAAACTAAAAAAAGAAAAGCATAAGAAAAAAAATTAAAATAGAAGAAACAAATCAATTCATACCAAAAACAAATGAAACTCACCATCAATGGTGGTGTTCCGAGTCTCACAAATAACAAGTCTAACTCAACACGAATTCTAAATTGCTGATTTGGACGATTGAATCAGTGACGCCGACCTAGTTTTAATCTTGAGACCACTAAAATTTTAAAAATCTAACGCATGTTCTCTGATCAGAAAGAAAAGAAGGGGCAAAGACAACAACATCGACTGAAACCGTGGAGGAAGCCATGGGAAGAAAAAAATATTCAGAGGAAAAATGAGGAGATTTCAAAGAGAGTGAGGGATTGGATTATTGTTAATAAATGAGAGATTTTTGGATGATGCGAAAGGAGAAGACAAGAAAACGTGGACGACGACAATTGATTTCTAAGAGTGAGGGATTGGATGGCATTTCCATTTCTTTTCTTCTTCTTCTTCTTCTTCTTCTTCTTCTTCTTCTATTGCCCAACTAGGGTTCTTAAATTGGGGTCGCTTAAATGACAACAAGGACTCCAACATTGTCGGTTAAATGATAGGTCAACTCTCCATTATGTCTATAACGGAAAATGGTTACTATGACTGATTTGTTATTTTTCTAAAGTTGACTGATTGAGTTGAAAGTTGAGTGATTATTTTATTATTAAAATCAAAGTTAAGTGACTGTTGGTGTGCTTTACCCTTAAAAGAACCATGAGAGCATGAGAGTAGAAATAAGGTTCTTTTTTATTTATGTTTTTAAATAATTTTGACTAAAAATAAAAGGTAAAACTTTTATCAAGTCTCTGTTTCCTGTCTGTTTGGCTTTTTTAGTGTGGCCTACAGTGTCACGTGTCGCTCTTTTAGTAAGCCATGTGTCTTATTATGTCAGAATTTGACACTGTTACACTAGAATACCAACAAGCTAGAAGGAACAAAAATATAGATATCAAATTGAACAAATTAAAACTACAAGTACCACATTGAAAATTTTGTTAAAATACATGAAATTTTTTTTACCATTATCCTTAATTATAATTGCAAGGATTTTTTTTGTATTAAATAAATCTAAAAAAATAATTACATATCATGATATTTGAACATGAAAAACCATGAACATCATAATCTTAGTATACTATTTTAACCAAAACAATTTTTCTTTTTCTTTTTATAAATATATGTTATATAATAATCTAGTTTTATATGAAGTCTCTCAAAATGTTTGTCAAGACACATAAATGCTCACTTGGTATAGGCTTGCAATTTTAAACTTGTTTTCATATCACAAATTTTTAATTCTCCACATATTTTGTATTTAGAAGGATCATTTTGTTATCAACTAAGTATTTGTCTTGTAACAACTCGATTTTCAATAGTAACGAAAAATATAGTTTCATAAACTCATTTTCATAAAACGAGTCCGTAAATATTAAATAAGAATATTTATGAAATTAATATAAAAATATATTAAAGATTTGTCTAGTAATTTTTTTTGAATTAATACTTAATTAAGGTTTAGAGATTAAATTGTAAAAAATCAATCGGTATAGGTTTTTAATTAACCAATGACTTGAGGATTTAAATAGCAATTAGTCAAAGATTCAAAAAATTAAACTATTTTTAATTGAAAGATAGTGGAAGATGATGATAATTTCCTTAAAGTTTGATTAGTGAATGATTAAGCGAAACAAATAAGATTTAATTAATTAAGTTAGAGTAATTAACTTTTAAATCAGGTATAAAAGCCAAAGTTAGTGGAAAAAAAATGCACATTTTCTTCTCCATTCACCGTCTACCATGGTTGAAGCAAGAATAAAATCCTTTCAAGTTTTGAAAACATTCTACCATCAATTAAATGGTAAATTCAAGTCATTTTCTTGTACTTTTTATAGATTTAAGGTCATGAGAGCTTGATTTAGTTAACTCATGTACTAATTTAAAAAGCTGTTAAAGTTTTAAAAAGTTTCCATTGTTAATTTCTTGAATAATTAGTCTAGTAATTGATAGATTTTAAATTTAAAATATGAAAAAGATTAGATTTTAAAGTTAATTTAGCTTATTTTAACTGTGTAACATTAGAGGCCAAATTGAATTAATGTAAAACTTCTTATGAAATTATTTAGAAATAGAAAATATAAAGTTCCTAATGAGACTGTATGAAACCAGATTTTAATTTGAAGCTAGAAATTGAAAGTTATGCTTATTCTGAGTTTAGAGACTAAATTGAATAAAATATAAAATATGAGGGGAATAAAAAAATAGAATTATATAAAATCATGCATATCATGGTATAGTGTGAAAATGTTTATTTTATGGTGTATGTGATTTTGTGTTTGATTTCACATAATAAATACTTAAATATAATTAGAATTCTATTGAATTTGGCATGTATGGCTAATTATGGATTGAATTGAAATGACATGTGAATATTGGTTAATATGCAATAGTTCAAGGTACAAATATGAAAATTGATTAATTACGGGACATGCAAATGAATTATGTGATCTGGTACAGAGATTGGTAATGATGTACATATGGAAATGATGTTCGTGTGAACTTAGTAAAATGTTATGATACGTTTGCAATTCCAATAGGGTTATACACGCGCTTGATCGGGGATATTTTAGGTTATAACGAGGTCTAACATTTTTTGTAGATTCTCGGGTTATATGTGATCTAGGTTTATCCTGGACGGGTAACCTAATATAAGTCAACTTGTGTGAGCAACCTTGATATTATGTCAACTTGTGTGAGCAACTTAATTATCTGTGTATCCAAGTATGTTTTACTATAGTTCCATCGGATGATAATCAATTAAGTTGAAATAGAAAACTTGAAAGTGAATTGGAAATGAAATAATATATACTTATAGCTTGACAAATGACATGTGATTTCCTTGATTGGTAATGTTGATATGTGTCTAGTTATGCTAATATGTGCCAAGGATAGCCATGTTGAATGTCAAAATGATTAGTAGATACCATACTTTTAATGATTAAGGTAAGTATGATAATTTCATTTTGAACTTATTAAGCATTGGTATGCTTACTCTAGTTGTTTTTCCTTCCCTTATAGATTGACATATTGCGGAACTTGTCGAGCTAGATCAGCAGAGGAATGCACACTATCAAAAGGCGGTAGATATATATTCATTTTGAGTCTAGACATTGTGGCATGTATAATGACCTTTGTTGTTCAAATGGTCAATTTAGAGTTAATGACTTTGTGTTAATGTGATAATGGTTAAAGTAGTGAAATAGGTTTAATATATGATCTAACTTATGCATGTCTTGGTCTTGTGTGATGCTAGAAGGTGTAATAACCTTAATTTGTATGGTTTTGCATATTAAAGATTGCAATTATGATAGTTGGAATGGCTAAATTGTTGAATGACTTGAGAAATGATATAATTGAATGATAAGAATGAGATGTAATTGAATGTATGTTTTGTGTGCTTCATGTTGTAACCATTTAAGTGCTAAACTTTCAAATTGTACTAATATGACAGTGTTTGAATTAGCAAATGATTTGCTTTAGATATGTATAGTTGATATGGAATTGATCATGCCTTAAGGTTGAAAGGTTGAATTGTATAATGTTGAGTGGTTGGTTTAGGTACTTATATGCTTGAATTGAGTTTGTTTGACATGGTTGAAAAGCATAATATTTGTAATAGGTTGAAAGAAGTCATTTGAGTGTTGGTTTGAAAGCAAATGAATAGATACCAAAATGTTAAGTTGCCAAAATAGGAGCAACGCCGTGACCTCGAAAATAACTTTTAGTGTCAGAGTGTTAAAAGTCTACAACTCTTTTCAGTTTTACAAGATTATGTTTTGTAAATTTTAAATTTTAACTAAACATTAGTTGTTATTAAGTACTATTATAATGTAAATTTTGGTTGCCAATAATAAATCTAATTTTTATTGTATTTTTCTTGAAAATAACTTTCAAAACATCTTATTGAATCAAACCAACATAAAAAAAACCAAATATTTTTCAAAAATAATTTTGCAAGAGCTGTTTTCACTTTTCAGTTAAACAAATCCAAGTGAAAAACGCCACAGTAACTGCTTGAAGGACAAAACAGAAATTTCGCTGGGTCAGGAAAAATAGAGAGGAGAAATAGACTACAGTACGGCGAGTTACAGAATTACTCCGTGAAACCTTTCTCCCTTTTCGATTCCATTTCCACCCCCAAAATACAATTTAACAATCCCTAAAATCAAACCCCAACCTTTACATTTTCCCATCGGGATAAAAGAAGAAAGAAACACGGGCAAATTAGACTTTTAGTCTCCCAATCGTGCCCTAATTATTTTCCCCCAAATTGACATCTGTGCCTTTCTCCCCCACCCATCTTACTTCAATTTCAACCTCCTTAGCTTCCGAAATTTTGCTTCTATTCAGTGGATCAGGCTTGGGTTTCATTTCAATTTGGTTTGTTCTTCGAGTGGTAATTCAAAATTTAAATTTATTACCTTTTTGTTTGTTTAATGATTTTGTAAATTAGTCAACAGCAAATTTATTTATTTTTTAAATGCTTGTTTCTGTTTTCTGCTGGATGCATGTTACCTCTTTCTCTTTAATGATATCTGCTTGTTTACTGAAAAAAAACAGGAAAAAAAGAGATGATATTTGAACATTTATATGCTCAGTTGTTTTTAACCATTTAATTGTTTGTAATGCGAATGGGGGAAATTTGTTGTTGCAATCGAGAGATTTGAGAGAACTTCTGAATCAGCTAGAATCCACAAAATGAGCTGTTTGGGTGCCGAGAAAATGACTTGAGAGAATTTTTCTGTGTAATATTCATTGTTATGAAAATGAAGTAGACTGTAATATATATACAAGCAGAAATTAGTTCCAGCTAAGCTAACCTACCAGCTGCAACTTAGCTCACCAACTAACTCTAACTAACTTCTCCATAGCAGACTAAGCTGCTGTATAAACCGTAATATTTGTGATTGGGGCTAAAGAAATCGCTATGTGCATTTTATAGGTTTTTTAAAGGCAAAGCTTCAGTGTTAATATTCGTTATAATTTTTTGCTAAAAATAGTTTAGGGTTAGATAAATTGCATTGTTTTGAGTGAATATACTATATAGTGAGGAAAAAGGTGCATACTGCCGTATTGTTATTGAAGTATGTATTTTAGTTGTAGGATGGTTTGAGGGGCTTTTAGAAGTTGGTTGCTGGATATAGAGAATGGGCAGCAGTGAGATGGATAAAGCTGCAAAAGAGAAGGAGCCAAAGACGCCGCCTGCTATTACCGCGCAGGTATACTTTTATTGTTGTTTGAAAGTTTTGGTTTTTTTCCCCTGTCCCTTTTAATGATTTTCTTGTTTTTCAGGAGTCGTCATCGACCACTAACTCGGGTTCAGTAAATGCCGATTGGTCTGGGTTTCAGGTTTGTTAGATAAGATCTTTAGTTTCATTGCTTTATTGAGTTTCATATGTAATTCAAATAATTACATGTGGATTGTTGTTTGCTAACAGGCATATTCTCCCATTCCTCCACATGGGTTCTTGGCGTCAAGTCCCCAAGCTCCCCCATATATGTGGGGAGTTCAGGTACTTATGATTTCTCTTAGAATGATTCATTGTTATGATAGTTAAACTTTCTCTCTTTCATTTGTTAAAGAGCTTTAAGATCTTGTGGCATGATTAGCTCTATTAAGATTTAATGACTTAATGTACTGGTTCATAAAGCTTTAATGTAATTCTTTCTTTGTTGCAGCATATTATGCCTCCCTATGGTACCCCACCACATCCTTATGTTGCAATGTATCCTCACGGTGGAATATATGCTCATCCATCCCTTCCTCCAGTATGTTCTCTTCCAGTATTCTTAGATTTTATTTCTAATATCATAATATCTCAAGACTTGGAGCCATCTTTTTGACATGTTCTAATCTTTGACAGGGATCTTATCCTTTTAGTCCTTTTGCTATGCCTTCTCCAAATGGCATTGCTGAGGCTTCTGTAAGCAGTTCATCTTACTTTGTCTTACGATTAGTTTTCTGGAAAGGTTTGCCTTTATGTCCATGCTTCCAAAGGATTGACTCTAGAGATTTTATGCAGGGAAATACTCCCGGGAGCATGGAATTGGATGGCAAGCCTCCTGAAGTGAAAGAAAAGTTGCCAATTAAAAGATCAAAAGGGAGTTTAGGCAGTTTGAACATGATTACCGGAAAGAACAATAATCTTGGTAAAACATCAGGAGCTTCTGCTAATGGAGGTTACTCTAAAAGGTATGCAGCAAAGAAACGGTCTTGCACTTATTGTATAGTTTTTGGTCGTTAGTTTGTGTTATTGCTTGTTACAAGGACTATTTCTCACATCAATTGCTTGGGGAGGGGGTTATTCTTGACCTGCATATATAGTCTTATGGAGAAATTTAATAGAACTGAGTAATATAAAAAAGGGCCTATGAAACAAAGCAGTTGCAATTGGGTTCACTGAGAAGTCAATAAAGTCCTTTATTGAAGAAGCTCTCTCCTTTAGCTCCATCCTGAATAAATCTCCCATGTTTCTCTCTTCATTTATGGTGTACGAAGTGTTAGAAAGTTTAGAAAGGCGTTTGTAAAAGTCATTGTTACCATCCAAGGTATGAATCAACTTATTGTTCTGTTTGTTTTGTGGCTTGAAAGGTTCATGTTTTAATATGATGTAGGCCGATGTTATTTGTTCTTGCTTTGAGCCTTTTAGTTGGGTATCAGAGGTCATATCTGGATTTTTAAATGCATCAATTCATCTGAGCATACACTATTTGCTTGTGCTTGCTATCAAGATTATTGCCCTACTTAATTTAGCTGACAGTGGAATAATTGTTATGCATGTGTAGTGCTGACAGTGGAAGTGAAGGTACAAGCGAAGGCAGTGATGCAAACTCCCAAAACGTCAGTGCAAGGCCTCTTACCTCATTTATTAGTTTATTTTTTTGAACTGACCTTCTCTTTTTATTAGTTTATTATTTTGAACATGATTTGCTCATGTATTTCTTCTATATTGGAGGTTGTGAACACCCTGCCAGAACGGTAGGATTTCATGACAGGAGTTTGCAATTTCATGACTGCCCCACCTCAGCTATTAATTTACCCTACAGTCTGGATATGTATACTCTAGGTTTTGAAGTGGATGCGAAGATTGATGTTTTAATTGATCAGCCTTGCCTTGAATCCCTCTTTTTCTATTAAATAACCCTAATAATGTTGATTGCCTGGGAAAGGGAATAATCCTCAACATAAGTTGTTTTGGATGGAACTGTATCTAGGGTTCCTTCTTTCTCTTTCCGGAAGTCACAATACTCTTGTAGCTTCTCAATTATGCTGTTCATAGCTACTAGGAGTTAACCTGCCTGCTGATCAGATTAATTTCTTTTATCTGTTACATGGGAAACAAAGTTTAATGGGCCTTCTGTACGTCCTAAGAAAAACATTTTGGAGTAAGGTTATTGAAGAAATGCTAAAGCTGTATTCTATAATCATCTCAATTACAACTCCTCATGTGCTGCAGCTTCTTTTGGAACTCTTCCAAGGATGAGAAAACTTTAAATGTTTCATTTTTATTCAAATTCAGCCATTCACCTATATTGCCATTAATTTCTTTTTTTCAGGTCAATATTATGCTATAAAATGTTATTTTCTTCTTTTTTAGGATTCACAATTGCAGTCTGGAGATGGAAAAGATTCTGGAGAAGGTTAGTGTTATTGACATGACATGACATGACATCTTTTTGCACTGTATTGTTGCCATTTGTGTTTGTTCTGACTTCTGAGGGAATGTCTGCAATGGTTCTTATATAGGTGAAGCATCTCAGAATGGACGCTCAGCTCATGGTCCTCAGAATGGAGGTCCTAATTCAGCCCATTCAGTGGCAAATACAGCACTGGCCATTGTACCTATATCAACTACTTCGGCTGCCACAGCTGTTCCTGGTCCAACTACTAACTTACATATTGGGATGGATTACTGGGGTACACCTGCTTCATCTAATGTTCCTGCAATGCATGCGAAGGTTCCTTCAACCCCAGTTGCAGGAGGAATTGTAACCCCTGGATCACGGGACAATGTCCAGTCTCAGCTTTGGTTACAGGTTTTTTCTCTCTGAACAATATAGTGAAATTCAAGATCTCCTTAAGAGTCAATTAATTTTCTTTTGGATGTGGTGCTATGCTTTTTTCCATGAAATGTCAAATTTCAAACTAAATTTATTGGAATATAATTAAGGTTTTTCTCCTCCAAGGAACTGCTACATACTTTCCTTGCTGATATTCTAAGAATGTGTTTTTGTATTGCTTTTTCTTTTGGTGTTGTATGTAACTGGAACTATTTCTGGTTTTATGAATTTAGGATGAAAGAGAGCTTAAAAGACAGAGAAGGAAGCAATCAAACAGAGAGTCTGCTCGGCGATCAAGGTTGCGTAAGCAGGTAATGAAGTAGCCTTTAGAAATTGCAGATTTTATTATGGTTATCTGCCATTAGAGGCTCAGAAATGAGTTGTTTATCTAAGATTCTAAATGCTTACTATTGAATCAGGCGGAATGTGATGAGCTGGCTCAACGTGCTGAAGCCTTAAAGGAAGAAAATGCTAACCTTAGATCAGAAGTTAGTCGCCTCAAGAGCGAGTATGAGCAGCTTCATGCTGAGAATGCCTCTCTTAAGGTCATAATTTACTCTTGCTTTGTTTTGCAAAATATTAAAACTTGTTAGTATGTTTCTATATTTCGAACTGTAGTCTGCCTTGTCCAAAGGCCTATTTGCATAGAATTGCTTTCTAATATCAGTTAGATAATTGCAGGAGAGGCTAGGGGAAATCCCTGGGCACGAGGATCTGAAGTCTGGTAGGAATGACCAACATAGAAATGAAGATGAACAAACAGAGATTGTGCAGGGTAGTCACTAGGTTTCATATACCCTGTTTCATGCCTCATCCAGGAGCACAACCTAACCAAATTAGCTACAGAAGGTTTTTATTTTGCATAGCATGTTTAAATTTTATCAAAGCTGACCTTGATAGTTTTTAGGCCCCTTTATCCTCTTATAATCCATCACCAGTGATTTGGCTTGCGTTTACAATGAAAGTCTTAGGATGTTATGTAGGGTCAATATCCTGTCATACCTTTCCCTATTGAAAGAAGGGTACAGTTTAACTTTTCAAGCTTGTTTTATGTTAAAATATGATTGATGAATGTTTTAACTGTGGGAAGTAATGAACTCTGATTCATTAATACTTTGGTGCTGCCAATTCATTTGTTATTCTCTTTCCATTGTCTTGAATTTGTTGTGTATGGTCTATGTTTGCTACTATTGAGCTATTCTTACAGCAAATGGCACAAAAGCGTATAAACAGCAACCCGTACAATGCTTATGATTCATGTACTAGAAAATTGATAAACATAGGGGTGGCAAAGATCCCAGAACAATGCAACAAAACAAAAGATACTGTAACAAAACAAAAGATACTGTTACACACTGGTCATTCAATGAATTTAGACACCCTTATTGCTACTCTTTCCTTTTGTCATAAGCAGCTATATTTTGGGATTCACATTCAGGGCTGAATAGGCGAACCAACAAAGCAGATGCCGAGCTGACAGACACAGCTCCACAGGCAGCCCACCGAAGACTTCTTGGAACAGTAATTCTAGGGCCTGCACATTACCATTAAAAAAAAAAAGAAGTTTATGATGACAAAAATTCAGGATACAGGAACAGCAAGAAACTAACATTGAACTTATGTACATCATAAGCAGACACCCAAAGTTACGAACATATTTAATATTTTGGAAGGTTAGTGAGAGAACAGACCGTAATGCAATCTACAGAGAACCCAAAACCCTAGAGCTCCTCCGACCGTAAAAATCCCAGCCGTTTGTCTCATTAACCTGGAACAAGGCTTTGCATCTGATCTCATCAATTCACCATCCGACCAGCCAAGCGCACGCCTCAACGCCATCTGTCAACGCTTGTTCGATGTTACCTAATGCTATCGAACCCACACAAAATCGTCTTCTTTGCTTACTCTGTCTTCGCCTTCGTTACCCGGACTCGGCAATTTGGGGTGCCGTACCCGTGTCGACGCGATCCAACACGGTACACGCGTCAGATCCGGAAAAAACCAGCAGACACGGCGGTGGGTGAGAACAGAGATGAGAAGAGAATAAAAAGAAAAATAAACTGATTTGCAGAGACGAGAGAGAGTAGAGATGCACGATGGTAGGAGGAAGATGATGGTAGATATTAGGGTGTAATAAATGCAGTATCTGTATTATTATGTTTAAATATCCCAAAAGTCCTTATACTTTTTAAAATTTTAAATTTTAATTTTTATACTTTAATTTTGACATATTGAGTCCCGTACTTTTTAATTATTCTTTCTAATTTTCCGTTAAAGTTAAATGATGGGGCTGTTATAAAAGGTAAAATGACCTTTTTAGCCTTCAACAATTTTATCAATTTAATCTTTATCCTTAAAAGTACGTAAAAATTAAAAAGAAAATCATATTTTAAATAAAACAAAAAAATAAAAGATTTAATATATATATTTAAAAATATATTAAATAAATAAAAACTTTTTAAAATTTAAAAATAATTCTAAAATATAAAAAAATATAAAAATTCAATGTTATCTAAACTAGACCGAGCCAACCAATCAAACTGAGAACCAATTGAGGAATCAGTTCAATGAGAGGTGAACCAATTGAACCAAGTTAAAAAATTTGATTGAACTGGCAATTGAATCGATTTTTATAAAATTTTAATATTTTTATTTTTAATAGTTTATTTATTTTGAATTGGTCAAACCGGTCAACCAATCGGCTCTCAAGTTGAATGGTTCGACAACTGGTCTAGTTTCAAAAATATTGCCAAATTTTCAAAAAATAAAATATTTATTCCTTAAATAAAAGGTGTTCATGAGCTGTGTAACCCAACTAGCCTAATAAGTCCGACTCATTTTGGGATGATTTGGACTTATATTTTTAATCTTGGGTTGGCCCAACTTGGCCCATTTTATTATTTAAAATAATAAAAAATATAAATTTTAAATTAATTTTAATTTTTATAATTAGATTTAAATATAAAATAAATTGTTATTATTTTTAAACATTGAAATAGTCCATTATGGCGAAGCGAACTTGAAGTCGAAATTTTTTTAAGTAAGGCCTCAGTCTGCCCTCACTCATAAAATTCTCTAATGGTAGTAACGTCTCTCTAAAGTTTGAATTATTTATTCAGTCCATAATAAATCATATTTGAACATGTGTTTTTTAAATTTAATTCAAATAATTTATGCACCACAAATAATTTTAATTAAATTTAAATATAAAGTATATGAAACATTAAAATAATGATACAAATTCTATATTGATTCGAATTAAATTTAAATATACTTTCTAATTTTTTTTGGTTCAAAATACACTATAAAAATTTCAAGACTTAATTTATTATTTTTGTATTTTTTTGAAAACGGGTCCACTTCTATATGAAATTCTTTTAATATAGTGTATTTTGAAAAAAAAATTAATATGAATCGATTCAAAGTTTGTATCATTATTTAAAATTTATTTTATACTAATATTTTATATACTTTATAATTAAATTTACATAAAAATATTTTTATATATAATTTATCCAATTTAACTAAATTTATGGAGTAAATAATAGATTTTATGAATTTTTGGATGTTTTCATATTTTTCATTTATTAAAATTATTTAAAATGATTTTCTAGGAAAAAATATATTGTTAAACTTTTATGAGTTTTTAATTTTCACATTCCTATATTTTTTTTATTGAAAATACGAAAAACAACTTTTAATTTTTAAATCATTTCTGTAATTGTTTATGTACTTTTAAAGAGTAAGGATCAAATTGACAAAAATTGTAAATATTGAGGGTTAAAAAAATATATTCTTTTCTTATAATAGCTATTTCAACAATTCTAATAGCAAAATTGACAGACAGACCAAGTTTTTTAAATAAAAAAAAGTATATGGACTCAATGTCACAAAATTAAAATATAAGGACTATATTTTAAATTTTAAAAGAGTAAAAGGATCTTTCATGTATTTAAACCTTATATTTACAAGCATAGTTTTAGATGAGAGAGAATAATATATACAGAATAGTTTCTTACCTATGCCATGGATTTAATTTTATGTATTAATTTAGATATACTATTAAGAATTTTGTATAAAATTTTTTTGCACGAATTAATTTTACGTATTAATTAAAACATATTAAATTATTTAAAAATTTAAACATCTCACGTTAAGAAAGTATATCATATAAATAATTATACGAGTATTATCCTAATGTTTTTACTTTATATTATTGTGAAAGTATATCGTATACTCGTAATAATTTAATAACTATTAGAGTTATTTTAGAGGGTCTCCGTTTAGCATGGGAAAAATTATTAAGACAGGTTGAGTTGAAATGCGACAATACTCTTCTAATAGAATCTCTGTTGGCAAGTGGAGTTGTTAACAATTCGATGGCTGAGTTATGTTTATTACTGTCAAAGCCATTTTTTTGATAAAATGTCAACTTTTATTTTGATAACGAAAACGAAAATGGGAGTCGCACCAATCTTTTTTGATGAGGTGTGATCAGGTCACCTCGTAAAAAGGTTGTTTAATAAACAGTTTGAATTTATTAAAACAACGCTTTTGGTCTGCGAAATTCTGAAAAACGGGTTCAGGAGTCGGTTATGTACGAGGAAGGATTAGCACCCTCGTTACGCCTAAAATTGGTATCTAGCTGATTAATTAGTGTCTTAGTGTCGAGAATTGAAAACTTTGAAGAGATTTAAAATATGGTCCTTTGTTAAAATATCGAAAATTTTCAAGAAAAACGGCATATTTCACGTTAATCAAGAAAAAAATTATGTCCCGTAAATTATGACATAATGTCTCAAATTCCCGATACGAGAATAAATGCCGAAAAATTTACTTATTTGAAAGATATTCCATTATTTCGGTTTTATAAAAGACCATACTCCGTAAGTTAGAATACGATCTTTTATTAATTCTGGAGATTATTAAAACTTATGTTTTAAAAAAGATTCGTATGTTCGAATTTGTCGAGAAAAATCGAAACCCCGTAAGTTAGGGTATGACATTTTCAAATCAAAATACGAATTTTTTACTTATTTTTAAAGTCATAATTTATGTAACGAGTAAAATTAATGTAACACAAATTGGTAGAAATAAAACACAGGGTTAATATGCATAACAGACTAATAACAAATGCGTTAATATAAATAACAATAGTACGAGCAAAGATAAGATAAATAAAAAGGTAAGCTATTTATAAAAAGAGTAAATAAACGAATAAAAATTAATAAAGAGTTTAAATAAAAATTGAAAATAAGCAAACGAATAAAAGAATGAAGATATTAAATAAAATAAATTAAAAGTGATGACAATAATAATAACAATGATAATCCAAATTTGAAAGTATAAAAAAGATAGAAATAAATAAGTAAATAATAAAATGAGAATAACTATATTTAAAATATTTAGATAAATAAATAAAATAAATATAATAATGCAAAACTAATTAATAATGCTATTGTAATAATAAGTAAATAAATAAAAGAAGAAAGAAAAAATAATGACAATTAATTAATTAATTGATTAATTTAATAACAATAACATAGTAAAAATGGAAAAAATGACCAATTTGAAATTTAAAACAAAATTCGGGGGCAAATCAGAAATAAATAAAAGGAAAAGGACTAGATTGAATGTGCAGATAAGAAGGAGGGACTGAATGGGCAATAATTCTCACACTCCAAAACGCAGAGCTTCAAGGGACCAAATTATAAATCGAAATAAATTACAGGGCAAAATTTAAAAATAAAAGGAACTTAATTGCAAAATAATTTAAAAGCGGAAGGGATAAAGGTGAAATTAGCCCTTCCGTTAAAAACATGCGGATCTACCAGGCGGATCAGGTCGAATTTGGGTTGGACGCAAAACGGCGTTGTTTTGGCCACTGGTGCTTAAGTCCAAAAGGGCACCATATCACACCCTATATAAATAAATAAAAAGAAAAAAAAAACATTTCAACTTCATTTTTTAAAAAAGAAGTCTGAGAACTCTCTCTCTTCTCTCAACCTTTTTCCCCTCCCCTATCTCCGGCCTTGGGTTTCGGCCATGGGCCGCCATAGGCGGTGGTCAGAGCGACGTGAAAATCAGGTTTTTTAACCCAGTTTCAGATCCCATTTGGAGGCCCAGTTTTCTTGACCCAAAAAGCCGAAGAAGAAGATATCTTTCACACCCTTTTTTATCCGATTCCGATGACGAGAAGGGATTTCCAGCAACGGGACTTACGGGGCGATTCTAGGTATTCTCCTTTCCCTTTTTTCCCTTTTTTCTTTTCGTACCTTTTTTAAAAACTAAAATAAAATAAAATAAAATAAAAAATAAAGAAACCCTAAGTCAAAATAAAAAGGGTAATCACTTCTGTTTCCCTTTTCTTTTATTTCTTTCTAATCTGTTCGTAGAAAAATACATTGGTTCGATCTGGTTTTTATAGCCAAAAATATAATATTTGCTACTGTTCATTACTGTCTTCTTCCCCCTTTTGCACTGCTGTTGCGTGTTCCTTTTCATTTTACAGGTAGCATTGGAGCAGGTGGGCAGAAGGCGGCAGAGCAGATGGCAGCAGTAGCTGTGACAACCTGATTTTGACCCTAATTGGAACAGTGGTTTCAGGACCACAAATCCGAGTCTGAAAAATATTTTAATATTATTTTTTTTGTTTTTGTTAATTATGTGTGAATTTACATATGTGAAAGTTTCGTGAATTTATTTTATTGTTTGTCTGCTAAATTTGAAAAAAAGAACTTAATCGTGTAAAATAAAAATTTAATGGTTAAATATGAAAGTGCCTAATTGTTGTTGTCTTTATAATTTGGAGGTTCTATGATGCAATTAGCCCACTATATAAGTTAGTGGATGAAAATGGTCAAGAATGACCTTATATTATATGTTATATATATTAACTTATAAAGGTTAAATTAGTAAATAAAATATTATAATGTATTTATAATAAAACAAAACATAAATTAAAAGCATTATCATGTTCATCTTGCCGAAAGTTGCTAAAGAAAAAGAAAAGAAAAGAGCTTTGAAGCATTCGGCCATTACTAAACTTAATCAAGGTATATTTCGGTTTCGGTTTTTGATGATTTTTATGTTTTTGAGATCGTTGCTTCGAGTACTACAAAGCCCATGCTTGAATTTTTGAATTGGTTGTGTATTTTGTGATATGCCATTGAAGAGAGCTTGTTGTTTTGTTGTTAGATGATGGAAAATAAATATATGTTGTTAGATTTTCATGTTTTAATTAGTAATTTTTGATAAAAATGTGTATTAAGGACTAAATTAAGAAAGTGTAAATTGAGGGGTCAAAATGTGAAATAAATGAAATGTGTGGACTTAGATGGACTATAGGAATATTCGGCCCTAGCATGATAAATGCAAATTTTGTGTATTTTGTGTTTTATGCAATAGGGACTAAATTGTAAAAAGTGTAAAATGTCAGGGGCAAAAAGGTAATTTGCCCATTTATGTGTTTTTGGATTAAATTGAATGGAATTATGTTTAAATAAGTTTAATTTGAATATGTTTAGATCATGAACCAAAGAAAATGGATTTGGATCGAGGAAAAATAAAAATAATCGAATAGTCGTCTATTCCGTCCGTCGATATCTGAGGTAAGTTTATAAGCAAATAGATGTTATAATTTTTAATTAAATGTGAATTATATGTGCTGAAATGAATATGTGAATAAATATATGTATTAGCCGAATGTGTACAAGCTTGGCAGCTATGTTTATGAATTCGTTTCGACTGAGTTACGACGTCCGAAAGCCCCGTATGAACCTTAAGAATAGTTAGGATACATATGTCATGACATAGGGTTTCGATATGTATTTTCGTGTAAGACCACGTCTGGGACGTTGGCATCGAATTGTGTATACGTGTAATACCATGTCTGGGACATTGGCATCGTATTTGATTTGTGTAAGACCTTGTCTGGGACAGTGGCATCAATATGTGATTACATGTAAGACCACGTCTGGGACGTTGGCATTGTACGAGCATTCCGACTATCCGAGTATCCTTTTTAATTCCGAATGGTTCAACGGGTAAAGATAAGTTGTGTACGAATGTTTAAATCAGGCTAAGTGACCAGGTATGTGATAATTGGTTATCTATTTGAAAATAAGGTAAGTTGTATACTTGAATTGATGATATGAAGTTATGTGAAATATGAATTATGTGGTTGCATATTTGAATATATATGTATTCGGCCTTTGATGTATATGTGTATTGAGGAAAGTGATGATTAGTTATATTATCAATTGATTATTTGGTAAAGAGAGAAGTTATTACAAATTATATAAGTTTTGATATATAAGTTGATAAATTGAATTATATGTGAAATTATAATGGTTTATTACTAATTGTCTAGCTTAATTTATGTAAATGATTAATTGTTTATTTGCTTATGACTTACTAAGCTTTGATAGCTTACTGTGTGTAA
Source organism: Gossypium hirsutum (assembly GCF_007990345.1). Classification (NCBI taxonomy): domain Eukaryota; kingdom Viridiplantae; phylum Streptophyta; class Magnoliopsida; order Malvales; family Malvaceae; genus Gossypium; species Gossypium hirsutum. Next base: position 55,749,209 of record NC_053444.1, read on the forward strand.
TCGCTTTCTGTTTTATAGATTTGGAAGTTGGTTATGAGCTCGGCGATCGTCAGAGAAGTCTATCACACTATCGAGTACTATTTTCGGTATTTTACTAAGTTTGAAATTGAACTTGTGGCATGTATAGTCTAGTTAATATGTTTGATTTCGGGTATGTTAATATGAGCCATGCGAAAATGGCTTATTTATTTTGTTAAGCATGTTTTTTATGCTTTTGAACAAGTGTTAGATATGTTGATTTTGGTATCTCGGCTATGGCATATTTGTTTATGTGAATTATGTTTGATATGTTTTGTTAAGAATGTGGTAAATAATTCGGCATAGTTGAGCTTAGATGAAGCATATAAGTGAAGTGAGTTTGGTATATATATGTTATGGTGTTTTAGTCACGTGCTTCGGCAATGAGGTAAATGATATTCAAGCTTAATTAATCTTGGTTATGTGTTATATATATATATGATATGTGTGATATGTTTAGTTTTGGTATTGGTGTTTCGACTATGGTTTATTTATAAGTAAATATATGTGAATCCTGTTTGATATGCTTTGTTAAGTTATTGTTATGTAATTTAGTAATTAAGAGAACTCGTTTATGGCATATAGGTGAAATGCTAAGTAAATCATAGATGAAATGATTGTTAAATTTGGTTTGTAAGAGTATATTTACATTAATAAATTGATTTGAAAGAAACTAGTAATGTGCATGTGTATGTACGGTTATAAGGTATGGAAGAACATGTGTATATTTGGTCATGATCTAGACCTATTTTGGAAGTGTGTTTTATGCTATAAATTGGTGTATGGATATAGGTTTGGAAAATGTGAAGTGATATGTATGATTTTATTATTTGAATCAATATGGTTTGATTAGGAAATGGCATATTTTGACTTATGATTTAATGGCTAAATCTTGTACAATTATGAGGTTATTTATGGATGCCAATTTGTTATGAAATAAATTAGGAACGTGGAGTATTTAATAAAGTTACGATTTGCTCATGCAAGTGGACTTAATATTCGATTTTGTATTTGTAAAATGATATGAATTGTATGGATTTTTGGATATGGCTAAAATGGTGTATTCATATGCGCAAACTTGTAATAGATAAATATGCATGTTTTTGGTCTTTTAAATGATATATATAAATGATTTTTAAAGTAGGCTTAAAATTTATGAATAAGATACATACAAATTCGGGTAATGATAGTTAAGTGAGTAATACAAGTTTGGATTTAACTTTTATAAATTTATTGGATTAGTCGATTAAAGGATAAGTTGATTTGTATTGAGTGTGTATAGCTTATGATTGAATGATTTCATTGAAATGGGCATATGTGTATAATATAATGACATTAAAGGTATGTAAGGCTAAAATATAATGTTACTAATGTTGCATTTGTGATTAGACATTAAGTTGTATACATATTGGTTTCATTATGTACATATGCAGAAGTTATGAAATGCAAAGTTTGATATTTAGATAATGAAATTATGTACGTACATATTCCCTGTATATGAAAAGTGAGGATATATGCTTGAATATGATTTAATTATAAAAATGTCGTTAATACGATGGATTTAGGGAAATCAAATATTGAAAGTATTATATACTTGAACATGACTCTAATATATACAAGTTTGGTTCGAATTTGTTAATTATAGAATATGTTCGATTGAGCTTTGATGTATGTTTAAATTGAATTAATTTGAATTTTGTAATGTGTTTATTTCTAATACATGCTTAGTAAGGTATGATTGATTTGAATTGTAATTATCATATATAAATTTGAATTTAAAATAATTGAATTAAGGATATTCAAGTTTGATAATGTTATAAATGTATCGTTATTCTTTGGTGTATGAAAGATGATAAATGACTGTGTTAAACTGTGTCTTGTTCGGTAATGCCTCGGACCCCTAATCTGGCAAAGGATACGGGTTAGGAGTGTTACAGTAGCGGCTGCGGCTAGCTTGGGTTTCAGCTTTTTTGAAACCCTAGTTAGCCTATTGGGTTATTGGGTTTTGGGCCTGTTGGGCTGGGTTTTTGATTTGGGCCTTTTGGGCCATTATTATTTTGTAATGGATTGTTTATTTTTTATTTGGTTTGGTTTTTGTTTTGGCACTAGGCCCGGGTAAAATTGGGCTACTACAATTACATTGTCTCTTAGGCAGGAATTGGAAGGTATGTGTTTGTCATGTTCCAAGGGCGCATAATGAAGTTGTAGATCATATGGCTAAGTGTGCGAATTTTGGATTTATGAGTTTATATGTGTTTGATGAACCGCCATTATCTGTTCGGGAGTTGTTATTAACTGATTGTAACAGCCGTTCACGAGCTTAAGTGCAGTTTTGATGTAATTGTAGTTTGTTATTATCTTCTAAAAAAAGTAATAACTAATATTGATCTAATAGTAAAGAGATTAAAATAAACTTTTTAATATGATACAAGTACTTGTAATAAACTTTCACCTAAATCAACCTATTCCAATCCAGTAAAAGAAAAGCTAAACTCACGAACAAAATAAGTTGGAGAGAAGCCCAAAAACTTCCAATATCATCTTAACTAATACCATTTCATCAAGCAATTTACCATTCAAGTCCGACATTTATGGTTATCAAATTGCCAAAACATACACTTATGCATGTATAAACATTAACACTTGTTAATTCAAAGATTAATCAAGCTCAAACCAAACTATCCATTCAAAGTTAACACATATCTTAACTCCTATGTACATGCCACATAATCGAGCTTAAAATGAGCAAAATTCTACCGGGTCGATAGTAGGATAGTGTGAGTTTCGAAGTGATCCGATCGACGTGTTCTGCAAACTGACAATCTACAGAAAAAGGAAAACAACTAGGTAAGCATTTCGAATGCTTAGTAAGTTCAAATGGAATTTACCTTACTTACCTTAACTTTCACAATAATGTAAGCTATTAAAATTTAACGGTATAATACATTACAAACTTTGGCACCTTATACTTTCATGTTCAAATCAACAATATAACCAATAGGTTAGTTTATTTGCATAACAAAACTATGGTACTCAAATCATAAGCATATACAACCATTCAAACCATACTCAATTTGAAAAATAACAACTCAACACGTGTTCACACATTTCAACCATTTCGTTTCCAATTTAAATTATCATTTTGTTTTTGTTTTGCCCAGAGAACCGTAGTAAATTGAATTTGGATACACGAGATTTATTTGCTCACACGAGCTTCAGACCAAGGTTGCTCACATGAGCTTAGTTTGATGCTGCTAACATGAGCTTTTGAGAATCCACAACATACGTTTGATCTCAAGCCATCGTATTAATTCCTAATCAAAACACCCATTTCCCTTTTTGGAACATAAGGACATGTCATTCGTATCCTAATCGTTTACTAAGTTCACACAAGTTCTATTACAATATTCAATTCATTTCAATCCCTGTAATGTTGTCATATACATATCATTCAAGTATATAAACATTCCACATCCATTCTATACATCGTATTCACTTGTAATAATATATTTCTCATACTTTACGATTTAGTCTTTAATATGCCAAAATCGTCAGAGTTACAATTAACCTAAACTAACAGACAGTATAATATATAGTTCAAACACATCGTAAATAATATAGTAAGTTCCATATGAACTTACTTGGCACAAACAGCAACAAACGAAACGTTGAGGACTAATACGTAATTTTTCCTTTTCCTCGATTATCCTCTAGTTTGTTCAATTCCCAATCTATATGATAATTCATTTTAATTTATTAATTCCAAATACCTTATAACATCCTATTATATGCATATGATAGTTTAATTCCATTTTTCAAAAGTTTCCTAAAGTTTCACATTTTATTAAATTTAGTCCCTAAAATTGAAATTGCTATAACTTTCAAATTTGAGCCTTAATTTTGAAATCGATCTCAATTTCATCCTTCTACAGCCTTCTATTATCCACAATTACAGAAATTCAACATGAATTTTGAAATTTATGCACTTTAGTTCCTATGTTCAAAACTAGCAATTAAACTTTACAAACTAGTCATTTTTCACTTTTAAGCTTAAAATCTAACAAATTAATACCAATTTCATCAAGTATTCAACAATGGAAAATTTTGAAAAATTTTCCAGTTTTACAAATTGGTACATGAGTTAGCTAAATCAAGTTTTTGGAACCTCAAAAACATAAAAGTTACAAGAAAAGGACTTAAAAATCATAACAAATGAGAGACCGAATGCTAAAGCTTCCAAAACCCTATTTTTTTCTCCTTTGCATGTGAGATTGAAGAAGAACTAAATGTTTCATCTTTTTTCTTTTAATTTCACTTATATGGTTAATTAATTTAATTAAGATTAGCCTAATTAACCTTAATCACTAAACCTTAAGTATAATCAACAAAAATAAGAGGGTTCCAACCAATGCCACTACCGTTTACCCCTTTTATAATGGTCCAATTACTCAATTTGTCCTTCAAGTAATTAAAAATTCATAATAATTAACTTTTATCACTTTCACAAATTAGTCTTATTAACTATCTGATTGACATAATTAAATGACCAAACTTTAATTAAACTTTATACTAACGTCCTAAATATTAAAATAATATTTATGGAATCGATCATTGGAAATTGAGTTTCAAAACCACTGAAAAACTGGTTGTTATATTTTAAAACTCCACAAATATGGTCAGGGGATTGACAAGTGTCGATATAGTAAACTATTAAAAAAAGAAACATGTGTCAATTTTTTAAAGTTGCTTGTGGAATAAAAAGTACACTACTAGTATACCAAATATTCACCCTATATTTATAAAAAAATATTAATTGAATCAACTTTTATGATATTACAATTTGTTAGAGGTTACATGCTGGAGTGCAGTTAAGGCGGTTAAGTATTTATATTATTATTCAAGAGTTTAGTTGAGGAAATGTTATTTATCAATCAAGTTTCAACTCAGTTAAAAATTATCAAAAACTCGTCCCTTTTAAAAATTAGCAAAGATAATGATGGTGCTTTTATCTTTTTATATAAAATCTGGAAAATTAATAAAACCTAAAACACCATCATCTTTTATGTGTAAACTTTATTATTTCAACCAAAACTTTGTTTAAATATATTTTACTTCAAATTTTAATAAATATAATTGTTATATAAAATGTTCAGACGTATCATAATTGTATCCTAATTTACTATTTAAAAGTTTGGAAATTAAAACATGTATTAATAAAACAAGCCTCTACCCAGATTTTTCCCCAAATTAATCCATGGGAAACTGTTAAGAAGAAAAGAAGTTTGAGATATGGGAATGAAAAAGTATCCATAATTTTATTTTGGAATAATGGTAAATTTAACCTTTAATTTTATATATATTTTTGGTTAATTTGGTCATTATTCGTTTTTTAGCTAAATTCAACCATTAACCTTTAAAAATGTTAATTTATTTATTTTAACGGAAATGATGACAAAAATATTAATTTTTTAATGATGTTGGCATGTCAACATGCGTGGTAGTCCACGGATACTTCACACTAACATGTCATTATTATTTTCTTATATCTCATATGAACAAAGAATTTAAAATTTATAAAAATATTCAAAAAATTAAAAATTAAAAAAAATCTAAAAATTAAAAAATAAAAAATAAAAAATTCATGAAAGTTCAAAAAAATTAAAATGAAGTACTTATAGATTGCCATTCGAGCTGTTAATTTCAAAAATTTAACATTTTAGTTAGTATCTTGATTAAAAGAATAACTCGACTCTTTTTAAAAAGTTGAGGACTAAATTTAACTGAAAAAAGAAAGAATAAAGATAAAATTAAGAGCTAAATTTGATGTTATATTTTTTTATTTAAATTATTACATTTCAATAAAGAAGTTTGAGACATTTAAAAAAAAATATTTCTTTAAAATCAGCAGGCAGGAGGAGAGGTGTGAGTCAAATGTCAAACTCCTTCCTGCGGCGGCTGATATTAAGGAGAAATGGTGGTGTTAGATTTTATTTAAGGAAATAAAGGGACACATGAAAATTAAAATCAAACAGTCGAAATTTCTTCTTTCTGCGGCTGCTGCTGACATTAAAGAAATAAGTAGACATGTGAAAGTTAAAAGGGGAGGAGGCATACAAGTGGATATTAAAGAAATAAGTAGGTATATATATATATATAAAATTCAAAAAATTAGCATGAAATACATATGGATGGTCATAGGGGCGCTATATTTAAAAATTTAATATTTTCATCAATATCTCTATTAAAAAAATAATATTTAGACTCTTTTTTTAAGGTCAAATTCTTTTTAAAAGGTTAAAGGTGAAATTTAGTAAAAAAAAAAAGAATAAGAGCCAAATTGACAAAAAATATAAACGTTAAGGGTAGACCTACTCATGGTGGCTCGGCCCGAAGGCCCGATCAAAAGTGGGGGGGTTTGGGCAAAAAAATAAAGTCCGTTAAAAAAATAAGTCAAGCCTCGAGTAAGGCATTTTTAGCCTATTTTTTTTTCTATTTTGCTATCATTTCACTATTATGTTACTATTATTTTGTTGTTATTATTTGGATATTATATAAAACTTGTTTTGTTGTTAATTTTGTTATTATTTTAGAGGCATTTGCTTGTTAAGTTGCATATATCTTAGTGTTATTTAAATATACATATTTTTAAAAATTTATTTTCAGGGAAATATTTATTTTAATATTTTTAGTATTTTTTATGTATTATATATTTAAAAATTATATAAAAAATTAATACGGGCGGGTCGGTCTAAGCCCGGGTTTTAGTATTTTTATCTGGATTGGGTTTGGACAAAATTTTATGCCCATTTTTTGGGTCGGGCCTAGCAAACGGGCCTAAATTTTTTGTTGGGCTCGGCCCGACCCGTGAACACCTCTAGTTAATGGTCAAATTTGTCTATAATAAATAACGAAACATTTAGTTTGTAACTAATTAATAATAAGAACACATTAAATATGTACAATATTAAAATGAAAAACATTAGATTAACTTGTGACACCAACTCAATCAACAAAATTATTAATATATATGGTTAATGTGCATATTAAAATTAAAATGTATAAAAAAATCAAAATAAAATTTTAAAGAGATTAGCATGGTTCAAAAATAACCCATATAATATAACTTATTTTAAAAATAAAAGAATATCAAAATAATTTTCCAAACTTGGAACACCATCTCAGAGATTTAAATAATATTATTTTTGTAATTTAAAGTTGATACATTCTCTCGAATTTCCATTATGAATATATTCATTTCCACGCAATTATGAATCCACAACAATGTGTATATTGTTTTCAAACAATGAAAATTAGGGCCTAAACTAGGAAGCTAATCTTGTTAGGATAAGGGGTTTCCATTAAAGCTCCCTTTGTATTTTATGAAGAGATTATCCTCAGTTTTTCTTTTTCACCGCTGTTAAACACCAGTGGTGAGATGAGCCAAACCCTCCTTTCTCACGGCTTGCACCCTGTATTCTATTCTTACTTTTTAACTCCTCCATTGCTTCTATATACTATTGCTGCAACTTTTTCCTTTTTAATTAAAAATATATAAACAACTTCTTCTTTATTATATGAAATATTGATTTGTATAGTAATTTAATAAATATATAAATTTGATAGGAATCAAAAATAATTTTTATAATTAAACACTTTTATATGAATAATATTCTTTTACAAAATTTTAATATAATAAAAAAATAAATACAAATATAATTTATGATTTTTTTATTATAAAATTTTAGGTATTTATTAATAAAATTATTGTTCAACATAAATACAAATTTAATATGTATTTTATAATTTAATATAAAATATGATTTTAATTATTATTTAACGTATTTTATTTTAAAATATATTTTTACATATACATATAATTTAATATAATTAATTATTAATAGTTATTTTTCATTTTCACCTCACACTTATATAGTTATAGTTGTGTTTAAATCAAAGTATATATTTCACTATTCATTTTAATGTATCGTCATCCATCGAAAAAGAGTTTTTAAGGTTTTGAGATTCTTTTTACTCATGCGTTTCGGTAAATAAAGAAAAGAGCGAACAGTCTGGGAGTCGTGGAAGATCCTTTTTTGCTTTACCTACAATGCCCCTCGATCCTTAACCAAGATTACAAGAGTCAAACATTTGGGATTTCCCATAATATTTTTATGGACACCAAACGCCAGCTGTTTTACCAAAACCTGTTTGATTGGTTGTATAATATAATATAAATATTCTTTGGCAATCAGTAGGTTTTTGGTTGGTTGGTCAATTAACTTGTTTTAATATCCTTTTCTAGAACCATACATACACATAATATGCCTAATTATATAGGGTTGTTTGATCAGGGATTGGACCTTAGCTCCTACAATATTCAACCTATAGACTTTAGGTAAACATGAACCAAGTAGGAATAATATGTATGGCTGGTTCGCAACAATTTGCCAAAACCATAGTGTATACATACATTGCATGCTTGCTACAGGCTAGGGTACCTAACTTAAATGCCTCATTACAAAGTCTTAACAAATATTCACATGTTCTAACAAATCCCTAAATATCAATTACAATTTTAAATCAATTTAAGAGATTACCAAATCCATCATTTCTTTTCTTTTTTATATAATATGAAAATTTTAATTAATAATACAAGTTTTCGAAATTGATTGAGTTTAGATGTAAATAAAGAAAAACTTTTAGTGTATAATGCTGCATGATAATTTGCATATGTATATTATATTATCTCCACGTCATCTTAGTTTCATTGCAAGAAATGCCCTTCCTTCTTAGTTTAGTTAGCATGCTCCTTCATACTATATCTTATCCTTTACTAGCTAAGAGGAGATTAACGATTCACTATAATTATCATTTTTAACTAATCCGTAGCTCTTAATAAACAATACCTTAACAACAACAACAAAAAGAAAACTATTTCAACCATTATCAATAAAAAAATTTATATATATATAATCATCTCGCGGATGAAATACTGAAAAGCGAATCCATTGGGTGTGCTAAAGTGTGTCCATTTGATCAATTTTAAATTAAATTAATTTAATGTCCCAACTAAAATCAAAGGGGTATTCCAGTCAGCACAATTGAAAAGAATATATATTTACAATATTGCAGCCGTTCTCATCTCGTTAACTACCCTTTCTTCTGTCTTCTGCCTTGGTGTCTGTATAAATATAGGAGACGTACACAAAAAGCAAAAAGGTAATTGAATTAAGTTATGGGTCTCTTAAGCTGCTCTATTTCTGAAACCATAACCCCTTCCCTCCTTTTCTTCTTCTTGTTTTGTTTCATCGGCTTCGGTACTGCTACTTTCAACGTCACCACCCTCGCCTTTGATGAAGGTTACAACCCTCTCTTTGGCGATGGCAATCTTGTTCGTTCCCCGGATGGTCATAGCGTCCGCCTCCTCCTCGACGTTTATACTGGTAATTACATGTGCTTGATTATTATAGAATATTTATTATAAGATTCACCATGCAAATCTCCTTTTTTTTTTGGGGGGGGGGTATTGATTTGATATGAAATTCAGGGTCGGGTTTTATTTCGTCTCGTATGTATCAACATGGATTTTTCAGTGCCAAAATCAAATTACCATCAGACTATACTGCTGGAATAGTCGTTGCCTTCTATGTAAGTTTTTTATTTTTTTTCTTTTCCCGTTTTGGTCTTGAATTTTGATTCATCGTCACAATAAAAACTTAAAATTCCAGATTAACAAATCCTTTCTAAAAGCTATTCATACAAAGAACGGGGAATTGAATATGAATCATGGCGGCGGCTAACGGAATTGAATTGTTTTATTTGTGTCTGGTGCTATGGTCAAATCAGACATCAAACGGTGACGTATTCGAGAAAAACCACGATGAATTAGACATCGAGTTTTTAGGAAATATTGAAGGTAAACCATGGAGATTCCAGACAAATGTGTATGGGAATGGCAGCACGAACCGAGGCCGAGAGGAACGCTATAACCTTTGGTTTGATCCATCAAAAGAATTCCATAGATACAGCATTTTATGGACAGCCAAGAACATCATGTGAGTTGCTTTAAACACCTTATTTCTCTCTTTCTGTTTTTTAATCTAACCTTGCTCTAACCCGTATGTATGTGTTGTTCCTCACTTTATATGCGCATATGTTTAGTATGATGTTTTGACCTTAGTAAAGAGAAAACGAGAAAAAGTAAGCTGGGTTTTGCGTGTGGATGTTTCTAAAGCATGGGGATCGGCATTGCCTTAAAATAAGAGAAACGATGGATTTTGGCTGCTTTTTTATGCTAAAAAAGAAAATGATATTTTAAAATTTTTGAGATATATATATATATTTGTCGTAATCTTTTATTTATTTATTTTATATTTAATACTTATTCGCCCAACATATTAATCTATATTTTCCCACGTAATTAAATTTCTAGAAAGAAATGAAAAGGTGTTCTGATTTTAGGTTATTTATAACCGGTTTTATTTTATTGACATCAGAAAATGACTAGTCAACCCCCATACCTCTTCGTTTTCTATTTATAAGACATTTACACGACTGACTTAAGGAGTTTGATTAATTAATTAATTACATTTCATTCAAAAATTCACTCATCTACACGTGTTGATTTCAATGTCGTGCGTGTTTTTATTATTTTTAGATATTTTACAAGTATTTATTGGTTAAAAGTTATATATTTTTCATCAATATTTAAAAATTAAGTAATTTTGATCCAAATATTAGTTAGGCTACCAAACTTAGATGCCTTTAGATTCTTAAAAGCGATAAAAAGAAAGGCCATAATTCTACCTAACAAATGCTTATCCCAAACTTCTCAAGGAGTTAACGATAATTGCTTTTTATCTTTTTTTCTCCATAGTATATTATTACTAAGATGATGTGTTGATTTGGGGTGTTGAATTTGTGATCAGATTTTATGTCGATGAAGTTCCGATTAGGGAAGTGGTACGCAATGATGCAATGGGTGGAGACTACCCATCAAAGCCAATGTCTTTGTATGCAACAATTTGGGATGCCTCTAGCTGGGCCACCAACGGAGGAAAATATAAAGTTAATTACGAATATGCCCCTTTCACTTCCGAGTTTAAAGACCTAGTCCTTGACGGTTGCGCCATCGATCCCATCCAGAAATTCCCCAACTCCACTGCCTGCTCCGAGACAGATACCTGGCTCGAGAGCCGTGACTACGCCGTCATAACACCGAAAAGCCGATCCGCCATGCGAAGATTCAGGCAGCGTTACATGTACTATTCATATTGTTATGACAATGTGCGTTACCCTATAACACCTCCCGAGTGCGCAGTTGATTCAAACGAAAAACAAAGGTTCCGTAACACCGGGAGGTTGAGATTCGGTGGAAGCCATAGGAAGCAAGCGAGGATGGAAAGAGCACGCCGAAAGAGAAGGTCACGGGCTGCTTCCGTCTCCGATGATCAAACCGATATGTGAACATACCATTGAGTTTGTAAATTAAAAATGTCATTGTCTCAAAATCATTTTTTTTCAATCTTATTTATTTCATACATATATATATGTTAAATAATTGGGTTTGGCAGTTTTTTTTTCCTTGACCTACCATGGTTTGTATTTTAGTTGAATGATTCTTTTTTTTTATTTAATGATGGAACCGAATTCCATGCAACATAATTAATTTAATTTTAGCCTTCTCTGTTAAAGTAGGTGCTTGAAATTCAAGCATTGGCCATAAAATTTGAACAGAGTCTATCTACTTTTTTGATAGACTTGTTTAACGGATATGGAGAAGACAACATAGGGATATCTGAAAGTGAAAGTCCAGCATAATATAAAACAAGCTCTATCAGCTAAATTTTAATTCTAGTGGAGATTTGGCAAGTCATTTTAGTGGCAATCCAATCACATGGGACAAGAAAGATGCTTAATTCCTTTCCGTTTAGTTGCTTGCCTCTATGGAAAGAATACACATATATAATACTGCAAAATGAAAACTACGCTTATTGCGAAACGAATTCAATTAATTCGTACACATATTTTAGGTCTAATTATGCTGCCAGTCTCTTCACTCTTTGAACATTTGAAATTTAGTCCCAAGCTTTTTTTTTTATTTATTACCAAAAGTCCCAAGAATTTAGTCCCCATTTGATTTATTAAGTGTAGTCCAATTAACAACATCATCTAAGGAATTCCTTTAAATTGGATTATATGATGTTTTTAAAATAAAAATTTTGCTCACATAGCTAATATTATGTGTAGGAAGTCAAATAAGCAAAGAAAAATGTTCAAGTATGGGGTTTTAAGGTTCGTTCCGAATACAGGATTGTAAGGTTTTTCATAATTGTTTCAAAGAAGATGGATATATATTTGCTTAAATGGCTCCCTTGCAACTTTAAAATGGCTGTATGAGTTATTCTTTTAAAAAGAACAAAAAATCAAATATAAAGGAAGTCCTTTGAGAATATCATCAATTGGAATAGATGAACTAAATTTCTGAAATTAAAAGTATAGAATTAAGTTTTACATGAATAAGGAGTACAGGGACTGAAAACAAAATTAGACCTGTATTTAAACACCTTTAGTTTATTTCTCTATTAAAATGAGTCTGGGCAGGGAAAATGACAATTCAAAAGTTGGTATTGCTAATTCAAGCTAGTGCTAATTGTAATTATGATAAGAGATGATGGAAAAGCATCCATGTCCAGTGCCACACTACCTAAGACATTGCTCCCACCAAGACCAATGAAAAACTCTGATTTTTAGTCAATTATATATATGTATATATATACTTTCCCCATTGCTAAATTCACCCTTCTTTTTTTTGTTCTTTTACAAGTAGGTTAAATTGCATGTTCTTCATAGATTGAGAGTCTTCAAGTGTCATATTTTACCATTTCAAGACAAAGGTCTTTTACTTACTACAAATTTATCGTAAAATACGATGTGATCTATAATTTGCTTTATTAAAACATTTCATTTATGTTGTGTGAACGAGAAGAAAACCCCCATTGGATGGATGAAGACGACATTGTTTTATTTAATAGCTAATCTAATGGTGAAAGTGACATTAAGCTTATCTTATACAAGAAACTCAGATAATGTATTATTAGTATCAAATAGTTTCAGTGTTACATCAGTATTAATGTCTTACCTAACGTAAACAAAACCTCAATTTATTATTATTTTAATCTTTTGGATTTGAGAATATAAATTCTATAAGTTTTGTACACATCAACTGCAACTAAACCATAAAAAACAATTCGGATCGGGTTGGGTAATGTAAAATTTTAACCCCATTTTTTAAGTTTGGGTTCGGACTAAAGTTCTGTCCATGTTCGGTCCAGATTAAAAATGTTAAACTCAAGCTCAATCTTACTCGTTCGTATTAATTTTTTAAATTTAATTTTTATGTAAAAAAAATTTAAAAAATATACTAAAAACATTCAAATGTTTCTTGATAAATTAAAAAATACATTTAAAAAATTATTAATTCGCCAGAGTTTTGTCTTCTTTTATAAGTCACCAGAAAAAAAGGAAGAAGCATCAAACGTCAAATTCAATGTCAATGTGGCTAGATGTCTTCTACTTTAATTAGTAATTAAAGGTTTTATCTTTATCATGAATATGAATTAGTAATTAAATATTTTATTTTTATTATGAGTATGAAATAATTTTAAAACTCGTTTAAAAATCTTTCAAATTTCAGAATACTAACCACTACACTATAGCCAATTTGCTAAGGTTTGTCATTTCTCTACATTTAGTTGGTGTTTCTCCTGAACAATTCCATTGCAATTGTTATATACAAGATCTTTGTGGGTTAGTTGAAGTCAGCTGTATCTCATGAATGATATGAGAAAGCAAAATGCAATGAATAAGGAACAGGTTGAAGTTGGAAAAGGTAAAAGAGTTGGGTGGGTTTGGCTAGTTGTTCCAACTATTAACAACCCTCATCCAAAATTCTAAAGGCCATTAACGTATTTGTCACCATTTACCAGCCATTGGACTATTTTATCAACTGGCTTCCATCGTAAGAAAGCTATTTTTGGAACTGTTTAACCCAAGACATTGAATACCATATAGTCTTCAAAGGAAAGTTTTCTTAATTAAAATTTGATTGCCACGTAAATCGTGAAATTGTTTAATTTTCAAAAAGTAATAATTTTTAAGACATCGAAAATAAAGTGAAGGAGCAATGAAAAATACTCTTAAATATATTTTTTAGTTTAAGAATGTAATACATTTGGATTATTACAAACGATGGGAAGACCTCCTCCAAATTCAATGGTACAGATTGAATTACATCAATGATTGAGATTAGTGTTTATCTACCATATAAAAGTTCTAAAAGTTTTAAACTCTATATTATAAGATTAGTGTCTATTTATAATAATTATCATGGTAACTCTAATTTTATTGATAAGTAGATGAGCTTATCAATAAATTTCATGAATCGAATCAATTTAAGTAGGTCAAATAACTCTCGTTTACTTCTGTATAACAGTTTTATGCGCAAATAAGCCTCATTACATTGAACACATGTGGTCTCCAAAGGAAAGCTTCTTTAATTGAAACTTGATTCTAGCCTGTACTCCATTTATCGTATTTTACCATTTCTCTGTTGTTTCTTAAACTGGGCACACAAGGGAAAGGATCTGTGTATTGAAAGCTCTGCAAAAAACAAAAAAGAGCTTACTTAATTTCGATTTGAGTAAAAGTTGGCAGCGACCCTACTCAAATCATTAGGATATTACATTTGGACCAATCATTTCACGTCTTTATTTTACCCCATGTCTTACAATGAACGGAAACATTCAATATTGGTGGTAATGAGGGACCAGTACCAGTTCAAGTGAAACTTTCAATAACCTGTTTCCACACAAATGAAAAGTTTGGATTTTCTTTTGCAATTTATTACATTCGACATGACAGTCTTAAGAACCGCATTTGTTTCACCATAAGCAACTTGGTCATCCCAAGGATAGTTTGATCCAAATTGCATGTAAATGTAAGGTACGCTGATTCCATTCAATTTTCTGTTTAAAGGTAGAAATATGCTGTGGAAGAAAGAAAATTCAAAACAAAGCTTGAGGAATGAATCATTAATTTTCGTTTTAATTTTATTTTTAACATATAATAAACCATAAAACTAAAATAGTTAAAGGCGCTTATGTGAAACTGTGTTAAATTAGTAAAATAGGTCAATTTTTTTCATGAAATTTAGAGAAATAGGTCATTTTTAGAGAGTGTGTGTAAAAGTGCGTTCAACTGGGCGCGCTTTCCTCCAACAATAATTTCCCCCAACAGTAAAATTATTCCCAGCCCAAACGGTAACTTTTTCTGTTTTAAATACCAAACCATTTTCCGTTATTTTCATTCAAATTCAACTCTCTCCATTCTCTCTAAACTTTCAATTCTCATTATTCTCTCAACATTAGTTCCAAATTTTCCAATAAATTTGTATAAAAATATTCTAGTTTTACTTTATCATTTCGTAAATTATTCATTTTGATTAATTTTTCACAAATGACAAGTTCTCTTATTCGTTTCGACGACAAGCACATTTCTACAGCGCAATTAGTGATTGTAAGATTTTTTTATTTTCATTAATTTTAATTTTATAATTTTTTAAAGTATTTTGTTGATATAAAGGTGGATGATCGTGTAATAGCTTGTTTTCAGTGGTATCGAAAATAGTGGTTTCGGGACCGCGATTCCGATAAGTGAGTCAGTAAATGCTATTTATTTAAGATTTACGAGTATTTACTGGAGTCATACTAAAATTTGGTTAAGAAATTTTAACGTTTAATTAGTTAATCAAGTAAAAAGGATTAAATCGTAAAAATTGCAAAAGTTAGTTTCTATAAATTAAATGTGTAAAATTAATAATGATATTAGAGTAGAGGGATTTAATGGGTAAATTGACCTTTGGATGTGTAGTGGACGGTTTATACATGCATTTTAATTATATTATATGTGGTGTAATGGCAAAATGGTAATTTAGTAAAATTATAACATAAACAAATAAAAAAACAATTCTTATCATCTTTCTTCTCCATTACCACCGAAAATTGAGAAGAAAAACACCATTGTTGCAACTTTAAGGTTCGATATGAATTTTTAATCCGTTTTTAGTAGTTGTTGTGTTTTTCTTATTGTATTAACTTAGTTTAGTTAGCTCGAGGATTAAATTGTGAAACTGTTAAAAGTTTGGGATTTACTATGAATATTTTTAATGTGTTTTTGAACCTTTTTGATGGATTCATGAATTGAATAGTTAGATATAAATATTTTGTTAAGTAATTTTTGATAATTTTTAAGATTTAGGGACTTATTTATGAAAATAGTAAAAGTCCATGTAGATTTTATGAAATGATGATAAATATGGGCTGAGTTGAGAGCTTAAAGAATTCGGCTAGCATAGTTGGTAGTTTAAAAATGGAAATTTTGCAAGTTTCGGGTTTAGGGACTAAATTGTATAAAAGTTAAAATGTTGGGGCAATTTCGTAAAATAATTATGGAAAGGCTTAATTGTATAAAATTGCTTATTTGAGTGCTGAAATGGTATTAATTGAATGAAACTATTATTTAGATCAAGAAACGAACCAGTTGATGTTAATCGCGAAAAAGTCAAAGTAGCAGAGTAATTGTTGGTCTCGTGTTGGAGTCGGTTCTACCTAGGTAAGTTCGTATTTCAATTAAAGTAGCTCATTTGATTTATAGAAGTGAATTGATATTTATATGTACATATCTATAAATTGGTGATATAATTCTTTGATTTGAGAAAAGAAAAAAAGACCATGATTGAAAGATATCATGTCATTATAATCGAAAAGGAAAATACCATGGTTGAAAGATACAATGGCATTAAACCGGAATAACCCTAGTTGAAAAATACTATAACACTATACCGAAAAACGATCAAGTCCATAGGTTAAAAATACTATGACATCATTTCGGGATTGTGTAAGACCTTGGTTAAAAGATACCATGGCATCCTCAAAACAATGAAAAGATTGAAAATGATATCAAATGAATGACTATTATGTTAATGATTTAAGGTTTGTTTTGTGAGTAATAATTTTTGAATACATAATGAGGTTTGGGATTCATGTATGTTTTATGTAAAGTAAATTTATTAATCAAGTTGTGTTTACATGTATTTTAATTTACTAAGCGTATTGTGCTTACGTGTCGTGTTTTTCTTGTAGATTTTGTGAAGCCTAGTAGATCGGAAGTTCAAGTTGGAGTATGCACACTATCCATCTCTTATTTTGGTAGATGTTTTGAGTTACTTTGGAAGTTGGTTATGAATGACATGTATTAGGACTTTTGGTTGACATTCTCCATGTTGTTTGTGTTTGGTACTTATTTTGGTAGCATTTTTTGGTCATGTATATAAATTTGGTACATTGATCTAGTGAATTAGTTGTAAAATACTTTAGATCTCTTGCTTAATATTTGTGATGATGTATATATGTAAGTTGTATAAATGTGTATGGAGTGAAATGAAAGTTTGAGTAGTTCAAAGTATATATGTATTTAAGGTGTTAGTTTGATTTGAAATTGTGGATTCTTGAAAGTAGACATAAATGGTGTGATTGATTGACAAATTGACTATGTGATTAGTTTGCTTATGATGAATATAGGTGCAAATGATTTTGGTGCTTGATAAGTGTTTGAATTGGTTTATTTTGAGTTATAAATTGTGGTGTCAATGAGGGCACATTGATTAGGCACCTAGGTTGATTGATTTTTGGTATGTTTTGATGTCTTTGAATGTGTTTTAACCATATGAGAGTATCTTGAATTGGTTTGGTTTGGTGCCTAAACAATTGGGTTTGAATTGGCTTGCATTAGGTGTAACTTGTGAAGCACACGGTCTGGGATACGGGCTGTCACACGAACGCATGCCACACATAATCACAACACACGGCCATGTGTCTTTTAAATTTTAGGTGCAGGATGAACCACGCAGTCTCAGAGAGTTACACTGCTTGGCGACACGGCCGTCTGGCCAAATTTTGAATGCACACACGGTCTGGCACACGGCTTGCAACACGGCTGTGTGACCCTATTTCGAATACCCACACGGGCGGACACATGGGCTGGGATAATGTCGTGTGTCACATACATCGAATACTCACATGGTCTAGGCCATGTCACATGGCCGTGTGACCCCTGTTTTCAAAAGTTCATATTTTTTTCATAATTTTTTTGTTGTGCTTCAAAATGGTCCCTGAATGTTCCCAAACTATTTTTAGGGCACCGTAGGCTCGGTTTAAAGCCCGTAAATGTATTTTTACTTTAACTAAAATGAATTATTGAATGTTTTATTTAATTTTATTAAATTTTTTTATTTGAAATTAAATGTTCTTGTTTATATAGTAATACTTCGTAACTCTACTCCGGTGATGGAGACGGGTTAGGGGTGTTACAGATTGGGTTTTAGAAGGGTTCATATACAATTTATCCAAGAGCGCACCCAATGAAATTTGTGGTTATTTGCAAAATGCGAGATTCTTACATGCGTTTCGTATACTTAAGGGTTGTAAATTGGATCCCATACTTATTAGTGCGTTGGTGGAAAGATGGAGACCCGAGACATACACATTCCATCTTCCATGTGGTGAGTGTACAATCACACTTGAGGACATAACTTTACAACTTGGTTTATTAGTGGACGGGTCAGTCGTTACAGGGGTAGTGGTCGTTCCTAGTAAGGAGGACCTTTGCGAGACATTTTTAGAGAAAGTGCCGAACAAGTTTCAAGGTGGCTGGATAGAGATGAAATGATTGGAAAATAATTTCAAAAACCTTCCTAAGGACGCAACTAACATCGAAAAAGAACAATACGCCTGAACATTCATCTTGAGGTAAATCAGGGGCATTCTAATGTCTGATAAATCTCGAAATTTGGTGCACATAAGATGGCTACTACATTTGGTTGACTTCAAATAATATAGTTGATTGAGTTGAGGATTAGCCATGTTGGCCACGTTGTACAGAGAGTTGTGCCAAGAGAGGAAACCGGATAAGATGTCAATCGGTGGTAGCTATCATTTTTACATTCCCGAGTGGACGCCTCTTATACATTCCCACTGGTGAAAAAGGTATAATTAATTTGATAATAATATAGTTACCATAGTAAATGTTGTTTATTTATTATATGTTTGAATTAACATATTGTTTAAGTAGGTGGAACCATGTGCCGAGTTATGTGGGATTACCAGAATAGGTTGAAGATATCCAGTTGCTGTTAGATCAACGCTCGGATGTCATGATTTGAAAATATACCAAAATTTATAATAATTACGCAATGATTTAGAATTTAATATTTTGTAGATAAAAAAATTATAACTATGTACTACAATTTGAATGGATGCCATATGCCGATCCAATAATCGTAGCATGCGTTTCGCCCAATTTTTTTTATCATTCGGAGTATATGGGATGTGAAGGTGCCATTGGTAGTTTACGTGATGGTAGAGATGCATGAATCTGATCGAGTGATACGGTAATTCGAGTGGAGGTAAAATATTCCACTAGCATCGCAAGACATTAAAGCACTGCACAAGCTTGATTTGTGGGGGAAAATCAACAAAAATTGGCAGGAATTCCACAAAGAATATATCAACATTTGGGATTGTAAGAACGACTTCATACCTATGAGCGAACCTTTTTTCAAACTAGAGACGATGATCTTTGCGGGGTACATGCCATGGTTTAGACTCGGCGGCAACCTATATCTACAGTCGATGGAGGTGAGGAGTAGGCAAATTTGTTCGAAAAGGCCACGATGATCGCCCTAGAATTGTAGGTCTAGAGCAAGTGGCACGACGGGTTCATCATTGGCTCCAACCCAAAAAGGGACACTGATGTCTGCACCACATCCTGATCAGTTCCCTTAATATATTCTTGTTCCTTTTATTAACACCATGTATTTTACACAAGCATCACAATATACACCACTGCAACATCCTGCATCTACACCTCCTATAGACGTGTATTTTGTGGCACCTCCGTCCCCAGCATATTACACCCTGGTGCCGACATCAATGTTGACGTATCCACCAACAACAACAATTCTTGGATATTATGCACAACTGGGTTGTGAGACATCATACAGTTATCCGTCGATAGCGTTGCAAACACCCTAGGCATCATTTTTTTATCAAGGTGGCTCATCTCCGTAACCATCGTATTGTAGAATGGAGGAGACATAACGGGAGGCTAGGATGACACTGCACTTAATCATGAAAGAAGGAGATAAAGATGAAGACGAGGGTCGAGGTGAAGATAAAGACGATGAAGAAGAGTTGACACCTCAAATTGTACGAAGAAATCTTCTCCGCAACCGTCAGCCACCATCCTGCACACATTCGGCCCGGCGACGCCAATGGTTTTTTTCCTTTACTTTTGTGATGAAAATATAATTGATATCAATAAAATATGGTCATTTTTATGCTTGTGTTGCAACTCATAATTCACTTTTTAAAATTCTAATCTATATATTGAACTGAAATTTTCCATCCATAATATTTGATACCAAACATTTAATGATGATTTTATAAATATTTAGAGATAAATTATTACACATGGTTTATCCTTATTTGTTATTTCACTATGGAAAACAAAATAGTAAATGGGCAAAAATTATCTATCACTTAAGTTCTATGAAAAATTCAAAGTAAAACATGTAATATGACCAAATGATCTTTAAGGTATACAAAAGAAAAAACAGATTTTGTACAAAAAATACGAATAATAAATTTGTGTACAATAAAAATGAACAAAATTGTGTTAAAAATGAATAAAATATGTTAACGAGGTATTATCCTCAATGCATCCCTCAACTACGAACATGTTGCCTTTATATGCATTGGGTTCCTACAATAACTGCATAACCTTTGTTGATTGGTCCTCTCCCGAACATCCATATTGTTGCGTATTCGAGTAGAATTTGGCTGACCTTTTGGGAGGTGACGCGACCGAATATTTGATACCAACTTGAACGAAGCCCTCGACACTAGAGGCCACATACTCTCATCTGAGACTAATGGAAATTCAGATATCTATACATTGTACATGCGTTCTAGTTTGTACACATCATTAGTATATGGTGTATTGTATTTGTACATTCGCATATGCATCAATTGCAAGTGCACATGAGAATCAAAGTGCTTGGAATTTCCCATAATCACAAGTCCATCGTGTTAGGAAAACATGGTATGTTGCCAAGGTAATATCTTGGTCGGGTCTACTGTACTCTGCAACTCAAAATGCTAGGTTTGGATGCGAGTGACACCTACATAGTGTTTGCTCTCTTTGCATTTTGTTTAATTTCTTTTGTGACATCCTCACATCAAAAGTGACTGTCCGCTATTTGTCCAGCATATGTCTCTACCCACTTTGGAAATAAGGCTACCGAACGAAAGTATGTTTCTTTCACAACAGAGGTTATCGACAAATGGCATGTCCCTTTCAATACAAAATTGATGCATTTCGTTAGATTCGTTGTCATGTACCCGTATCATAGACCCCCATCATGTAATTGTGTCCACTGGTCGAAGGGTTTGTTAGTGATGTATGTCGTACTGGTGCAGTTGATGGAAACGGTGTTGGACGTGTTCGTACCATGTCGAAAAAAGTATACCCATGAATGCAAAAAACGAATGAAATATGGTATAACATGATTGTGGAAATAGTGGCAACTATATACCCATGTCAGTGACTTGATCCAGCTCATTATCCGAATGTCATTTTGTGTAGTAGTTGGAGCTGACATGTCTAATATAGTACTTATGGTGTGTGCGATCCCAAAGGCTACCATGCCATTAAATTATGGCTAAGATTCTGGGTCCTTTGTCAGAGATGACGCATATGTCAAGCTGCGGGACAATATGACAACACAATCGGCTAGGGAAAAAATCTAATCATCTGTCTTTTCTCTAAACGTTTTTGCAAATGCTATCGACAAAATCCTCAAATTACTATCCTGAGAAACGACCATCAACAACCAATGCCCATACCTCATGTACAGCCAAGTGCCATCAATTTGTTCCAATGGCTTGCAGTACTAGAAAACTTCCCTACATTTGTTGAAGGTAAAAAAGAATCGATGGAAAACTCTTTTCTAGGGACCAAACAATCGCGAAAGTATGCTGGGTGCATTTCCAAATCGGTTACGAAACCTGATGTATACCAATCCAGTACCTAACACCATTGCCACAAATCATTATATGACCTGTCCCACCTGTGAAACAACCTTTTCATAGCCTTTTGTTTTGCGACCCATGCCTTGTAGTACGATGGCATCTAATCGAACTAACTACAAATATTGGCAATCAACAACGGCACGGAAATCCTAGGACTCACTTTCACCATAAGTAAACTTATGTTAGCTATTATGTCAGAGTAGAAATTGAATGCACTGAGTGAATATTGTACCCGAGTGTTAAGTTTTAGGTTACTGAGATAGCCCGATTGATGGACGGTTTGGCCACCAAAGTCATAATCAGTGCCTAAAACTGAAGAATTTCTTCCCATTGATGATTTTAGGACATCATAATGTGATCTTTGTAACAAAGTAATGAACCCACCACAAACCGTGTCATTGGACTTTCTTCTTCTGCTTTGGTTCCAACATTAGTCGGAATATTGACCGAAGACTGACCAACTCTATCAACTTCGACAAACTCGATATATAACTCAAGTATAGCATATCCACTTGAGTAATGCAAATATAGGATCGCCTAGAGCTCCATCTCGTCTTTTACGTCAAATAGCTCATACTTAAAGGGATCTACATCTCAAGCTCGAAATTCTTCCCCGACTTGAACCCCTAACTTTCCTCCTAATTCTTGTTCGTAGCTCACGTAATTTAATGCTAAAATTGAAGGCCAAGTCCACGGGCTGGGCTCTTGCAAATATGACCCCGACGTTCGTATTGCAAATTTAACTGTCGTAATAAATTACAAATTTTAATTTAAAACGAATTAAATATTTTAAAAAATCTTCAAATTATTATTTAAAGAAATGGGAGACGACACTCGCAATACAACTCTTCAAAAACTTGAATTTTCTTGTGTCTCAGTATTAAATACTTCAGTAGTTTAATAAGAAAAAAGAACTAGGAAAGAGGGAATGCATGCTTGAAAATGTGTTTCAGAAAAGTGTATTCATCGAATAATAATGAAAAGTTCAAAGGTGCTTGAAAACGCTTGAAAAATCATATTAGAAGACACGTTTTCATCAAATAATAATGAAAGGTTCGGATGTGCTTGAAAACTTACTCAGGATT
Source organism: Gossypium hirsutum (assembly GCF_007990345.1). NCBI lineage: Eukaryota > Viridiplantae > Streptophyta > Magnoliopsida > Malvales > Malvaceae > Gossypium > Gossypium hirsutum. The sequence goes on from NC_053444.1 coordinate 55,772,520, forward strand.
TTCGAAGGCATAACATGTTGGTAGACTTTAGACTGGTGGTGGACAGAAAGCGTGTCCAACTAGGCGAGCTTTCATATTGGCATGCTAGGGAAAGCGCGCCTAATTGATTGCGATTTCTTTGTAATTATCAAAAAGCACATCCTACTAGGCGCGCTTTCACTAACATGTCAGTAGGAAAGCTCGTCTACCTGGATGCATTTTCTGTCCACCACTTGTCCAAAGCCTGCCAAGATGCCCTATGCCTGGGAATCCTTGGTAAGATTTCAAGCATCTCAGATATTTTATGAAAATTGATTTTGTGACGTGTTTTAAAGAATACGTTGTTTTTTTCATTTCAATCTCACCCTCTCCCGTGCTTATAAAAAAGGGCCTCTCCCTCCGTACTCTATCGTCTCTTCCGGCCATCATCATTCTTTTTTACAATATTTCTCTCTCTTGATTTTATTCCCGCTTTAGTGTTTAAATTTTTTGTCGAAATATTTATTCCTATTTGAGGTATTCATGAGTTGTCAGTGATGTGATATTGCTTTGAGACACACATTTCATATACCGTACTAGGATGAGACCATTACCTCAAAAACCCATCCTATAGAAGTCAGGTTCCGAGGTGGCAGTGCTTTATACAATCACGTGTTGAAGCCTACATAAAGGTCTCGGTCGATGGCTGTTATGCGAGCATGGATCGGAGTATAACTGGAGGGACAATTGACGATCATTATACCGCCACAAGCTCAAGCTTTTTGGATACCTAGAGATGGTTCCTTATAAATACCATATAGAAGTTTGAGGGTATAATCATAAGGAAAAAAAGGAGGGGCTTCCCGCTATAATCAGCGTAATTTTTTTCTCTATTTCCACGCAACCGATACCCTTAACCTTCCTTCTTATCCGTAGGCTGACACCGCCATGTATGCAAAAGGACTCTCAAGAGGGCAACAGTTGTGATGATAAAGAAAAGGTGATGCTCTTTTTGGGGCGACAATGGTTGTCGTTATTAAACAAATCATTAATAACTACAACCGCTACTGCGCTGACTAGAGTTTGACCTTTACTCCACCAAAATATCCACTTTCCTCCTAAGAGTCCTCTTGCATCCACATCAGTGTCAGCCATCGGATAAGAATGAAAGGTTAAAGATCTGACTGCCTTGAAGTGGAGAAAAAATTACGTTAATTACATCAGAAAGCCCATTCGTTTTCTCTATGGTTATGGCTTCAATCTTATGTATGATATATATAAGACATCATCTCCGGGTATCCAAAAAGCTTAAACTCGTGACCGCATAACGACAATCAACTAGCCCCTAGTTATTCTCCAACCCGTGACCACATAATGGCAGCCGATTGGGACCTCTTATAACACCCCTAACACGTATCTGTCACCGAATTAGGGTTACAAGGCACTACCTAACTCAACACAGTCTAACACAGTCATTTATCACAATTCATGTCTACTAATCATATTTCATATACAAACCATTTTATTTTTTTTCGAACCAACTAAATCATTACTCAAGCCGAATCTTATAACCAAAAATTATCATATATATATACTTTGAAACATACTTCCCAAAATAGCTTATAATATGATCGAATATACATAATAATTAGTATCTCTAGCAAGCCATTTCGCATGGCCACTTATATACAACTCAAAATTAACCATAGTCTATACATGCCATATGCCATAATATCAAGCTTTCAAAAATACCAAATTGTCGATTGATAGTGTGACGATAATCCTTGACGATCCCCGAGCTCGAGCTAGCTTTATATATCTATATACAAATCAAATTTGGCAATGTATAACCATATACAAATCAAATTCGGCAATATATATCTATAAACAATTCAAATTCGACAATGTATATCTATAAACAAATCAAATTTGGCAATGTATAAAACATAAACATTTAAATTCAAAAACATTTATTTACTTATGAACTTACCTCGTACAGAAATGAACGGATTGGATCAACTACTCGTCAACTTTTGATTTCCCCGATCTAAATTAGATTTATTTCTTTATCGATCTATATGAATTCAAATTTAACTCATTTAATCATCTATTCATTCAATTTCATCCAAAAATATCTATTTGGATATTTTTGCACTTTAGCCCCTAAAGTTTCACATTTATTCAATTTAGTCCCTATTTCACAAATACACAAAATATACACAATTCAATATAACCTAAGCTTATAAAAATTACTATATTGCCCATAAAAGCCCTAAAATTTCATTTATTTCATATTTCAACCACTCAATTTGCATATTTCACAATTTAATCCCTATTTGACATTTTTGTCAAAAATCACTTTACAGAACATATTAATATATTAACAATTATTCATTTTCCATCATCAACATTCAAAAAAATTAAGCTATCATCAATGAAAACTCAAAAATTCATCAACCAATTCAAAAATTAAGGCATGGGCTAGCTAGAATATGAAGCAACGATCTCAAAAACATAAAAATTATCAAAAACCGAGCTCAAACCGTACCTTAATCAAGCCATGTGTGTGCCGAACCCTAAAGAGAAAAAATAGCTTCTTTTTCTTGGATATTCGGTTGAAGAAAGAACATAAAAGATGATACTTGGCTTTATTTTACTAAATTTTGTCTTTATTTACTTAATTACTTATTTAACCTTTAAAATTATTTCAATTTACAAGTTTACCAAGCCATGACATTCCACTAACTCATAAATGTCATATTTACCACTTAAGGGCCTTTACTTTAATGTTCTATAGCTATTAGACACCTTTAGCTTATAGAACACAACTTTTACGCTTTACGCAATTTAGTCCTTTTTATCGAATTAAGCATTCAAACAGTAAAATTTCTTTACGAAACTTTCACATATATATAATCACATGCTGTAAATACCGAAAATAATATTAAAATAATTTTATAACCTCAGATTTGTGATTCTGAAACCACTGTTCCGATTTAACTAAAATCGGGCTGTTACACCTCTACTTAGACTTCGACCCGTGATCGTATAAAGCATTGTCAACCTGGAATTTGACTTGCATAGGATGGGTTTCTAAGGTAATGGTTCCATCCTGGCATGACATATGAAATGCATGTGTTCTAAGACACGTTATCGTATCCTCAACCCCTCAAATCTACCTATAAACTTTCACGGTGTCATCCTCAAAACCTTAAATAATAAACAACCTTAAAATACATAAACCCAAAGAACCATAAACCTAAAAAGCAAACCCTAACCCTAGAAAACAAACCCTAAAAACTCTTCGATGGCCAAGGAGAAAATGTGAATGTGCGCCCAACTCTTTCCAAAAATGACCTATTTTGCCTATTAAAGTTTTTTTTCGGCATATTTAGCTAATTTAGCTATGTTATTTCACAACATATTTTCAAAGAGGTTAAGCTTTTTCATTAGAATAATTACCTTAATGTAATTATTCATGCAAACTCATGCAATTATTTTTGGTAAAATAACAACTATTATTGAAAGTAAAAAATAATAACACGACCAAATTCAAATTCAAGTGGCCTAAGCACCAAGTGCCAAATATATGTACAATGGCTAACTAAAACTTTTAAAAACTTTGAGGTTTTTAATGAGAATTTTCAAAAATTTTGGTAGGTCTAATTAAAACTTTAAAAAAATTTAGAGGTTTTAAAAAACTTTGAAGAGTCTAAGTGAATTTTTTAAAAATTTTCAAGGGTGTAATAATATTTTTAAAAAAAGTTTTGGGTGGTCTAATTAAAATTTCAAAAAAAATTAAAGGTATAGTTAAAATTTTTAAAAACTTTGGGGGACCTTGGCCCCCGAGGCCTTCATGAGGATTCGCCTTTCTGTTTAATACATGACATGTGTTTATTTTAATTTTTTTAATTTTTTTTAATATCCCATTAGGACATATGGCAACATTCCACCCCTCGTGGAGTTTTTTAACTCCACTGGTAGTGGACGAAATAATTTTCCTATATATCAATATGGAGAGGGACTTACTTACGCCGTATAAAATTAACATGGTTTTACACTATTTCATAACATTTTTTTACAATTAACATTTTAACAATCTAACAATAGAATTTATCAATATAATTGTACATGTCATACATGTAAAATTCCAAATCAATCTAATCTCTCTATCATATTGGTCTAAATTATTGTCTCTCTTTCTCTCTCTATATATATTTTTATTTAACGGTTGAAACTTTTTTTTACATAAAACAAACAGTTAAAAATTATTTATTCCAAACTTTACATGCATGATCTATATGAAGGGAATATGAATGTAACGACCTGAAAGTCAGTGGTGTTGAAAAAATCAGTTTCGAGACAACATTTCCGTAAACCGGATCTGTGAATATTTTATTTAATAATTATGAGTCTAAATTAGAAATATATTGAGTTTTGGTATAGTAATTTTGGTGAATTTTTAGTTAATTAAGGAACAACTACTAAACTGTAAAAGTAGTAAAAGTTCGATTGTTAAAGAAATTATAAGTAAAACTTGTATTAGGGACCTAAATGGAAAATAAACCACTAGGTAGTGGATGGTGATGGCATTTTTTATGCAATTTGTATGAAAATTTTAAGTTAAAAAAATAAAATTAAAATGTAAAACATAAAATAAAGAAAGAAAGTGGAGAGAAAGAGAAAACACCATTGTTTTTATCTTTCTCAACAAAAAATTAGATCAGAAGAAGTGAAGAATGCACGGCCAGGGCTTGTAAATTTCAAAGCTTCAATTGGTTAGTTCAATTTAGTTCTTTTCTTGTAATTTTTATGTTTTTGGAATCTCAGGAGCTTGATTTTGCTAGCCCAATGACTAATTCGTGAAATTGTTAAAGTTTATAAAAGTTATCATTGATGAATCTTGAAACTTTTAGTGTTGATATGCTAGTTTATAAGCTTAGAGATGAAATATAGACTAACTTGTAAAGTGATATTTGTTAGTTTTGAGTTTAGGGGCTAAAATGAAAATTAATTGAAATTAACTTGAAATTTTTGTAATTACTAATTTTGGAGGGCTGTATAAGGGTGTAATTGAAAATGGCTTGAAAAATGAAGCTTAAATAAGAAGATATAGTTGTTTCGATTTTAGGGACAAAGTTGAATAAAACGTAAAAGTTGCTTAAATTTGTAAATTGATTGTGAACTTGTTGGTATATTGATTATTTGACATGTTTATATGAATTCATAACTAAAGACGACACAGGAACATAAAAAAGAACGAGGAAGGTGAAAATCGATGACAAATTGTTCAAGTTTTGGTAAGTGTTTCTGCGATCTAACACTTAATTAATTTTCGTATTTTTTTAGTTTTATGATATTATATACTGCCATGATTAACCGATCGATGGCGAGCAAAAAATTTTGGAAGATTTATAATTGAATATTGAAATAAGTTCCAAAATGAATAAATGCATGATTATGGAGAGAATTATATTGTTATCGGGAATGATTGAACAGAAGCGTTATGAAGATAAGAATCGAGAAATGAAGGTGTATCAACTTCGACCATATGATAAGAGCTGAAGGGATTAACGTATCATTGGATTAGACTCGACAAAGCCATCGTCGCCAGGTAATCCGGGGTGGTAGGTCATCTTTGCCGAGCAATCCAGGATGACATAAATGAATTAAGAAATCATCGTTGTCGGGAAATCCAGGGTGGTAAGTCGTCTTTGTAGGGAAATTGAGGGTGGCAATCATCATTGTCGGGTAATCCAGGATGACATAAATGAATTGAGAAACCACCATTATCGAGAAATCCAAGGTGGTAAGCCATCATTGCCTAGCAACCCGAGGTAGCAGTCACCGTTTCTGGGCAATCCTGGATGACATCAAGAAGTGATCAAAGATGAATTTATGAGTCTGAAAACTTCAGTGGAAGTAGAATGCAAGATGATGTTCGTGAATATTGAAACCTAATGGTAGGAAACCTTTCTATTTTAAAGGCTTATGATTGAATGGACTATTCTATAGCATTTTATTATATAGAGATACATGGCATTGCTTAATTATCATGAAGTTTTACTCTTTATCAGTTGTAAATAGCCTAATTATCCCAGGCCCACATAAACAAAAAAATATAAAACCAAATAATGTCCAATTAATGTCCAAATTACAAAAAACCCAATACTAGACCCAAACTATTAACCCAATACAACCCAAACCCAACTAAATCTAAAACCTAGCCCAATAAAACAACCCAAAACACTTTCAGAAAAAAAAAAAACTAAAAAACCTAGCCGCCGCCGCACCTCTTGCTTTCACTCACGCCAGCCGCGCGTGCCGCCATGTCTACCTGCAAAACGGACTAGGAGAGTCCAATACCAACACAAACACAATGTAAAAGTAGAAAAAATAGAAAAATTTCGGGCTATAAAATGCCCCGATTCTAAGTATTTTTGGAGGAAAAATAAAAATAAAAATAAAAAACAAGAAAATCAAATCAAGATCAATTTTATATAAAGGTAGTTGTTTTTATTTCTTTTCGGTTCATTATTTATTTATTTATTTTGTTTTAAAGAAAACAAAAATAAAAAAGGGTTAAAAATCGTACCTTTACAGTGGAGGAGGTGCCGATTCCGATGAAAATCGGCTTTCCAGAGGTCCGGGGGTTGAAAAATAGGAAAAAAATAGTGACTTTTCATTTTCGGGCCACCGCGGGCGACGGCGCTGTCGACCGGCTACCGCTCCGGTCGCCGGCCTTGGGGGCTGTTGCAGAGAGAAAAAGGGAAGGGTATTCAGTTTTGGGGGGGAAAGGGGTTTAAAATAAATTTTTTTTAAAAAAAAATTGACTTTTATAAGCCTTGTAAAACGGCGTCGTTTTGGGGCTGATTCCCACAGCTCAAAACGGCGTCGTTTCACTTTTAACCCACGCATTGACTCGACCCATAGCTAAGATCCGCATGTTTCTTAAAAATGGACTATTTACGCGCGCGGTCCATCCGCTTTTGCGATGGTTTGCAATTTGGTCCTTTTTCCTTCTTTTTCGTTTCTTTTAATTTAACCCCGTAATTTTATCCCTATTTCATTTTAGTCCCGCGTGAAGCTGTGCGTTTAGGGAGTTTGGGATTATTTCCCAATTGGTCCCCTTCTTTTGCGTGCATTCCATTTGGGTCCCTATTCCCTATTCCTTTTTTTATTTTTTATTTACGATTTGTGTCCTTAATTTTGTTTTAATTCGTATTTAAACCTGATTTGTTTGGTTTTATTGTTTGTTTATATTTTTTATATATATACTTAGACTTAATAATAGTAACAACATTAATACGCTTATTTATTTGCTCATGCCTTGTTTATTTTTTTCAATATTATTTATATTCAACTTATTGTAAAATATTTAATATTATCTTACATATCTGTTCATTATTTTTACTTTTAAAATATTTTAAATATCTATTTATCTTCAAATTTGGTATTATTTCAAATTGTTCGATTTTTTTTTTCAATCTTTAGTCAATTTTTTAATGATTCATTATTTCAATTATTTTTTCTTAGTATTTCAAAATGGTTTTACGGTGTATTCTCTTTTATATACATACTCTTTATTATTTCATTTTATCTATTATTTATTCATTTACTTGTTATTTATTATACGTATGTCCTTTTTAAAATATAATTGTTCATGATCTTTTATTTACGCAAAAGTTTACCATTATCATCATTATATTATTTTAATCCTCCTTTGTTATTTATTTATTCCTTTTTTTGATACTTTCATGTCACATTTATTTATTGTTATCATGCATCTTCCACTTTCTTTATTATTATTTTTTATTGATTAATTAACATTAGATTTAATCGATTATTTGTTGTCTAATTATTATAGATATATTGTCATTTCGCTTATTCGTGCTATCATTCCATTGCGTCTTATTCGCTTAAAAATTACGTTTAAAATCATTTAAGTTTTGAAATCATTTTATTCAAAAGCTTTCAAGATAACGCAATACTCGGTATTTGGGGTTTGCGAGAAGATTGTGCCCTAACTTATTGGGTTCCAATTTTCCTCGTTGAATCTAAGTAATCGAGTATCCCTTTTTAATCAAAACATATAAATAAAAAGCTCATTCTCGGGGATTCGATACGTTGTGTCCTAACTCATTGGATATGACATTTTGTTTTCTCGAGACGATGATTTTTTTAAAAAAATAAAAGTAATATTCTATGTTTAGAATTTTGAGAAATTGTGCCCTAACTTACTAGGCTTCGATTTTTCTTCTGACTTAAACATTTGAATATCCTTTTCAAACTTCACTACATGTGTTTTAAGAATCAAAGGCAAACTTATTCTCGAGGGTTCAACTGTCGCATCCTAACTTACGGGATATGGCATATTGTTATCGCAGGACGAGTGGGCCTTTGCTGCATTTTAATTTAATTCAAGCGTTTTAAAATTAACATTAATAAAAAAGGCATCGTATTTTAAAATCTTTTCAAATTTTTAACTTTCGACATTAAGACATTAAGTAACCAACTAGGTACCAATTTTGGGCGTATCGAGGGTGCTAATCCTTCCTCGTGCGTAACTGACTCTCGAACCCGTTCTCTGGATTTTGTAGACCGAAATTTATCATTTTAGTAAATTTAACCTTTTATTAAAATAATTAAATTATGAGGTGATCCGATCACACCTAAATAAAAAGGATTGGTGGCGACTCCATTTTCATTTTTTTTAAAGTCGACTCTCGTTTTTCAACATATAAAAAAAATGGTTTCAACATCCGTAGGCTAGGTTCGTAGCTACGTTTTGAGTCTCACTTCAACATCCAACCTAGGCCCCAGACTCCCTAAAGTTTGTATCCTATTTTGGTTATGTAATTGGCATGTAACTAGGGTTTTCACTTGAATATTTTGATGGCTAATGAATGTTGAAAGTAGTTTTGAATGTTTTAGGAAATAGTTGATGTTTAACTTTGTAATGAGCTTAAATGAAAGATGATGGTATGTATATAAGCATATGTATAAGTGTGTTTTGGCAAGTTGTTAAATTGATTATGACTTGAAATGGTAACCTTGAATGTATGGTATGTTTGTTTAAGGTTTAATATTTGATAATCGAATCTGTTGTGTTATTATTTGATTAAGTGTAAATGTTTAGTACCAATCTTGTAAGTTGATGTTGTTGCCATTATAAAGCATATAAAGCATTTTGGTATTTTGGTATTTTGATTGCATATAAAGCATGTGTATGGTCATTTCTAAATTGGATTGAATGGTCATGTATTTTAGACTTGGTTTATGATGTGTGATGGTGTCTTAAGGCATATTGGTTAGAAATGTGTTTTGGCATAGTTTTGTGCATTTTTGGATAGGTTTAGGTATGGTTTATTGCAAATTCATGATATAGTTGAGGTGTTGATTTAATATCTTACATTTTAAGGTACCTTTTGGGCACACACTGGATATTACATGACCGTGTGTCACACACAAGCAAGTGACACGGCTGGGTGCTCTGTATGATCAAAGTGGTTTTGTTTAAACACGATCACAATCTCTCACATGGTCTGGCTACACAACTGTGTGAATGTTGGTAAGATTTTACATTTAGGTTCACACGGTCTGACAACACGGCAGTGTGACTTTGTTTTGCACAACTTCAATTTGTGACACGGTTTGGTTGCCTGACCGTGTGATTCAGCTCTACATGGCCTTAGCCTGGTCACATGGTCGTTTGACTCTGTCTTATGATTTTTTCTAGTTATTTAAAAAGCTTGTAATTTAGTCCTAAATTGTTCTCGGGTCAATTCAAAGGCTTTTGTATATTCGATTAAAACTTGAAATTGCTTGTAATTCATATTAAACATGAATCTTGACCTGTATTTATTTATTTGTTGAATGTTATTGCGATAAATGTATGTGTTTAATTCTGTTAATTATTGTAACATCTTGTAACTCGAGTCCGGCAACTGGACCAAGTAAAGGATGTTACAATAAATTGTAATGGTTAAATTGTTAAAATATCAATAATAAAAATATTATAAAATAACATAAAACTATGTTAATTTTACACCATTATTGATAAAACTAATCCATTTCGTGGGATTACCGGTAACATGCAGTGCCGAAGATTCATAGCAATTGGTTGAAAAACATAGATGAAACCAAGAATAAAAAGAGATTAGTGTACATGAAAAGCATATCAAAATCTAATGAAGTCTCATATATATTTCATATTCTCCAAAGCACATCAAAGGCTAAGCCCTTTCCCCAATGTAATTTCACCTTTATTCGACTAACTCATTATTGGCAAAATCAAATATAACATATATACCATAATTCAACAGCTTAGGCATATTCTTAAAATTTTCAAATATCAAAATCCACCATCTTCTCACTATTAATCACACTCTCAATTTCCTTTAACAAAGAATTCTTTACTACTTCACAATAATTAAGCATTTGTAACTTAATCTAACACTAAATTCCCGCTTTCATTGCGCATTTTAATATTTTTCTTAATTTTAATCTCATTTCCATAATATCTATTATTATAAAACTTTTATAGTCATAATTGCATGCAATTTTACATTGATAATAACAATATTTCTTAGCACTTAATAAATCAAGACAGAGATAAACCAAAATAAATCAAGTTTCAACATCACAAAAATTCAAATATATTCTTTTGAGTGTCTAAATACCCTTTTGGATGAGCGTTTACCTCCAATAAGGTGCATTTAGCTTCTTCTTTTTGTCACATGTTATAATATTTAATCTCACTATCATCGTTATTTTTACACTAACCACAAATAAACGTACTGACAATCCAAAATAAACCTAAGCCATCTCCAAAGACTAAGCTCCTTTCACCATAGTAAATAATCCTTGGGCTAATTAAATTACCAATACCACGAGGTCAAATCGAAATACATGAAACATAAGATTTTTTTTATTTTTATTTTTTTTGCAAAAATGTCTACCAAATTTTAACTCCAAATAATTAATTTTATGCCAAGATCACAATTCCTATATATCAAAGAAATGCTTAACATAACACCATAAATCTTCTCAAGTTTAGATCACCAATTACTTATTTCAAATTGATTTCAACAGCAAAACCCCTCTTCTTTTTTTACCTCAACGTTGGCCACTTGACTCTTGTATGCAATGTTATAACTGGTTCCGCGTTAAGAATTCTCATGTTTTTGCTTGTACACTAATTACAATGGTCATTTCAAGTTCATTACCCTACAAACATGAACCCAAACCTTGTTTTCCCCCTTTTCCCACTAAACACAAAATCACACCAAATTCTATTTTGGTCACAACAGTGAAATAAAATTAATTGACTTTGAAATCCGAATTTAAAGAAACTGAAAGTTTATAAAATTAATAATCTCCTTCCGCTCAGGATTAGTCCATGTCTTTTTGAATATTTGTTTGTTTATAATGTAGAAAAGAAAGCATTAACCGTAGCTAAAAGTTGTTGATTTTTTATGATTAGTCTCTTGATAAATGATGTGACAGTATTAAGAAGACATGGTCATGAGAGAATTCTGGTTCACTTTAATGCTAATTTTCTAAATATAATGTAAATTCGTCTGCTGTTTTAAGATTTAAGAGCTAGCTTCCAACAAAATGAGGGTTTGATCCCCTCACGCATCACTGAAATATCAGTTGCAGAAATAAGGCATATCTTCTCCAGTAAATTACTGTAAAATAATGAGTTACGGAAAGGTAATTTATGTTCAGCTTCTAAATTACAAGAGCCAGTTTAAATTTTAAAAAACAAAAAAACAAAAAAATAATGGTCCCAATTTGAGAGAATCTGCTCTAAACGGTGCCTTCTTAGCATTTCCTACTTTCCATTTACTAGGTATACATGTTTGCTTCTAGATCTGGACTTTTGACTTATCGAATTTGAATAGATCATATGCACACAAGAATTGCCTATGGACTATTATATTGGCTTTCACTCTTTCTAGGAAACAAATCTGTACAGCACAAACCTGAAGCAGAACCTTTTGAGATAGCTTTGATGGATTTGGCTCCCATAAAAAGGTAAATCTACTGTTGATGTTCTACTATCAAGAAATATATATGGGGTTCCTTTTGCAGGGAAATCTTTCTACGAATCTGATGGCTTTCTTGTTAAACAGTACAAAGTTTATGCATCAGAGAAGATTTGGCCTGCACCAGATTAAACCAAATCGAATAAATTATAACATTGGGAGGTTCTCACCTTAACACAGATAGAAAGCATTAGTTGTACGTACACTTGATACAATAAAAAAGTTCCAACTGATTACCTACAACCAGATGTTTACACCATGACATGGTTTTGACTAGTTCCATGGCTGCGATAAAGAGACACCTGCAGTTGATGCCTCTAACCCTTGTTTTCCATGTATTGCGGATTTGAGGACATTGTATTGCTCACTCACAGACTTATAAAGAGCTTGTGAGTACACATCCTTAGCCTGCCCAAAAGGAAAGCCAACTTATACTAAAGCAATCAACAAGCACAAATAAAGAAACTCTCTAGAGTTCTAGACATAGCAATGAATGGAAACTTCACTAAAACTGATGAAGACCATTGCTGATGAGATACTATGAGCCAGGTTTCAGAGTCTTGGCTAATTTTGATACAAATAGTTATTATGGTTCACTCCCCATTGAAACACTATAGTGTGCCTAAACATAATTAAGCATGTCTTTGTGGTATAGTCATTTCATCAGCATATGATTTTACAGTCAATACCAAGAAGTGTGGCTGATCTTTGAACATAGGTTATAAAGTCATGAGAAAATTATAGTGATAAAATTAAGTCTGCACCAGTGAGATGCTGTGTCATGCAACAAGCAAGATACATAATTTTTCTTGCTCCAGAGGACTAGATTAACTTTCCAGATACCATACTGAGGTCAGGTATAAGAAAATGCATGTATAATAAGAACATAATACAACCAACCTCAGACTCTTCACAGGCAGCAGCAATTTCTGGGAAGCTGATTTGTGGTGCTATTGATAATCCAGCCCCATGAAAGGTGATAATTCTTTTTTCTCCAATTTCTTTTTCTACCTTAAAAAAATGCCATTGAGTCACAAGATGAACAAATTTTATTTGCCAAGCTGACAAGCAAATACACACCTGTCGCGGAGGGGGCATGATGTCATAGCACAATAGAGCCAAAGGATAGACATGCCCTGGGGTACCTGAATGTTCTATGAGCCTTCTCATATTGTCCACTGAAGAAGAATCAAAGAGTGCCTAACACAACTTGTTTATTTAGTATGCAAACAAGCTTATCATAAAAAACAAGGAGACACGCATAGTCAAAAGGTTGAGGTCTTTTGAGAGAGGGGGGGGGGAGGGGGATCTAATTAAGACAGAATTTAAACAGAATGCTTATTGCTCATTGTATAAACAAAAAAACTTCGAATGCATGGTATTCTAAAATACTTTACACAACAAACTTTGCAGTCAACAACGCAAAATCTTGAACATGCCAATGCATACTATTCCTACATTTTGTTAACTGCAGCATAACATGCCAATAAAACCTAAAGTTCTGACCTCCTCAAGACATTTTAAACAGTAAGGGGTAGAAAAGGTCTACCAAAATGTCGATTCCCAACACCCAAAAGTATAACCTCATTCAGACCACTAACCCTGCATATAATATAGTTGTACGCATACAATTCTAGATTACTTTAGATTCCCCCTTCCCAACAAGAAATATCTTGCTGCTAAGTGTTAACTTATGAAGATGAATTTAAGTTAAAATGCATATCTGTCTCCATGTACTTATTTATTCTAATATAACACGGTAGGAAACTGAGACATAATATGCATATCCAGTCCCTCTCCCTCTCCATCCATCCATCCATCCATTCATCCATATAGTTGTACGCATACAATTCTAGATTACTTTAGATTCCCCCTTCCCAACAAGAAATATCTTGCTGCTAAGTGTTAACTTATGAAGATGAATTTAAGTTAAAATGCATATCTGTCTCCATGTACTTATTTATTCTAATATAACACGGTAGGAAACTGAGACATAATATGCATATCCAGTCCCTCTCCCTCTCCATCCATCCATCCATCCATTCATCCATATATATCCATGAATTTCAGATGTTGGAACAAGATTCTGTGATTCTATCTTCTACTCAAGCAATTAACATTTGGTTTCAACTCCAAAAGGATACTGCTAAAGTTCATTTAATGATTGCCTCTTCCAAAGAATCTCTTAGAGGCATATTAACTTTAAGGCTTTGCTTGGTAAGGTGAAAAGAAAATTGGAAAAATGGAAAACTAAAGGGGGAGAAAAATAGAAAGATAGAAAAAAAAATACTTTTTATTTTCATTGGCATGCTTAGAGGCATATTAACTTTAAGGCTTTGCTTGGTAAGGTGAAAAGAAAATTGGAAAAACGGAAAATTAAAGGGGAGAAAAATAGAAAGATAGAAAAAAAATACTTTTTTTTTTATTGGCATGCTTAGTAGGAAAGATAGAAAAATGGAAAGAAGAAACAATTTCTTTCATTCCTTGCTTGGTAGAATTGAAAAATGAGAGGAAAGAACATGAAAATCTTTAAAAAACTGCATAATCTTATAAAATACATACTTAACCTCCATTTTTCTCATTTTCTGTCCTCTCGTCATTCCAATTTGGAAAGAATTGTTTTTGTGCATTAGAATGAAAAATGGCCAATCTTCCCTATTTTTTTTCCTCTCACTTTTCCTTCCTACCAAACACTCAATTTATTTTCTTCACTTTTCTACTCTCTTTCCATCCTTCTACTCTTCCACTCAACCAAGCACATCCTACTTGAAATTATGCTCCAAATTGGACTCAATATGCTAATAAAGCAGCTGTAACCCATTTCTCTTCTTATACCTATCAGATCTTCATTACAAGATGAAATTGATATAAGACAAACTGAAGAAATTCTTGAAAAACAATAAAACATGTTAAAGAGAAAGGCAGAAAAAGCTTACTGGATACCATTCTTCTGTAAAGGGATCTGGGCGGTCCCTGCCACCACTTGCAGCAATCCATACTATTTTCGAGCCACCCCTATAACAAAACAAATTCTTTTGTCTAAGTCTGCATATTTATAGTGAAAAACGACAGCACAGATTCAAGCACATTAAGACAAGTTATCATTCTAAATGCATGAGAATTGTCATTATTATTAAAGTACCTTAGCAGCAAAGCCATCTCTTTCAAACTTCTTGTGTTTGCTTTTCTTTTCATTTCAGCAAGCTCAGGAATATCATACATGTGTTTTTTGGAGTACACACATAAAAGGTTCCTAAGAGAAACGGTAAACTTTTTGTGACTCTTAAGCATATTTTTGAATAATCAATTCAAAAAGGGTAGAACCATTTGAGTACCTTCCCATGCTGAAAGGCTTACAAAGAGGATCTGTTATGACCCTGTCCCCAGCAACAAAGATCTGTAGCACAGAACCCAAGTACAGTCAAGGCCTCAAGGGCATAGATGAAGGCTACTACAGCAGGCTCAGAATGAGAAATTAATTCAAGAGAGAATCACCATGTTCTCAGCAATATGCGGATTTGTTTTCTCAAGCAACAATGAGATGATGATTGGGTCAGCTTCAGTCTGATGGTTTGATATAAGTACAACGTTGTGACCCTGCACCCAATTGTCTGACAATTAGATCAATAAAAAGCCAGTTTAAACGTGAAAGATTCAGCCAGTACTGCACACTTCCTAAGTCCCAGTTGCACGTAAAAGTTTCCTGAATGTTGAAAACTTAATATGACCATGTTTAGCTAATGCCAATACAAACTCGGAAGGAAAACACCATTAAACTTCCTTCTGAATATTAATATATAACTTTGACCTTGCTTGCATAACAAAAGTATAAAATTGACATGACCTAAAGCTGATGAAAATTAAGAAATTAAAAAAAAAATGGACACAAATTTAACATACAAACCTGTTATTCTATTTCTTTCTCAGATGCACGTTCTTGTTAGTTATTAATCAAAGAATATGCAAGTATTGTAGCACGCAGAATAAAAAATTTCATCAACTTACTACCAAGCAGCTCCATGATGGATAAATCATGTTATGATCTTTAACAGTATGTTTGTTCAAAAATGTAAACAATGACAAGGACATCCTCCTGCCACATCTTAGTGAAAAAGATGCTGGAGCAAAACTCAGTCTTGTTTAGAGGAATCAAGTAAAAGGAAAAAGAAAACTGAGCATAGTCACCTGCTTAAGCTTCTCCTCTATTTCATAGAAAAGAGAAAGATTGCCAACATATGAATTTCTGCAAAGAACATAATACACAGATGTTAAGAGAAGTGACTTTTTTTAATTTTAAAAAAAGAGACCAAACATGTCCTTCAGTGATTTAAAATATGAATAACATAAATGTTATATGAAGCACATGAAAGAGGGTGAATAAGTTAAATATACAAAATACATGCTTCTTTTTCTTTGCATTTTTGTCAATTCGGTTGATGATAAACAATCAAACATGAAGAAGAGAAAAACTACTAAAGACCTATGAACCTCAATGAAAAAAACAAAAAAGAATGCAGAAAGAAACACGGAATAAGCTTAACCTTGATGGTCTCAAATGGTAGCTAATAATTAAGAAAGAATTACAGTCCCTATTGCACTTCTCTCTCTCTCTCTATATATATATCCATGAACCTTAAAGTTTATTACCATGGTTTACAAAATAGATTTACGAAATTTTAAAAATACAAATTCCATCAGCAAAGCACATCCTTAATTTTCAGGAAGCTTTTACAAATGAAATTGATATCAGCAGAGAAACCGGATACAACAGTGTGGGAGTTGTCCACTCACCTGAAATCAATCAAAGGACGGATATAATTTTGACCAAACATATAGTAGTCAAATGGCTCTCGCAGAGCTTTGTGGTAGGGTTCAAAGACAAAAGGATCCTGAAAAGTTACTGTCATATTTCATGCAGAAATTTATAAAAATCTGTATGCAATAAATGAAAATAAAGTGCATATATTTTCTAAACAGCAGAATCATCTTGAAACAGCATTGTAGTACAATTACCTCCACATCCAAAAGCCAATGGTCAAATGCAACAGTCATGTTTGACAATACAACCCCAACAGCTGCAGGATCTCCACTTTGGAAAACCTAAATGTTGACATATGGAAAAGAATCTTCTTTAAGTTGTCAGAGGTACATGTAAAAGGTAAGTGTTGAGTGACAATGTTTCCTAAATATTGAAATCCTCAGGTGATAAACTATTAAAACCGTGCAGTTCAACTGAATACTGTCCCACCAACTTTTTAGTACAAATGCACCATTTTTTTTCCTTATCTAAATTCAGGTCCAAACATAACCCAAAAGAAACTAGGTTTTTTTCCCCAAACATATACATACAAAGTAAAAACAGATGTTATAGAGAAGTTATATTTGACTATTTAGCATTATGTTGTTTACTCACCTAGATCCCATAACACATAGCCTATCTTAAGACAAGTAAAAACCATGCATTGAGTTCCGGATAATACAGATATTTTAAAACCTATGATGTCCATTTACTAAAATATGATATTATTAAAAACACACTATTAGCAGTTTCTAGAAGCAAGAAAAGGAAGCTTGATAATGGATCGTAAAAAAAACGTAGTCTACACAGAGGAGAGCCTATCATACATAAAACATATACTATACACTAAAATAAGAGTTTAAGCATATTAATTTACTGCGTTTCTGTAATTCTGATACACTTCTTCCATCCCTGCTGCAACATTTGGAGGTAGCCTTCCGGCATCTACTTCCTTCCTAAGTCCAGATAGGAGTTCTGTAGACAAAAAGCAGCACGAGACAATAAAACAAGTACTCTACTTCAGCTTTGGAACTATGAAAGGCTGTAGTTCAAATTAAGAAACAGGACTATTCAAAGTAAGGAAATGTTCTCTTCTATATTCTTGGTCACTTATTCTTTCAATCAACAAACCTTTCTACGTTTCTTGATGTCCAAATCCCCTTTCCAGTCTATCTCCCTTCTTTATGCTCCTCAAAGAAACCCGACTCCGTTTGTCATTTTTGGAACCATCAAAATATTATTCATGACATTTCAATACAGAGGAGATAACTCTCAAGTATTCTTTTGCTAACGTCTTAATCAACAAATTTTGGTTAAAGCAGCTATTACATTGCTTGGACATGTTCTCCAATTATCAATGCATAGAATATTGGATAAATAGAATGGACAGCTCTCATCAAATCTGAGTCCGGTAAACTTAATTTCTATAGCAGATTCGTATTAATAAACAAGTACTCTTAAACAAGGCAAATTTTCGCAAGAAGGTTTCTAATTATTCATTTCATTAATCTGCTTATGTTTTCAGCACCAAATTAAACAAACTTGTTTTAACCCAAGCTTCTTGGAAAACCATAAAAACAAAAAAATAAAAATAGCGTCAAGCCATTAAACCATAAAAGTGTTCATTAAATACTAAAGCGACCTTCTCTTAAAGGCTATTTCTATGATGTAATAAATTTAGTATTCTTTTCTATATTAGAAAAATGCTGTTGACTAACACATAAACACATACAACTAAATTGCCATCAGCAAATCTTTATGTTGGCAGTTTTTATAACGAACTCCTTTTCCTTGGGAGGAAGGAAGGAAGAAGAAGAAGAAGAAAGAAAACAACATAATATTTATAATAACTGTTTTAACGCTTAGTAGTTAAACAGAAAAAGGCATCATACAGTAACATTTACAATATTTTATTCGAAAGCGCATTTGTTTAAACAATTAACACAAAAAAAGTTTCTTTTGAAAAATGAATGAAGAAAAGAAAAAGAGCTGAAAGGAAACTGGACCTTGCTCGGAGCGAGCTTCAATAAAGGTACGGGAATGCTCGACCACCGGCTTCCCGGTGGCAACTACACCTGATTCCTTATCTTGAACTAGCTCGGCCGTTGCTTTAGCTTTCAATGAGTGAAACAAGGAAGAGCGAATCCTTGTTGTTGTTCTGGAAGTAGATCGAAAAAGCTGGAGACGCTGAAACGGAACCAAAGGAGAAGATGATTTGAGTGAGAAAGAAAATGCAGCCTTAGTGCAAGTGCCGCCGAAGAAGGGGAGAGGCAAAGTAGAAGACATTGGAGAGTCTTTTTGTATATGATTGAAAGAACACGAAATCCTCTTCTATTTTATTATCTCTCTGAACAGTCCGGGAGAGGGGAAAAGAAGGGGAAAAAATTGGAACTATAGGAATCTCATTTCATTTTTATTTCTTTTAAAGCTTCTTTGTTTTTTCCAACGGCGGTGGTGTGTGAGCAAGCACGTGGTTTACATCGAACAAGAGCGAACGATTAGGGGAAATAGCTGCAGATTGCTGACGTGTACGGGAACGAATTGGGGGTGTTTATCGAGATGCGTGTCATCGAATGGTTGCCATTCTCCACTTGCCACTTGCCACTACTTTCTACTTTTGTTTTTGGGTATTATTTCTTGTATAACGTTTTTGGGTAATCGAGTAATCTACAGTCTAATTTAGTTATATATATATGCCATTCTTTTTAATTAGTCTTTTGGATTTTTTTTGAAAATTAAGAAAATAGTTGGATTTCTCTTTGATTTTTTTTAATTTTGTTGGGGTTTGGGTTAGGGTTCTTTTAGGAATTAGAGTTTAGGGTTTTAAGAGTGAAACCATAAAAATTTATAGGTAGATTTGAAGAGTTGATAGTGTGATAATACGTCTCAAAATACATACATTTCATATGTCATTTTGGGATAGGACCATTACCTTAGAAACTTATCTTATGGAAGTCAAGTTTCGGGGTGACAGTGCTTGATACGATTATGTGTCGAAGTCTAAGTGGAGGTCCTAGTTGGCGACCGTGATACGGTCACGGGTTCGAATATAATCGGGGGCCAGTTGACAATCGTTATGCGGTCACGAGTTCAAGCATTTTGGATACCCATAAATGATGCCTTATATATATCATACATAAGATTAAGTTCATAATCATAAGGAAAAATAGAGGGATTTCCGGTGTAATCAGCGTAATTTTTTCTCTATTTCCAGGCAACTGGTATTTTTAACCTTTCATTCTTATCCGAAGGCTGACATCGAGGTTGATACAAGAGGGCTCTTAGGCAAAGAGAAGATGTTCCATCGGAGTAAAGGTCAAACTCAAGTCGGCACGGCAACGATTGTAGTTATTAATGGGTTGTTTAATAACAAAAATCGTTATCGTCCCAAAAAGAGCATCACTTTTACTCCAACGTCACAATCGTTGCCCGCTTGAGAGTCCTCCTACGTCCACGGCAATGTTGGCTTTCAAATAAGAAAGAAAGGTTAAAGATACCAGCTACGTGGAAATGGAGAAAAAAATGACGCCAATTATAGCGGAAAGCCCCACAGTTTTTCCCTATGATTATGCCTTCAAATTTCTGTATGGTATTTATAATGCAACATCTACGGTTATCAGAAAAGTTTGAGCTTATGCCCGCATAACGACTGTCAACTGGCTTTTGTTATACTCTGATCTATGACGTCATAATGTTTATCGATTGAGACACCTATGCAGACTTCCACTCGTAACCGTATAAAGCAAAATCACCTCGGAACCCAACTTACACAGGATAGGTTTTCGAGGTAATGGTCCCATCTCGGTACGATAATGAAATGCGTTCGTCTCGAAGCGATATCGCATCATCGATGACTTAAAAATATCTCAAACTGAAAATTTTTAACACTAAAAGGGGGAAAACCAAGAAAGAGAAATATTGTAAAGTGGAGGGATGGAGGCCGGAAGAGATGATGGGTTTAGGGATGATTGAGTATGGAAGGGGAGACCCATTTTATAGGCGCGGGAGAGGGGTGAGATTGAAAAGAAAAAAATCCTCGTGGTCGAAAACACGTCGCAGGACCAACATTTTCATCGAATATCTTCAAAACATGCTTCAAATTTTACCCCAGATTCCTGAGATCAAGGTACTTTTTTGGTAGACTTTAATGGAAATGGTAAGAAAGCTCGTCCAATTAGGCAAGCTTTCTTACCATTTCCACTAAAGTCTGCGAAAAGTACCCTGACCACGGGTAAGATTTGAAGCATTGAATACCCTTTAAAGCATGCGTCTGATGAGATTATTTGATCTGTGAAACGTATTTTCGAGCATCGAAGAGCATTTTATTATTATTACTCAATGAAAGTGCGTCTTTTGAAATGCATTTTGAAGCACACATTCCCTCTCTCCTTATTCTATTTTGCTATTAAAGTATTGAAATATTCAAGACTTAGACACACAAGAAATTCATATCAAACATTGAAAAGTCGCATTGCAAGTGTTGTTTGCATTTCTTTGGATAACCATCTGAAGGTTTTTTTCTTTTAAATATCTAATTCGTTTTAAATTGAAATGAGTCGATGAATGAAATCCATCATTTACTATAACGGTCAAATCTGTAATACGGAAGTCAGGGTCGTATTTACAAGAGCCTAATTCGTGGAATTGCTTTCAACCGTACCAGTCAATTATGTGAGCTACGGACTAGAATCAGGAGGAAAGTTGGGGGTTCAAGCTGGGGAAAATTTTTGAGCTTGCAATGTAGATATTTGGCATCAGTTAACCCCTTTAAGTGTGAGCTATTTGATGTAAAGAGCAAGCTTAAGCTGGAGGCAGTCATATCATCGCACTACTTAAGCAAAAATGTTGTAATTGAGTTATATGTCGAGTTTGTTGAGGCTGATGGAGCTGGTCCATCTTCATCCACTATTACGGCTAATACGGGAATCGAAGCTGAAGCAAAAGGTCCTACTACACGATTGTGTGATGGGTTCATTGGTTTGTTAGAAAGCTCCTATTATGATATCCCTGAAGCATCAATGGGTAGACATTCTTCGATTTTTGGAACCAATTTAAACTTTAGCGGCCACTATTAGTCGGGGTATGAGTGTAACCCAAACCTCGACACTTGAGCACGACATGCAGTCAGTGCGTTCGATTTCAACTTTGATGGTTTGATGTCTTGGGGTAGAAGCACTTATACCGGAGGGCCATCAACCTACACCAGTTCACAATCTGATGCAGATTTTGCTAGGGACATGGGGTATAAAAGAACTAATGACTTACTCCCTACGATCAGGTACGACAAGGGTAAACTAAACCCTTTGGTTGAAGATGACAATGAAGGCACAGTTGAGGAAGAAGATGCAGCTGAGAAAGCAAGGGCAGTGGGTGTAGTTGACGGATCAGAGTCAGACCTTAATCCAATTCGGCAGTCCGGTCCAGATGGTTCAAAAGTAGCATTTTTTTCTTAACCAGGTTCCAACTAAGGTAGAACATTGCAGTTGACGATGACAATTCGAACAAGGCTCCAAATCCAGATCCACAATTCAAGGTAAATGAACCTCTACCCCACATGACCAATATCAATCTCTCTATTGAGGTTGTTTAGAGTTCCGGTAGCTACTGCACAGAACACCTGACCATGCAAGTTGATTGTTATATGTTCGGGTATTGGAAGTTGGCATGGAATACCCCAACAAAGATGCTTTTCTTATTGCACTGAAGCTGTACAGCTTTAAGAACGACGTGAACTATCAAGTCACAAAATCTTATTTGTAGAAATTCAAGGGAAAGTGCGCAATGTGCGACAGGAGGTGTAAATGGAAAACCATGACATCATTTTAGAAGAAAATGAGCTTGTGGGTGATAAAGAAGTATTTTGGTTTGCATACTTATGTTGCAGCAGGTGCGTGACGCGATCACCCGATTTTCTGACATAATATGACTTGACCTGGGTCTTCATTTTTTTCCAATAACGTAACTTTAACTCGTAATCTGTAGGTGTAAGTCATGATCATCCAAGGCTAGACTCCGGTATGATATCTAACATTATTCTACCTATGGTGAAAGCGAGTATACAAAACAACATGATATGAAATGTGTGTGTCTTGAGTCTCTATCTTTCCACCAACACGCTGATGAGTGTAAGATCCAATTTGTAGCCCCGAGCATACGAGTAGCATGTAAGAATCTTACGTCTTGCAGATAACCATGAATTTCGGTGTTTGGGCTCTTCAACAAATTATGTATGAACCCCTCCAAAACACGATCATTCGCCTATCTATATCAACAAAATAAAATTATTTAATATATTTTAAAAATTAAAAAAAACTAAGAATTTAACTTAATTGAAAATAAAAAAAATTCTTCTTACCATCATCGCTTGAGTGACAGAAATATGCTTGTGGTTGAAACAAATCAAAGAGCTTGTCATTTGTGAAAATTTAATTGAAATGAATATATGAAATAATTAAATAAAACTATAGTAATTTTAAACAAACTGTATAAGAAAATTTCGAACAAAAATTGAGAGTTTAGAGAGAATAGAGAGAGTTGGACTTGAGTTAAAAGAATGAAAAATGGTCTGGTATTTATAGGAAAAAAATTATCGTTGGCCCTTTTAAAAAATTTTACCCTTGCCAACATTTAAAAAGTCGTTGGGAAAAATGATAGTTGGAGAAAAATCACACACTCTCTCAAAAAATGACCTATTTTCCTAATTAAAAAAAAAGAGCCTAAAAGGCCGATTAAAAAAAATACATATCTTTCTAATTTAGCCTAATCTACACTAATATGTTTCATTTAATGGAATAAACTAGTAATAATAGTGCGTAAAAATATCATAAAATTTTTTGTATTATATTTTAGATTTTAATCCAAATTCTTTTATTTAAAAATTAATAAATTAATTCTTTTACGTTAAATGAGTGAACAAACATTTTGTTAAATTTTGGTGTTTATAATAAGGTATAATAACAAACTTAATTTTTAATTTGTACGCATTTATTCAATTTGACCCCTACTTTTTTATTGGAAGTAAATTAGAAAATTTTGAAACTAATAAGGTTAGAGGGTCAAAAAGGCCTTAGTAAAAAATTATAAAAAAATCAATTAAGTTATTTTAAAATTTAAAAACTATTAAAAAAATCATAAAATTTATAAAAAAATTATTAAAAAAATTTAAAAAATAAATTTTATAAAAAAATAACAATACTGATCCAATTAAAGAGTAGGAGTCAAAATTTTTTTAAATCTTATAAACATTAGATTCTAATGGGACAGTATTGTTATTTCATAATAAATTTTATTATAATTTTTTATGATTTTTAATAAATATTAAATTTTAAAAGGGTTTAATTGAATTTTTTAAAATTGTTACTAAGGCCTTTTTGACCCTTTAGCCTTATTAGTTTTAATTTTTTTTAATTTACTTCCAATAAAAGAGCAGGGGTCAAATTAAATAAATTTGTAAATGTTAAGGACTAAATTGGTTATCATACCTTATATATAAACACCAAATTTTAACAAAGGGTTTTTTGTTCACTCATCTAACATATAGGAACTAATTTTTTTTTAATAAATGAGCTAAAATGCAATCAAATGTATAGTACAGGGGTTTTGTGTTACTTTTATTGTAATAATATTATATTGCTTAGTCTGGTAGAATAATAATAATGAATAGATCTCAAATGATAATTTTATCCTTACAAATAAAAAAAATATTTTATATATTGTTAATTTATTGTAAAAACATTTAAGTCAAATTATATTTTGCATTAATTAATTACTAATTATAAAAATATAATTAACAAAATAATTTATATAATATTAATTATATAAATATTTTATAAAAAATATATATAAAAGCATATTATTTATGGTCATATTAATATGCAATATTGAGACCTATTAAACATTATATACGGTAATAGTTATTAAATATTGACCATTTTACTAAGAAAGGCCCATTTCCTACTTTATTTACGGAAATGTGTCACCTTATTTATTATTTATCGAAATGGGCTGAAAACACTAAAACGTGTCAATGTAGGAGCATTTTAAGGGGAAATTCCAACAAAATGCATCCCTGAGGGAGCGCTTTTGGCATGTCAACAAAAAACGCACTGATGTGGATGTGCTTTGCTGACATGGCAAAAGCGCTCCTTTAGGGACGCGTTTTATCCCGTGTTTTTCTAGGGTTAAGGCTATTTGCATGTTTAGTGCCCAAAGTTTATAAGTTTAGGGTTTTAGTGGTTAGGGTTAGGGTTTTGTTAAAACAATTTAGGAATTTATTTGTTTATGGTTTAGGGATTTTAAAAAATAAATTAGAGTTTAGAATTTAAAAAAAATTAATTAAATTAGGTTTTAAGGGTTTTAAGTAAATTAATTAAATTAAGGTTTAGATGTTTTAAGAAAATTAATTAAATTAGGATTTAGGGTTTTTTAAAAATAATGTTGTGTTTAGCTTTCAAGGTTTTTGTAAAGGGTTTACGGTCGAGTCTTGAAAAAATTATATTGATAGGAAGGATTTTGTTTTTTTTTTCTACAATAGTTTCTGAAAAATTAATTTTGATAAGACAATTCTAAAAAAATAGTGACAAAAACACTTCCACGTGGACGCTCATTTTCTACAGTAGTTCCTACTTGGCCTTAGGCTATAAATGAGCCAAATTTCATTCTCATATTGCATAAATTACAGCAAGAAAAATTAGAGAGGCTAAGCAGAATAGAAATTGAAGATGAGTGAACATATTAGTGTTGTTATTTACTATGATGGTGAGGTTCGTGACACCGAGAACGATGTTGTTTTTTTATCGGAGAACACAACGCGACTGACTTTTAACCAGAACATAGATTTGATAGAACTTCGTAAAAGAATTAGGCGCAAAATCTTTGAAACGACGCCAATGATAGTTTCGTTTATTAAGTATCAATTTTGTGCTTCGGTTGATCCCGTGACATATGACTCATTTGATAACAAAGGTGGTCGTAGCTTGGAGGCGATGGTGCAGACTCATCTCGCTAGTGGATCACCCTATCTTGAGTTATATGTACAATTTTCATCGCCAAATGAAGCATTTACGACTTCAACATCTACTGTTGTTCGAGAAGAATACACGACCCCTACCCGACACTCCATTAGTGGGAGGCAGAACATGGAAGCATCTGTGTTTGGTGGCAGAATGAAATACACAACTCCTGCACGACACTCGGTTAGTGGATGGGACATGCACCTCGGTTGGTCGATGTTCGATGCTGGAAATACGTACTAGGGAATGATATCAACTTTTAGTGGTTGGCAATCCACATCTGATTGGGGATGTTACAAAACATCCACAAGAAAGGATGATGTACTCCCTACGACGTCCACCGACGAGGGGACTTCGTACGTTACAGATAATGGTGAGTTGGATGATGAGTCCGATGTGAGTCCACCTTGAGAGCCCGACCCCGATGGTGCAGAAGTTGTATTATTTCTAAACCGAAGCCTATTCCAACCGAACTTAAAGACAGTGAAGGGGGTTCAGATGAAGAAGAAGATCTACAATTCACGGTGTACTCACCTCCAGCCCGCATGCATAATGTCGATCTATCAGCATATGATGCGTTAGAGTTTTCATATCTACCACACAGAAGGCGCGACCGTACAATTTTATTGTTGGATTCGGGTGAATTGGAACTTGGTAAGGAGTTTTCCAGTAATGATAGTTTTCTTGGTGCATTGAAACAATATAACATCATGAACGGGGTTAACTACCACATGGTTAAATCTAAATCCGAGAAGTTTGAGGCTAAGTGTGTAGTGCAAAACAGTACATGTTCATGGAAAATCATGGCTTCAGTTAGGAAAAAGATAGGGTTGTGGGAGATAAAGAAGTACAAAGGTCAACATACGTGTATTGCCAGTACAATATCACTGGGTGTTTAGGGTTTTTGAATAATACTGTTCTTACTTAATGTTGCATTATTTAACGTACTTCGTTGACTGGTGTTTCAAAAGATCATCCCAAGATGAATTCAAATATGATAGCTGGCTTAATACTACCGATGGTGAAGGCGAATCCCAAGACTTATGTATCGGTCTTAATTGCCAATATTTGTAGCTAATTGAGGTACACGCCTTCTTACCACTAGGCCTAGATAGCTAAGCAGAAGGCGTTGAAAAAGATGCATAGTGGGTGGGATGCTTCATATAATGAAGTGTGGTAGTGGTGTCAGGTGTTAGAGAGGTACGTCCCAGGTTGCGTAACAGACCTTGAAACGAGCCCTGCATACTATAACGACCACTTGCTCCATGGAAGCCAAGTGTTCAAGTGTCTGTTCTGGAGCTTTAAGTAATGTTGGGATGCATTTGTGTACTGCAAGCCATTGGTACAAATTGACGGTACCTTTATGTATGATAGATATACCCATCGGCTCTTACTAGCTGTGGCATAGGATGGCGGTGGGAGAATCCTTCCAATTGTGTTTGCAATAACACCAAAAGAGTTAGATGACGACTGAGATTTCTTTCTTTCTAGGTTGATGAGGCATGTCTACCCCCAACTTGATATCTACGTTATATCAGATCAGGGCACTAGAATACTAGCCACAATTGAGCGACATGGAAGCCTATGGGATTGCACACACCATCGGTATTGTCTAAGATACATTACGTCTAACTACTAAGGGCAATATCGGTCTACCACTGAATGACGACAAGTGACCAACATGGGTATTTAATCTCCATTAATATAATTTCGTTTGTAATATTCAATTTATTCTTAATGGAAGAGTGATATGTAATTTTCGTTATCAACTTATTTTAACAGTGTATGAAATCAATAAGGATCGTTTTCATGAGATGTTGGCGATTTTGTGGTCAGTCAACGATCAAGGCGCAGACTACCTCAGTAACATACCTTTCGATCAGTGGACACAAGCATACAACGGTAGCCTACAATATGGTCATATGACCTCAAACCTAGCTGAATGCATAAATTCTATTCTAAAAGGAATGCGTCATTTACCGATAACCTCGGTTGTGCAAGAAACATATTTCTATTTGGCAGCACTATTTCCAAAGCGTGCATCGAATTATAAAGGCAAAATATAGGGAGGCCATGTATGGTGCCGGAAGGTATTACAAGAAATTAACAAGGCGAAGGCGCGGGCCAACACCATACGTATAATGTGTCACTATCGCGACAACCTATGGTTTCATGTGACAGAGTTCGACAAATCAAAGTAAGGTATTACCGGCAGGTAATATCGTGTACACCTAAGAAATAAGACTTGCGACTGTGGGACGTTTGACACACTTCGTTATCCATGCGCTTATGTAATTATAGCTTGTCAGAATCTCCATTTTGATCCCATGAGTTATGTCGACAAAGTGTACAAAATAGAATACATGTAAAACGTGTGGAGACACGTATTCCCGTCGGTCCCAGATGAACGTAAGTGACCGTCTGTATCTCTTGCTCCATTTAAGTTATTATCAGATAGAGAATTGCGTCGCAAACCAAAAGGTTGACCTTACTCAAGTAGAATATGTGATAATATGAATATTCGAGAAAGAACGAACCAACAAAAGTTATGCGGATGGTGTAGGAACCCAGGTCACACAATTCAAACTTGTCCAAATCGAAAGAGTAGATAATTGCTTAAATGAAACTATGTTGCATTATTTCTATTGCCTTATTCAAAAGAACTTCTATTTTATTAAATAGGACAAAATATAAAAATAATTTACTATTAAAATATTCAAAACAACTTTTATTTTATTAAATGAAATATAATAAACATAATTTGTACAAATATATTAAAAAATTAATGCATGTGCCGATCGAAATTAGTGCCACATAGGGGTAGTCAACGGTTACGGGTTGGATTCCTTCTTGGCTCAGCTTCTGGCGGGGTTTGTGGTTGCTCCGGTAGGGGTTGTGGTTGTTCTGGATTTGGGTGTTGGGAGGATGACCCACCTTGATAGAACAAAGAATGCAAATGTTTTTGCATCACCCACGGCGGAGGTGTTTGAATCTCATATGGCGATGGGGATTGAAAATGAGATGAGCTCCCCGATGATGCCTCGTGCGATCCCTCCTACAACGATGGCCTATATATCGTCAGTTGAGTATGAGTCATGGGGAAAGGAGATGCATTGAGACATGCATTCCAACCTGGAATAGGACTGGGAAAAGGAAACATATAAGGGTTAGGATACGCATTTGGCATAATCTGAAGGGGTTGTGGTGTAGGTGTTGTCACTTGAGGCGTTGGGCCCGATAATTGTGTGGGCATTATTGATAGGCCCGCCCCGTTATCCCTTCTTTTTGAATTTAAAGTTCTTCCGAGAGCAAATATGGTCTGCTATGGATCCTAAACCATGGCATGTAATACAGCGCGCACTCTAACTCTGGGACGATGATCGGTTCACGAGTAGGTATATGATCATACTGATTTTTCCATATTTTGAGATATTCCGAGAAGAATAGCGCCTAATACGTATTCGATTGCCGTAAGTTGATTTTGTGCTCATCATCGCGCACCTTAGGTGTTACGAGAATCGGTTATTGGAATCCAAATTACTGTAACATTCTATTCGTTTGGTACATCTCGACAGTAGCGTAGTTGACCAATGAGACCTTAGCATGCCAAATGTTCAAATTTTGAAAGAATTTATCCGGAATTATTGCCTGAATTGCCAGATCCTCGTATGGTGTCCATTGAAACTATATGAACGTGATAAAAATATTAGTTATATACATAATACTAAATACTAAATACTAAATACTAAATACGAAACGACTATGTTATGTATATATATCATTTAATACTTACATGTGCTTCCGACTGTTGGTCTAATAGAAGTCGTATATCTTCAAGAGCTATAAGTATTCCAACATAACTCGTCGAATGGTTCCACCTAATTAAATAAATTTTTAGCATAAAATTATATTTTAAATGAATGTAATAATTGTAAAATCTAATATAAATTTTATCTCGTTATGAGTGGGAATGTATATAGGTGGTTCACTTGAGGAAAAATGGAAAGCAAAACCGAGCCCATGATTGTAGTAGTGACAAATAACCTCTGATTTAGGCTTTATTTGGTTTCATCCCCCCGTACATCTCCCGATACAATGTTTCCAACATGACAGACCCCCAACTAAGTTCTCCAATTGCTCTAAAATGAACGAGTTTTAGCAACTACCTCAGATGTATGAGGTCTCGTGACAAGTCCAGTATCAGATAACCTCCAATGATCTCAAGGATGTATGCCCAAGCATATCGTATTCTTTTTACTTCAGTGGAATTATCCCCCAACTCCGGGAATGTGTCTCGTAACTAAACCATCTCGATCCAACCTCCGTAAATATTATCCGAAATCGCACCCAAAAAATCGTAGTATATGGCTCCTCAATCAGCAGATTGAGTGGACCCGGTGAGTATAGACCCATCTACCGGCAATCCCAATTGTAACTGCATGTCCTCCAAAGTGATGGTACACTCACCGCATGAAAGATGAAATGTGTGTGTCTTGGTTCTCCACCTCTCTATGAACGTGCTGATGAGTTTCAGGTCCAACTTGCTCCCCCGACCTATATGTGCCAAAAACCCGCTTCCCTCAAGTAATTTTCTATCAACGATGATGGAGGACCAGACATATTACGAATATAACATTGTAACACCCGATCTACAAACTGTTATAAAAATTTATAAAATAAAAATTAATTAAAATTACATAATTGAAAAAATATTAAATAATATTCAAAAATTGAAATTAACCCTTACCATTTTCATTTGTTTGACGGAGATATGTTTATGATCGAGACGAATTAATTCCTTGATCATTGCTAACACGATTAAATATCTTAGAAATTATAAAAAATAATAATACTAATTTAAAAAAAATAAAGGATATAATTAATTAAAGAGAACTTTGAGAAATTTAGGGAGAAATTTGAGAGCTTTTTTTAGAATTTTGGAAGAAATGTTTGTGTGAAAAAAATAGGAAGGGGTTTTATAGTTTTTTTTACCATTGGACCCCCCAACGGTCAAAATTTTAAATTACCATTAGGGTGACTGTTGGGGGTCAAAAACACGGGCTAAAACACGTCTCTAAGGAAGCGCTTTAGCCATGTCAGCAAAGCTCGTCCACATCAGCGTATTTTTTGCTGACATGGAAAAAGCACTCCCTCAAGGACGTGTTTTGTTGGAATTTCCCTTTAAAACGCTCCTACATGGACGCGTTTTAGTGTTTTGGCCTATTCTAGTAAATAATAAATAAAGTGGCCCATTTCCGTAAATAAAGTAGGAAATGGGCCTTTCTTGGTAAAATGGTCTTAAATATTATCTTATTGTCAAAAATAAATGTGGATGTCCATATTCTAACCCCCACTCATTTATAAGCTAAAACCTCTCATTCATTATGCAAGTTGTTTGATGTGTTAATGAAGCACTTAAATAAGCTTCATTTATTGTATGCATTGATTGTCAATTTACTTATAAATAGAACTCTTTTGTAAATCAAAAAAAGATACGAGAAAATTCCCTGTTTACTTTAAGTGTTCTTTTATTTGATTATTTTATACCACGTTATCAGCACGAGCTTCTACAAGTTCATAGTGAAGTTCACGTCATTTCGACTTTATATAATTTGCACGTATAACTCCCGTTAAACTATATTCGTGATTATAATGTCAAATCTTGCCAAACTTGAATTTGCGGCCTTAGACATCTCAAGAAAAAATTATTTGTCATGGGTGTTAGATGCTGAAATTCACCTAGATGCTAAAGGTCTAGGAAATACTATATTAGTATATAAAGAAACATCTAATCAAGACAAGGCAAAAGTAATGATTTTCATCCGTCATCATCTACATTAAGGATTAAAAGTGGAATATCTCACTGTGAAAGACCCTCTTGAGTTGTGGAAAAATTTGAAAGAACGATTTGACCATCAGAAAACAGTTGTACTCCCTAAAGCTAGTTATGATTGGATGCACTTACGGTTGTAAGATTTTAAGATTGTCAGTGAATACAATTCAGAACTTTTCAAAATTAGTTCTCAACTAAAATTATATGGAGAAAACATAACTGATGAGGACTTGTTAAAGAAAACATTTTCAACCTTTCATGCTACTAATGTGCTCCTGCAGGAACAATATCGTGAAAAATGTTTTAAATGGTATTCTGAATTGATTTCATGCCTTTCGGTGGCTGAACAAAATAATGAGTTGTTGATTGAAAATCATAGAATTCGTCCCACTGTTTCTGCACCATTCTCTGAAGTGAATATATTAGTTTACAATAATTATGAAAATAGAAAATATAGAGATCGCGACCGTGGTCATGGACGTAGTGGGGGACGTGGTCGAAGATGTACTAGTAATCGTTATCATAGTGGTTATAACAATGATACTTCTAACCATAAGAAAAAGAATAATAATGAAAGACAAGAAAGAAGTGGTCAAAATAATCCTTCAAAGACTGTTGAGAATATATGCTACCGATGTGGTATGAAGGGGCATTGGTCACGTACCTGTTGTACGTTTGAGCATTTAGTGAAACTTTATCAAGCATCCATTAAAAAGAAGGGAAAGCATATGGAAACAAATTTTATATCTCAAAATGATGAAATGGAGGCAAAAGATGAAGATATTCACTATAATACTAAAACTGATCATGCCTACTAGGGTGATAAATTTAATGACCTTAATAATATACCTCACCTAGATGAGGCAGATTTCTTTGAGAATCTTTAAAAAAAATTGATGTTATTTTGAAAATTTTATATTGTTTTAAGTATGCTTTATTTTCTTGCATAAAGAATAATTTATATATTTAATAAATATTTGCAATGTTTCTCATATTATATTTTGTTTGTTTTTATGAAGAATATGAATATTCAACAAAATTTCGATGGGACCAAAATCAATGGAGACATGTGTCTTACAGATAGTGCTATAACACATACAATACTCAAAGATAAAAAATATTTTTCTCATTTGACAATAAGCAATGCCCATGTTAATACAATATCGAGTAGTTCAAAACTTATTGAAGACTTCGAAAGAGCTATTATATTATTACCTAAAGGTAAAAAATTTGTCATTGATGATGCTTTATATTATTACCTAAAGGTACAAAATTTGTCATTGATGATGCTTTATATTATTACCTAAAGGTACAAAATTTGTCATTGATGATGTTTTATATTTCACTAAGTCTTAAAGAAATTTATTGAGTTTTAAAGATATTCGTCTTAATGGATATCATATTGAGACTATGAATGAGAAAAATATTGAATATATATATTACAAATGTTTAGTGTGGAAAGAAATATGTTTTGGAATGGCTACTTGCTTTTTCATCAGGTTTATATTATACACATATTAGTGCAATTGAGTCACACATTACTACAAATCAGAAGTTTGTAGAACCACGTACTTTTATTATTTGGCATGACCGATTAGGCCATCCCAGATCTATTATGATGTGAAGAATCATTGAGAATTCAATTGGACACCCATTAAAGAACTAGAAGATTTTTTAATTCAATGATTTATCTTGTATTTCTTATTCTCAAGAAAAATTGATTATTAGACCATCACCAGCTAAAGTTGGGATTGAATCTCTCGCATTTCTAAAACGTATTCAAGGTGATATATGTGGGCCTATTCATCCACCATGTGGACCATTCAGATATTTTATGGTATTGATAGCTGTATCTAATAGGTGGTCACATGTGTGTTTATTATCGACTCGCAACCTAGCATTTGCAAGACTACTTGCTCAAATATTTCGATTAAGAGCACAATTTCCAGATTATGCTATCGAAGCTATTCGTCTTGATAATGCTAGTGTGTTTACATCCCAAGCTTTTAATGATTATTGTATATCAATTGGGATAAAAGTTGAACATCATGTAGCTTATGTTCATACACAAAATGGTTTAGTTGAACCATTTATCAAACGCCTCCAACTAATAGCTCGGTCATTGCTTATAAGAACAAAACTCTCTGTTACAGCTTAGGGATATGCTAGTTAGCATGCAGCAGCACTTGCGTGCTTAAGGCCAACAAGTTATAATAAGTACTCCCTACTACAATTGGCTTTTAGTTAGGAGCCAAATATTTTCCATCTCCGAATTTTTGGATGTGCAGTATATGTTCCAATTGTTTCATCATAACATACAAAGATGGGTTATCAAAGGAGGTTGGAAATATATGTTGGTTATGAATCTCCTTCTATAATCAAATATGTTGAACCATTAACTGGAGATTTATTTACTCCACAATTTATTGATTGTCATTTTGATGAAACAACATTCCCAACATTAGGGGGAGAGAAAATACAACTGGTAAAAGAAATTACATGGAATGGATCATCATTATCTCAATTAGATCCTTGCACACGTTAATGTG
The DNA here is from genome assembly GCF_007990345.1 of Gossypium hirsutum. NCBI lineage: Eukaryota > Viridiplantae > Streptophyta > Magnoliopsida > Malvales > Malvaceae > Gossypium > Gossypium hirsutum. The sequence continues at coordinate 55,806,722 of NC_053444.1, forward strand.
AACAAGAAGTTCAAAAGATCATACATTTGCAAAACATCACCAATCAACTGCCATATTTATTTACTGACCTAAAGAGAACTACAAAATCTCACATACCAGCTGAAAATGCTCCAATACGAATTGATATCCCTATAGGGAAAATTGTTAGTGCAAAAGAAACTAATTCACGCCTGAAGCGTGAAAGACCAATCGGTTTAAAAGATAAAAATCCTCGTAAAAGGAAAGGAGAAATTATTTAAGATGGTAATATTTTGGAGGCAAGTGCCCAAGAACCAAAGATATAACTAATCAAAAAACCCCAGAAGAGGTTCAGGTACCTGAAAATGGTGATAATGAAAAGATTTCAATAAGTTATGTTACTTCAGGAAAAAGATGGAACTGAAAAAAATATAGTTGCTGACAACAATTTTGCTTATAATGTTGCTATTGAAATAGCAAAAGAAACAAGGATCCTGAGCCTAAATCTATTGAGGAATGTAGAAATAGAAAAGATTGGCTAAAATGGAAAGACGTAATTCAAGCAGAATTAAATTCACTTTCTAAACGTAAGGTTGTTGGACCTATAGCTCAAACACCTAAATATGTAAATTCGGTAGGATATAAATAGATATTTGTACGAAAACGAAATGAGAAAAATGAAGTCGTAACATATAAAACACGACTTGTAGCATAAGGATTTTCGCAAAAGCCCGACATTGATTATGAAGAGACATATTCTCCTGTGGTAGATGCAATCACGTTTAAATACCTTATTAGTCTGGTAGTACGGGAAAAACTTGACATGCATCCAATGGATGTTGTTACAGTCTATTTGTATAGTACACTCGATAGTGAAATTTATATGAAAATCCTAGAAGGATTTAAAATCCCTGAAGGATATAGAGTTTCCCGGGAAAATTGCTCAATCAGATTAAAGAAAAATTTATATGGATTAAAACAATCTGGGTGTATGTGGTACAATTGTCTTAATGAATATTTGTTAAAAGAAGGTTATAAAAACGATCCAATCTGCCCATATGTTTTTATAAAAAGGTCTGGATCAAACTTTGTGATAATTGCTATTTATGTTGATAATCTAAATATTATTAGAACTCTTGAAGAGTTTCAAAATGCAGTAAATTATTTAAAGAAAGAATCTGAGATGAAAGATCTTGGAAAAATAAAGTTTTCTCTTGGCCTGCAAATCGAGCATTTAAAAGATGGAATTTATGTCCATCAATCAACTTATACAAAAAAGATCTTAAAGAAATTTTATAAGGATAAAGCATATCCATTGAGTACCCCAATAGTTGTATGATCGTTAGATGTGAATAAAGATCAATTTTGTCATTGCAAGAATGATAGAGAGTTTCTTGGTCCTAATGTACCATATTTAATTGCCATAGGAGCATTGATGTATCTTACAAACAACACAAGACCTGATATAGCTTTTGCTATAAACTTGTTAGCAAGATTTAGTTCTTCTCCAACACATAGACATTAGAATGTAATTAAACATGTATTTAGATATCTCAGAGGGACCATTGATATGGGGTTATTTTATTCAAATGATTCAAAATCCTTATTAGTTGGCTATACTAATACTAGATATTTATCGGATCCACATAAAGGTCAATCTCAAATGAGATATTTATTTACATGTGGAGGTACTGCCATATCATGGCATTCGACAAAGCAGACATTAGTTGTTACCTCTTCAAATCATGTTAAAATAATTGCAATGCATGAGGCAAGCCGAGAGTGTGTTTGGCTAAGGTTATTAACCTAACATATCCAGAAGATATGTAATTTGCCTTTATATGAAAAGATGTCAACCATCTTATACGAAGATAATGCAACATGTATAGCTCGATTGAAGAGTGGTTATGTCAAAGGTGACAGAACGAAACATATTTCACCAAAATTATTCTTCACTCATGATCTTAAGAAGAAAGGTGACATAGAAGTTCAACAAATTCGTTCTAGTGATAATTTAGCATATTTTTTTACCAAGGCATTGCCAACTTCAACGTTTGAAAGAATACTATACAAGATTGGAATGCGTCAACTGAAAGATGTAATGTGATATTGCCATTAGGAAAAGCCAAAAACACGTTGTACTCTTTTCCTTTAACCAATGTTTTGTCCCATTAGGTTTTCTTAGTAAAGGTTTTTAACAAGGCAACTTGTAATAGGAGCTTGTGTACTTTTTTTCTTCATTAAGTTTTTATCCCACAAAGTTTTTCCTAATAAAGGTGTTAATTAGACACAACTTTCTCTAGTGGACATCCAAGGGGGGTGTTACAAATAAATGTGGATGTCCATATTCTATCCCCCACTCCTTTATAAGTTAAAACCTCTCATTCATTATGCAAGTTGTTTAATGTGTTAATGAAGCACTTAAATAAGCTTCATTTATTGTTTTTCATTGAATGTCAATTTACTTATACATAGAACTCTTTTGTAAATGAAAAAAAGATACAAGAAAATTATCTGTTTACTTTAAGTGTTCTTTTATTTGATTATTTTATAACACTTATATCTTCTTCTTCTTTTTCCTTTTCCTTTTTTTAAATTTATTTTGAACTATCACTTTCTCTATCCACCTCCTCTCTATATCTTTATTTACACCTTGATGAGCATTATTGTCACAAAACATTGTAATCTCCGAATTCTAGTAACAATCTTCGCCACCTTGGTCGTCGTTTTTAGTGGTGACCTACTGAGAATTATGTGGATGTTCACCAAAATGATCGTCCAATTATCCTTTTTTTTTATTTTTCATATTAGTTTTTCCTAAAATTTATCATAAAAGTGTGGATTTACAAAAATTTCTTATGACTTCCACAATTGTTTTCATTACATAAATTTTTGTTTTTTTTAATTTGTTCTTCTTTCTCTCTCTCTCTTTCTCTCGTAACTACTCATCTTCTACATCTAATCCTTTCCATGATTCAAATCTAGTTACCAGCAGTCAACAACCAATGTGTTGAGATCGAAATACACTAAGAGGGGGTAAATTGGTATATTAAAATGTTTTCGGGAAACAGAAAAAATAAAACGACTCAAGTATTTATAATGGTTCGGCCACAATTGCCTACCTCCGCTACCTTAGCTTTCCTCAACTGAGGATTTCCCAAATCCACTAGATTTGAACCTTTAAGGACAATGTTTAACCTTACAAATTCCTATCTTTTCAAAGGTAAGATATAACCACTTCTCCTTAAGGTTTACTACCCAAAACCTTAAGTAACACCTCACAGATGAAAGAAAATAATGATGAATAAGATGATACCTATAAAATGTAGATAATCAAAAATTAAGCACTCTCACACAAAGTTACAACACTTGAAAGAATGATAGAAGACTTAACCCACAAGTGTGTACAAGAGATATTTAGTAAAAGATTGAGAAAGATTGGAAAATTGAGTTTTTGGAATTTAGGCACTTGTTTCTATATTTTACTAAGGAGCCTTGACCTTATATATAAGTCCTTTAATAACCTGGTGGATGTTTGTAGCCGTTAGAAACAAAATGGAACCGGTGCAACCATAAAAACAAGCATTAAATGTAGTCTGCAACTTCATTGTATCGGTAGAAGTCTTTCCAAAATATGACAGTTGGGCTTGTTCTATCGGTATAAGTTCTCTTGTACTAGTAAAACTCTGAGGGTTTTGTTTGGTGTCGATAGAACCCATTAGATTATCGGTAGAAGTACAGGGAATGTTAAACTTTGGCTACTAACTTGACTTGTTTCGATAGAAGTCCTCAAGGTATCTGTAGAAGGGCAGGAGATGCTGAACTTTAGCTACTGACTTGACTTGTTTCGATGATAGAAGTGCAGGAGATGCTGAACTATAGCTACTGACTTGACTTGTTTCAGTAAAAGTCCTCAAGGTATCGATAGAAGTCCTAGGTCAAAACTATCTTGCTTACTAGAGTGTGCTCTACAAGTCCGGGTTGTATCGGTAGAACTCCCAGTTCTACTGGTAGAATTCTGTAGCTTTTTCAAGGTCTTTTCACCTTAAGTTCTTCTGATACTTGTCCACCTAAGTATTGGTAGAAGTCCTTCAGACTTCAAAAACTCGTTAAAAATAAGTTAATTCAAGGCTTTTTAACAATTTATTTTGTCAACACTTTGAAAATAATTTTAAGGACTTATAAACAATTGTTACAGATTTAAGTAAGGAATTTTTAATATACTTTTTGTTATATCAAAATACTTGAAAAACTAGAGCTAACACAAAGACACCATCATCCACCATTTCAACAGCTATAAATGCCTCAAATTTAAGCTATTTTCACATCTTTTTGTGTTCCCTCTTATTTATTTGCAATATGTTAAAAAGAGAGTAAGGAAGCTCTCTCTCTCTAAATTCATTTTACATATCTATGGCTGGGAAATGGTTTTAGGTCATTTTTTTGGAAATTTATGGAAAGGAGAAGAGAATAATGTGTTAGATTGAAAGTAAAAAAACAAGAGGCAAAGGAAGTAGGTTCTAGTTTTTTTCTTAAAATTCTAAAAATTGATGCAAAGAAAGAAGAAGAAAATGATGAGTAGGATTAACATGATATAGGGTAAAATTGTCTGGAGCAAAATGTTGCTAAACTTTCATTGTTGAATAGGCTATTCTTAACCCCCTCCATCAAAATGAAGATTCGATGAATCTGAAGAATAAGAAAGGATACCATTGAATAATTCATACAATGAACCAAACTCATGCTTCACTGCTCATCCAAGAATAAGGGGAATGGAATACCCAACCAAACATAATGTAATTGTCCCTAAATTTTGTTAAGAGAATGAAATTACCTTTTGATCAATCAATTTTCAAAAAGTTATATAATGTTGGAAAATATTGAAGAAAGTTGATGAATTGGGAATGAGTTGAATAAATTGAAGTGTATTAGACACTATTTTTAAGGATATTTCGTTGTATAATGTATCTCTAAGAATTCAACAAGCTCTTCTATTATAAAATAGGAGCAAGAATCAATGCTAAATTACAATAGAAAAATGCTCAACAATCTCAAAAGAATGGAGATGATGAGGTAGAGAAGAAGAAAAGAGTTATGAGGTAAGTTTAGAGTGAAAGTGAGCCATGGGATTTATGTGACTTTTACCAGCTAAAAATAATAGAGGTAAGTTGATTAACTTAACTAAAAATTGTTTAAAAATGGTTCAAAAAAATCTAAACTTAGCTAAGTATAGGTGTTACTAGTTAAGTAATTTACTTTTCTTGGACTCTCAGAAATTTAGTAAAAAAGAAGTCCAAAAACAAAATGACTCAAATGTACATTACATTAGCCATTTAGGCTCAATGCATGTCTCCTTCCTTTCAACTTGGTTCTTATAAGTAAAATCAAGTATAATGGTTTATAAACAAGAATCTTAAGATTTTCTTAAGGAATGTGAGACTTAATTATTTTTAAATATCTTAATTTCCAATAATCCCCCACATATTTCAAAAGAACCAAGGATACAATTTTGTTGAGTACCTTCTATTGAGATATAATTCATTGACTTTAATGTCTTTTGGACTATGAATCAGAATTAGGAAGAATGAGATATAATTTACAGAATAATTTTAATTTTTTTATGAACTAAGAATTTTTTACATAAATTAAAATTCTCATCAATCACATTATATATGTACTATTGTTGTTTGACGCAATTGTGTGCTAATAGGCTGTGTGCGTGCTTGGTTTTTATGAGTGCTATAGAGGCTCTATCATAAATCTCATAGAAGCAACCCCGCTTCACACTCATATAGATCAATCCTTCAAGTATATTCTGCAAATTAATACATCACCTATAAATGATATGGATTTATTTTAAAATTGAACATCGATAATGACAATGAATCACAAAGAAAGAGAGAAAATAGAACACACAAAATTTTACGTGGAAACCCTTTCGAGAAAAAAATCATGGGAAAAGGAGAATAAAATTCACTATGTCGAATTCGAATGATACAGGAGGAGTATATACTATGTCTATTTATAGGTTTTTCAAACCATATTCTAATAGAAGTCTAATAAAAGTAATGCAGTAAGGTTAAAACACCTTATTCTAATCAAATATCAAATAGAGGAAGTAAACTTCTATACAGAGTCCACTTGCGACTTGTATTTTATTTTAATAGAATTTGAGTTACACAATTCTAACAATTTGATTAAGAACTTTTATTCATTCCCACTTTCTTTGCAATTGTAGCACTATTTATACTATAGGAGGGATATAATTTTACAGTGCTTAACGAATTAACTAATAACTTTACCATTATCATATGAACCTAATTCATGAGATCTCCAATCACATATGAGCACAATTTTGGTGGATATCTTTAGGGGTGACATTATCAGTGAACAGTGTATGGATTCGATTAGATTCTGCAGCTAATACTACAAGAGGAACTTGAAGAAAACTCTTTTTCGTTCTTTATTGCTCAAAATTGACTTTCTTGATGATTTCCAAGATGAAGCATATTTTCTTCCTAGGTAGAACATGAAGAAAGAACTTTAGTTGATTTATTTTTCTTTTTAATTTTTAATTTGTCTTTTTTTTATAATCCATCAAAAGTTATATATTGACAAATAATAACTCAAGTACACTTCTAAAAACTACATATATATTTAATTGAAGTTGTCACATCATTTAATGCATGTGAAAATAAATAAAAGTTAATTTTTTTATAAATTATAAATGAATTATTATTTGATACATTGGTGGAGGAGTTTTTTAACTTCACAAGTGGATTTAAGAAACTTCCAAAATCCTTAATTGATATTTTAAAAATAAAACCTAAATAAATAAGACTCATGGTGATTTTTTTTGAGTGCGCTTGTGGAGTTAAAAAACTCCACCTCTAGTTTATCAAATAACAATTCATTTATAATTTATAAAAATTTTAATTTTTGTATAACTTTTTAAATTTTTTTTTATAAAATTTTATTTTTTGAAATTGCTTAATTTATTTAAATTTTATTTTTGAATATTAATATTTTCTAACTTCTATATTTTATAAAATATTCACAATTTTTGAATTTTTATTATTTTTAAATTAGTTACTGATGTGTCATTAATTCCATGTCAACAATGTAACACTCCGATACCCAATTCGATTGCCAACTCCAAGCTACAAGGTGCCACATTCATTGCCGGAACAATTACGATCAGACTATATTTGATTTAACACCATTAAACATTCAAATATAAGTAAAACATGTGTATAATAAGATACATAATCATTTTCGGATCTTATACGAGCTTATGAAAGCTCTATTGCTAATCCGAGGTCGAATTAGGACCATATTGTAAAGAATTCAAAATGTTGGGTTGGCATTACGACTTTGGGGGTTTCTTGTTGGAACGCAACTCACTGATTAGGTCTTGTCGCGACATTGAGAGTATATCGTCAAGACATAACTCTCTATTTGTTTCTCGTTGTGACGTTGAACATTCATCGTTGTGATGTTACTGACTGTTTCCAAAAGAACCCAATGATGCATGTAACCTCCCCAACCCGACCTAGACATTAGGCTCGAATCTGGAAGACTACATCGGCCACCGGAATGGCCTAGTAGTGATTAGGGTTTATAAAACAACCATTTTAAAACAATTGTTTAATTTTAGTAGAATACTTAAAATATTTTCAGAAAAAACTTCCCTAGTTGAAAGAAAACAATTAAAACAAACTATTCTACACATCGTGTTTGCTTTTGAAAACCTCGTTTATTACTGGTTTATTAAATACTCAAGTTCTATTTGTAATTTAGCAGCGGAAAAAGTGATATTTACTTACGTTTTAAATAAAAACCAGGGTTCATGAATATCTACTTAATAATTAAATATCCTAAAATTAAATTAATTGTCATGCAAGCTGTAAATAAACTAAAAAAAATAAAACCTAAAGTCTCATGCCACAGTTCAAAATAAAATAATACAAACTCTGAATAATAACAAAATACCAAATAATATATCTAAAATATTAAACAAAACCAAGTCAAGACCCTCCGGATGTCGTGCTCGTATCCAAACCTAGTGGGTTATCTATAAAGATGTATAGTAAATAGGAGTGAGTTATGAAGCTTAGTGTGAGTTCGGTCACAAGAAAACAAAAACAAAATCGTAGACAAAGCTCGTGGGTTAGCAATTCTGAGAATAAAAAAAATCATAAAGCACTTCAAATTAACGATTTATTATATCATCACTTCACTACACTACTTCAGAAAACACAGTTTCAAATGCATATGCTAATGTATGGCAATGCAAGTTCAATTTATCAGAAAGGTCCTACCTAACTCCACTACACACCTCACTTATGAGTTCCTTAGAACTCATTTACCATATCACTTCAGGTTGTGGATGATCCACCACTGATTTGCAGATAACTGCCACTTGTTGTGGATACACAATGTAACTGCAAATAAAAGCTACCACTGGGTTTATAAAAAGCATGGGTGAACTACAAGTATTTTTGGATAAAAACATTTGCATCTAAGTTGCCACTTGGTTTGAGATCGAACCACAAGTTTCAGTTACTGCCACTTGTTGTGAGTGCACAACATGTTTGCAAATTAAACAAACTGCCACTAGGTTTGTGGACAAGCCACCACTTATTTGCGGATTATTAAACTGCCACTCTTCCTTTTTACAAATCATCCCTCCCCATGCAATGCAATATGACATACTTTATAACATAATAATGCAAAAATTCATAAGCATGCTTGATCGACTGCGTGCACATTAAAACAACTAATTTATGAAACAATTTTTAAAGCTCGGTTTTACTACAAGCATACAAGTCAATTGTAATATTTATAGTGTTACAATGGAACACTAGAGTATTCCAAGGATTGAACCCAAATGAGTCAGCGATTTAATGATTTTTATTTAAAAATAAATGCAAGAAATGAGCCTAGCTAGCTACTCACTAATTGCTATAGTACAACAAAGCATAAACAAATATTTTTAACACTAATTTCTAAATTAACTATCCAAATGACTAAATTTTAAAAAGCACAAAACTAAGAAATTATCAAATAAATAACTAATGGTGGTTGGTTGATTTCGACCTGGTTCACTAGTTCTCGAACAAGGGACTTAAATAGCTTAAATTACTAAGTGACTCCATTTTATCTTCCAATCTCAATTTTATCGACTTAGAAAAATTAGCTCCGATTTATCTTCCGATCTCATTAGTTAATCCGAGACTATTGAATGAGTGTGCGACAAGATTACCTTACAATCTCACATTATCTTGATATTCCCTTAGGGGTGTCACTATCTAAGTTCTTAATTCTATTCGATTTAGTCTAATCTATTATGATTTAGTCATTTATCCAAAAATCAACTTGCCTACATCTCTATCAACCAACCCCCTTGGGTTTAGTTATCCATTACCATATTAAAGCTAACAAACATGAAAGAAACAACTAATATGTCCATAAGTATCAAACACAAGAAAATAAAGATAAAAGATTGTATCTTTAATGGAGAAAACTAAAATCAAAGTAAAGATGAACAACTAGCAGCAAGGCAAGAAGTAAGAAACATTAAAGGTAAAATCTTTAACAACTAAAACTAAAGAAAACTGAAATAACATTAAGCAAAGATTAAAGAGTGGTTACAAGAAAGTTTAAAGTCTTAATATGTAAATAAAACTAAACTACAACAAGAACTAACTTGACTAATAACTATGAAATCTTTTTAAAAAGAAAAAAAGAACAATTAAACTAAAAATGAAAAGAAACCCTAACCTTAACCCTAACCTAAAACTAAGGAAAAAGATGATAGAAACTAAAGTGAAAAAACTCTCCCTTTTGATTCAGCCAAAAATGGCTTTAAATAGATGATTTCAACACTAACTTTTAGACCAAAATGCCCCTAGGCGCTTAATTTTGATTGGTGTGGTCGTTGGACAAAACTGCCCCTACAGTCATTTTTTTGTTGCATCAGGCAAGATGTTGCAACATCCGGAACTGGATGTTGCAACATCTTGGGATATCGTAATATCCGATTTTAGATATTGTGATATCCAAGTCAAAATTAAAATTTAGAGCCTTGGGGTCTCGGTATCGTGATACATATCCTTGGTATCATGATACCACTGTAGATGGCCTCTATTCTCCTCATTTTAACGCTGTCAGGGGTACCACGACTTCCATGCTTCAAAATCGTGATACCCCATTCTAGGTGATGTTTTTGCTCATATTCGGGCCTTTGATGACTCATTGCAACACTCAATTAACTTGTTAGGTTCCCAATGGCACGATTGGCCAAATTAGGTCACAAAATGAGCAAAAACGAAACATTTTCACTTATTACCCGAAAATATAAAAATAACAAAAATAACGAAAAAACTATGCTAAAAAATCTATTTTGCTCGAGAAAGAGCTCCTTAAGTGCGTCAAAAAGGCCTAATTTGCCACATTGAATTATGAAAGATCAATGCTTAACACTTATTTCGTTCAGCACTAGCAATAGACATGTTCATCATGTATTTAGTGGGGCAATAGCAGTAATAATAGTTTCACAGTTTATCAATAATGTTATAACATTAAGCAATGTTCATAACACATGTTCATTCATGGCATCATAATGATTTACCTAATCAATATCACTAAACACATTATAACAGTTATAATGTTAATTAAATATGGCATCATTAATGTTAATAACATTATAACAATTATAATGTGATAATAATGTTATCACATGTTATAACATTAAGCAAGGTTAATAACACATGTTCATTCATGGCATCATAATGATTCACCTAATCAATATCGCTAAACACATTATAATAGTGACCATTCGAGCATATAAATTATATATTTTTGTACAGACACTAATTTGAGGATTAATTAAGTGCACAAAAACTCCTAGGAACACTTCAAGGATCAAGTAGGGTTACACGGCAGTGTGGCCGGGCTGTGTAACAGACTTAGGCCGTGTGGAACATGCAAAATAAGGCTACAGAGGAGACACAATCTCGTAGAAAGGTCTAAGCCGTGTGGTTCACAAACTACACTAGGTTTTCAGGGTACATGACCATGTGAGAGGTCGTGTGGTCCACACGTATGGCCCACACGCACGTGTGGCTGGCTGTGTGGCCTTATTTCAAAGCTCAGTTTGCCTCAATTCGCTTGTAAAAGAACACACACCTGTCTCTAGAAGCTCGACCAATGTCCCTCTCGATCAAACTTGATCCGATGCACCTAAAATGAGTCCTTCAAACGAAATTTATACAAGGATTAATGGTTGATTTCAAGATAAAACAAAATTGTCGAAAGATTCGATGAAAAATTGAGAAAGATCATTTAATCGACTACATGATTATCATTAGATAAAATTCCTATAAAGATTCGAGATCAACCATTAGAATTGAAATGTACTTTCTGATTCTTGGAAATGATCAGAGAATGTTTCTAATAGAGATTATGGATCTAATTGAAAAAAACGAGTTGAAATCGAGAATAGATTTTGATTCGGGAAACAAATATAATTTCAATATTGGAATGAAAAATTTGATAAAAAGAAAAGAAGGAGAAAAGAAAAGAAGAATATATAAGGAAAAGAGGGAGAATTCAAGTTGAAATAGAAAAGAAATCAAAATTCTAGGGTAATTAGGGTTTTCAAATCTTAAGGGGTTGCATGGTAAATTACCCAATTTTGGCCAAAACTTAAAATGGAATAGAGGAGAATGGTGTGGCTTGAACACAGGTAAGAAAGAGAAAGGAGCAGATTTAACACCCCTTACCCGGCCCGATCGCTAGACGCGAGTAAAAAGATGCTGCGGGAAAATTCAACAATTGATAACTACTTTACTAAACAAAACTCAATTATTTATTATTGAGATCATATATAATCAAACATATTAAAAACTTAAACTCTATAAGTACTTAATTATAAAATCCAAGCATTTAATAGGATAGGTTTACAAAATTCTAAAGTTTTAAAGTTAAAAATGAAAACTCATAGTTGGTATCGATACTGAATCAATACCTTTCTGAAAATGGATACCAAAATTGAATATTTTTTCTTCGCAAAATAAGGGCATCAATAATTATTTTGGGTATTGATATTTTATGAAAAAATATCGATACTCAAATAAAAATCGATGCCAAAATCGATACCATTTTGGCATTCTGTTTGTTTTAAACCTATTCATATGGTCAAGTATCGATACCAGATGCCAAAATATCTATACCTAAGTTTAAATGGTAAAATCTCATATTTAAAAGTTCATTTCATTCCATAACCACCTATAACACAAGAGACACTAATTTCACCTATTCAAACACTTAAAAATCTAACCAATGTGCCCTCATTGACACCACAATTCAACATCCATATCAAATTCATATTTCATACCAATTTAGATTTCATTCAAAGTTTTCAAATACTTATAATATCCCATGCCAAACCTACAATTACCATTCAAACCATTCACAACCTTATATCATATTTTAATTACTTCCTTGAGACTTATGCCAAATATCAAAAATCAAGTTCATAAGTAACCTATTTATACCAAAGACAAAAGCACATAAACAAGCAAATTAAAACAACTTTACATTAAGCTAAAACATTAAACACATAACGGATTCAGATACGCGGTTAACCATCTAAAACACACCAGAACGCTCGAGTGAGCTTAACCAACCAAGAACACACCTGGGCACCAAGTGCCTAACCCGTAGGCCAACATCCCTCTGAAACACACCCGGGCACCAAATGTCATGCCCGAAGGCTTTACATCTGCCCCCAGTAACACACCAGAATCGCTGAAAGTATAAATCAATAGTTCGCAATAAATGTTGGACTTCGGTATATTCAATGAACAGTAACGAATCAATAATCATTATCTCATCACAATCAAACCCATATTGCGCGCATTAAAACCTATTAGCATGCCAATTGTATCCTATCCTACGTTCTTCGGCTCAATATGATATTGAATAACAATGTTCAAGTCAATTAATTTCTCGACTCACATAAACTTATTTCAATTCAATTATGTTAAAATATTAAACATCTCAATTCATAGTTAATATAATATTTAATTTAATACGAAACTAAGCCGTATGAACTTACCAGGGCTAAACTATAGAGAAAACGAAAGTTCAGGGACTACTCGACAACTTTTCCTTTTCCTCAATTATCTACTTGTTCTTGATCTATAAAATAGTTTATTTCAATTTATTAACCTTAATTTCATATAATATTCAATTTAGTGCAAATGATTTCCTATTTACTAATTTTCACATTTGCCCTAAACTTTTATACTTTATTCAATTTGATTATTAAAACCGAAACATGATTATTTTCACAATTAATCCTTATACCCAATAAACCAGATTCAATTATACCCAAATACAATCCACACATGCTAAAATTTTCCAAGAAAACCATGCTTATTTTAATTTATTTTCAATTAAATCCCTAAACTTAAAAATCATACAAAATCACTTAACAAAATATTTCTATTTAACATCCAAGCATAGTAATCCACCATTAAACTTCAAAAACACACTAAACCATCAATGAAATCTCCCAAAACATTTAACAGTTTTACAAATTAATCCACGGGTTAGCTAGATTAAGGTAAAACGATCTCAAAAACATAAAATTCATGAAAAACAAGTGGAAAAATACCTACCATGCATATGAATAAGCTTTGTCCGAAAGCTTCCTTCACCTTTCAATGGTGTTTTAGCTATCAACATAACAAAATGAAAAAGATGGCACTTTGGTTTTACTTAATTTTAAGTTTAATTAACTATTTACCTTTTTACCCTTTAATTTTAAATCAAATTTCATTTCAAAACACACTTAAATCGTCCATTAATATATACATGGTATATTCACCTTTTAAATCCATTATTATACCTTTCAATTGTCATTTAGTGCCTTTAACTAATAGAAATCTACTTTTGCAACTTTTACGATTTAGTCCTTTTTAGTTAATTAACTATCTAAACATTAAAATTTCTTAACCAAAATTTAATACAACACTAATGACCTTATAAATATTAATATTAAAGAATTAATATTTATGGATTGACACATCGAAATTGTGGTCCCAAAACTACTGTTTCCAACACCATTAGAAACGGGTTGTTACAGTATATGCGTAACCATTAGGTTACTACCCACTCTTGATAGATTTTTACTTCAAATAATATTTGCTTTAAAGTGATTTTTCATCCTAAATAAAAATCAAAGAAATGAGAGAGGAATGGATAGAACCTAGGATCTCTAAGAAGTGCACTAACTACTAAACCATCAAGCCTTGGTCAATTACTTAATTATTTATTTCATCCAACCTTATATATTTTGGAGTGTGACAGTGCAACTTTAGTATATCAGTTGTATACATCCAATACAAATTCTCTTATCACCTAATTCATATGCCATTCATGCCTTATTCAATATATCAACAAACATATGCTATTAAGAATACCATTTATATCTTATAAATCAAATCATACATAACTCAATTAACCAATCTAATATGCATATCACTTTAACATGCTAATGTCAATAAAGTTCACAATCATATTCAAAACCATAACAACATAGAAATGCATAATTTCCAAATCAGATCATTTGATTTTTCAAATTTTGTTTCGGTCCTCCAGGCTCGTATAACCGGTTTGTATGATATTTCTCATGCTATTGATAATCAAATATCATATATATGTACCTATTGTACAATTTCATAACATTTAATAATTTCGAGTACCATTTAACCAATTCATAATTTATATCCCCTATTAACGTGACTTGGATTTGAACGGATACACGGATCCCAACCAACATACCAATTTGACACCCAATGCCTCACTGGTACGTCCGAAGCATATAGGTTGCGCCCAACGCTCATTGGTATAACCGAAGTAAAAGTTGTTCCCAGCACTCATGGGAACATCCAAAGAAAAATGCCCCTAGTGCTCATCAACATATAGTCAAATTAACCCGTACTCTATCAATCCTATGGAATGCCAATTATATCCGACTCTTCCCGAACAATTAATAAGGTACCTAATAATCCAATTTCATCAAATAGTTCAATTCACATTACGTTATTCTTAATTCATCATCAATCCATCAATTTATCGTATACACAACATATTTAAACTCAATTCCACACCAAATATTATATATCCATTAAATCACACTATTTTCTATTCTATTCAATTTAGTTCGTTTTCTCGATATTCGATCTCAATTATAACAATTCAACTTAAATAACCATCATCAACTCACCTTAATGCCACATTATGAAAAATATCACAAATATGCAATAAGTAAATTGATTCTGAATCATAAAAATACAAACTGATAGCTTATGTCCCTCGTCGTCGGTTCTCACCTTTCTTTTCCTTCTCGATGGTCCGACGCCATCTTTAGCTACGAAAATAACTTAGCAATACAAAATATCAAATTTTATATCAAACCACATTCAAATACAAAGCCAAACATATTTTTCAATTTATTCAATTTAGTCCCTAAACTCTAGACAAGTATAACTTTTGATCTAAAGCTTCAGATTAAAATTTGATTTCACATATACTCATTAAGGTCCTTCTACTTTCTATTCCTATCAAAATTTTATGAAAATTTTTAATTTTATTCAACTTGGTCCCTACTGTACGAAATTAACCATTAACTTTATAATTTAGTCATTTTTATAATCTAAGCTTAATTTCTATCAACATCACACCAAACTCATCTATCTCTCAACAATGGAAACTTTCAAAAACTTTAAAAATTAGAAAAATTGATATATAGGCTAGCTAAATTAAGCTCTCATGATAAAAAAAATCTATAAAATTCAAAACAAAATGGCTTAAGGACTTGCACGAAATAGTTGCCAATTGTTTAAGGGTTTTCGAAGCTTTCCTTCTTCACAACCATGGTGGACGATGAAAATTTTGGAAGATGATGATAATTTTCTCATCTTTCTACTAACTTTTTACTTATATGCTTTGATTAGTATTTAATTAATTAGTTTAATTATAATTAGTGTACTGTAATCATCTTTTAATTAAGCTCAATGACATCCCACATCACCATCCACTATCCACCATTTAAAATTGGTTTATTAACCATTTTGGTTCTTTGGATAATTTCTATCTAGGTCCCTAAGGAAACTTTCCAATACTATGGGTGTTCACAAATAACTTAACACAATAATGATGAAATTTTGAGCAATACAGCAAAATGGACAAGAAGAGAGTTTACAAGGTGTTTTTGGTTTTATTAGAAACTCAACAAAAAAGGGTGATATTCTAGTTTTGGATTAAGATGTTATTGAAAGAAATTTACATAAAAAGAGATGATAACATAAATACCACTTGGAAACAAAAAGCCACTTGATTAAATTTATCAATTTGCTTGTTAATCAAAATCCGACCCTACAATGTGTTAAGTTATATATCACATCACCATCATTTATACCAAAGATAGCACATATGTCATAGGTCACATATGATGTTTATTTAGAAAATTTCCTCATTATGCTTTGAATATAATATTAATTTTTTAATATAATATTTATATTGATATATTTTACATTAGAGAAGTATTTATATTTATGGATGTATTGTATTTTGGTCTCTTTACTGAAAAATAAAATAATTAATTTTTATATATTTTAGAGTGTGTAAATTAGCTCCTCCGTTATATTTTATTTGTTAAATGATGATATGGAGTGTTAATTTAAATAATTAATTACTAATTTGATCTCTAAATTATAGCTAAAATATCATTTTGATTTTGTTTTAACATGATTTTTAATAAATTTTTAATAATTTTAATAGATCAAATTTAAATTAGATCAAATGATATTTAATAGCTTTTGATCTATTAATTATAAACTTTTTTAGTCACGAAGTCATTCAACTATAATTAGTGCCCGTCTAATAACTTTGTCATAAATATGGTACCATCGTAGGATATCCTTAATCTCTTTAATATAAATTCATTCTCCCAATATGATCATGTTTTATCTAATATGAAAAACCAATTAAATGTTTCTTATTCCATGTTTGGTTAGTGTTGCTCGAGCTTACACTCGATGCAATTTGAGGTACGAGAGTAGTAAGTAGGTCGTTTGGTTGAAAGTCGAGAACGGTACAAATTCATCTCGCATAAAGCACAAATACCTTTCGAAAAAAACTTATTACTATAAATATCACAAACCAACTGAGTTTCAAAATTTTTAAACTCTCGTTATAACTAAAAACTGTTTAAGTAACTGTATTTTTCCAACTTCAAGTCCATTATGACTCGATTTACTCAAGTCGTTTTTTGCAATGTCTAATTTGTAAGAATTAACGGGCAAAATACCAAAAAGCCCTATTTTTTTAAAATTTACCGAAATGGGCCCGGTATTTTATTATTTACCGGAATGGGCTATTTTCCCCAAAATCGCGTCCACGTCAGCGCGCTTTGCTTACGTGGACTCAAAACGCGCTGACGTCCACGCGATTTTCTGACACATCAGCAAAACGCGCTGACGTCCACGCGATTTGCTGACACATCCCTTGACATCGCGCTGACGTGGACGCGATTTTAGGGAAAATGGCCCATTCCGGTAAATAATAAAATACCGGGCCTATTTCGGTAAATTTTAAAAAAATAGGGCTTTTATGTGTAATTTGCCCCTTTTTTTGGTATTTTGCCCCTAATAATACATATTAATGTATTACTGTAATATGTAGTTCAAATTATGTATTGTAGTTAATATTCATAATATTGTAGCTCAAATTGTCAATCCGTCTATACTATTGTACTAATAATATATATTAATGTAATATTGAAGAGTTAATTGATTAAAAAAATAAATGCAACAAGTACAAAAAAGATTCAAAATAAATGAAACATTCAAAGATTCAAGTAATATTATCTTAATTATATTACTTACGTTCTAATGATTTATCGGATTTATTCCATACACGTGTCAAATCAGAAAAAATAATACAATAATTCTGTAAAAAAAATCCGGTGTTCACTTCAAATAAATAAGGAAAATAATGATTTGAATGTTTCAAAATTTAATTTTAAACTGAAAAATCAAAATTTAGAGGCAAAAAAGGATCTTTTTCGACGAAAATTGCGGCAAACCGCCTTCAGCAGTTTGTCAGCGCGTAGATCTCGAAAAGTTATTCGAAATAAAAAAAATCGTCTCAATCGGACAACCGAGCAAAAAGTTATGGCCTTTCAAAGTTTTCCAAGCTAAAAAACATAAATTGTTCATGAATTATTGCTTCCACGTCAGCAAATCGCGCTTACGTGGACGCGATTTGTTGCCACGTAAGTAATCGCGCTGATGTGGACGCGATTTGCTGACACATCTCCTGACATCGCGCTGACGTACACGCGATTTCGGGAAAAATGACCCATTCCAGTAAATAATAAAATACCGGGCTCATTTCGGTAAATTTTTAAAAAATAGGGCTTTTATGTGTAATTTGCCCAGAATTAACAATCTGTGATATGTTATAGGTTAACCAAAAGAATAATATTATCGGTGTTGAATTTCTTGATGGCTAATGCCCATAGCTGTAGACATTTGCGGTTTTTCCAACATTTATTCTAGGGTTAATTTTTTTTTTTCCAGTGGGTTCATATTGTTTTTCTTAATGTATTTTCTTGGGTTTTTTTCTTCTTCCTTTCCGTGCAATGATTTTATATATCAATGAGTTTCTTCACTCTCTTAAACAAAATTAATGAATGCACTTTATATAACGAGTTAATATATATTTTGCTAAGGGTTAATATATCATTTAGGACTTGAATTTAGTATTAATGTTTAATTTGGTATCTGAATCAAACAGCATCATATGATCTAATAGATATTTAACACATATGTTCTAATAAAAAGAAATAGGTATTTAGTTAGGACAAAAAAAAACTTAAGTACCAAATTGAACATTGAAACTAAACTCGGATACTTAACTAAGACAAAAGTACCTTTTGTATCAAATCGAAAAAAAACTTATAAATCAAATTAAATATTGAAATCAAACTTAGATATCAAATGACATATCCTTTTTCTAAGTACCAAATCGGTAATTACATTACAAATATACAATATACATGCCTCATATTTTGGGTAAAGGTTTTATGGAAGCTCTTGTACTTAAGGTTGGATTGTATTTTGGCCCCTTTATTGAAAAAAAAATTAATCTTTATACATTTCGAAACATGTAAATTGATCCTCTTAAAATATAATTGTTAAGTGATGGCGTGGAATGCTAATTTAAATGGTTAATTACTAATTTAGACCCTAAACTATAGTTATAATATCATTTTGGTTTTGTTTTAACATAATTTTTAATATATTTTTAATAATTTTAATAATTTATATTTATTTTAAAGATTTTAAAAAAAATTATTGTTAAATTTTAAAAAAAATTAATGATATTTTTAAGTATAATTCATGGACCAAATTAATAATTAACTATTTAAATTAATATTCCATATTATTATTTAATAAATAAAGTTCAACAAAAGAATTTACATATTTCAAAAAAATATAAAAACTAATTTACAGTAAAGAACTGAAAATGCAATCAATCCCCAATTTGATGCCCTCCACGATCAAAAGAGTCGCAAATGAATGCTAGGCTCGGTAAGGAAATAAGGGATAGAATGGTAATTGCAGGGGCTTTAAAATCTTTTAAAGAATCCGAAAGCTGATGCCACACACCGCCCACATGTATGAGCATTGCGCAACGGCCCATTTCATTTGCCATTAGCCACTTGCCGGCAATATATTCTCGGAGATTGCCCTTGTTTCCCTCTTTCCTGTTTGCGGCAACATGAGGACGTCGTTTCGAGCCTTCCCTGTTGTTACAGTTCCCCCTCTTCCTTCTCTCGGCCCCACCGCTTCCTTTCCTGCTCGCTTCCCCTCACTTCCTCAACGCCGGTCCTTTCTCCTTCACTCAAATATTTATTTTCCTCTTTGATATTTTCACTATTTAATTTTATGTGGTCTTTTTTTATTCCCAGTAAAAAACCAAAGAAATGAGCTTCTGTTTTTTTTCCCCTTCAATATATCTTTTTTTTTTCAGTTTGAATTTATCATTTATGCATGTCGATTTTTTTAACATATATTTTGCAACTTCTTACTTTTTATTTTTATTTTTAGGATGATTATTATTAGTATGTTATTGAAATTTGATTTGATTGGTCCCTTTATTACTTTTTTGGGGTAATTTGGAAATTGAAGAATTTTTCTTTATCTTGAAGAAAATTGAAAATTTTTTGCCCACTTTCCAGCCTATGATGTTATTTTCTGTCTATTCTCAACACGACTGCAGCTTGTGCAAGTTTGGTGTGAAATGTAGCTATGCAGAAGCAGGAATCAGTGATGACTCAAGATCAGCTACAATAGATGTTGTGGCTGATGTCAGAAACGAACGGGTATGCCCGGACTGGATAAGTCGATATTTTGGGTGTTAATAAGCGCAAATTACTTACCAAACATGTTTTTGTTAGTAGATTGTAGTCTTAGGAGGAAGCGGTTTTGTTGGTTCTGCAATATGCAAGGCTGCGGTATCCAAGGGCATAGAGGTTATAAGCCTAAGCAGGTGTCAAAGATTATCTCAACTTATTTAACTTCCTTTTGTTGCCTTTTCTGTGTGATTAAGAGCTTAGTGTTATTTATAAGCTTTTGAAATATTATTTATTTTAAGATGTTTGAAATCCTAAATTTCGATTGTTATATCAGGTCAGGGCGTCCTACTTACTCGGGCTCATGGGTGGATCAGGTTAATTGGGTACCAGGCATGTTTAGTTTCCCTTGAATACTTTTTATCATCTTACAATATCTATTCAAGTTGTAATGCAGAATGTCCTATAGCATAACATTGAACGTTAGGGTCCTGAATTTGCTTTTGGAACTTTCTTCCATTTGGTGTGGATAGCTAATTATATTGCAAGGATGACATGATTGTATATGATTAGTTCTCTTATAGAAGTTCGAGAATCAACATTTCTATATTGGTTTCATCTTTCAAGTGCAGTAAGAGAGCTACATATCTCTTATTGTTGCTGCTTACATTTTGCATCTGTCCTGCAGTCCTACTATCCTTTGAGTAGACCATTGTTGACCAACAAGACCTTACCTGGGTTTGGGTTTATGTAAAATCTTTGTTATTCTGTTCATCTTAGTCTTAGTTCAGTTGTCACTTGTCAGTATTTTCCATGAATGCAGTTTAACAATTTAGCTTGCTGTTTTACAGGAGATGTTTTCTATGCAAACTGGGATGAAGTACTTGTTGGAGCTACAGCTGTGGTTTCAACCCTTGGAGGTTTTGGCAGTGAGGAGCAGATGAAAAGAATTAATGGCGAGGCTAATGTTGTGGCTGTAAATGCTGCAAAGGATTTTGGTAAGCCAGTGATAACTTATATATCTAATTACTTAAGTTAAATTTGTGGTAGAGAGCATATCCTCTGTAATTTTTATGTTTTTCCTTGCAGGGATTCCAAAGTTTATCTTAATCTCAGTGCATGATTACAACCTACCATCATTTTTACTATCATCTGGATACTTCACAGGAAAGAGGAAAGCTGAATCAGAAGTACTATCCAAATATCCAAACTCGGGTAATTTTTAATGACTAAGCTTATTGGTTCTTTCTGTTAAGAAATGGCTTAAAATTGGTAGTGGATTGTTGTTGTTGGTAGTGGGTTGTTGGTGGTAGTGGATTAGTGGATGGTTGTTGGTGTCCATTTTCAACCACAAATCTTTGCCAAAGTTTTGGACAATTATGTCCTTGAACTCTCTTATAAATAGAGAGGTTCATTAGCCATATTAATCATCCCAAACCAAGAGAGAGCAAAGCTTGTTCTTTGAAAGCTAGGATTTTAGCTTTCGGGTTTTCTATAGGGGTTGAGAGTTGTGAGGTTCTCGGGTTGTGTCTTGAGTGTAAAACACTTGTAATCTTCATCTTGTTATAGTGAAATTTCTTTTCGCCTCTGCCCGTGGACGTAGGCATTAAAGCCGAACCACGTAAATCCTTGTGTTCACTTTATTTTTCGTTCCGGTCAATTTACTTGTAGTCATATCGGAGTTCCCGAATCGATCCTTTCCGCAACAAATTGGTATCAGAGCGTAGTTGAAGGAGTGATAATATTTTCTGAATTGCCCTGTGACTGCAGCTTTGTCTGATCTTTCACATCAGGAAGAAAATATTATCATTCATTCAAAGGTTCCAAATTATGGCTACAAGTGTTTCATCGACTAAGTATGATGTCGAGAAATTTACCGGGAAAAATAGTTTCAGTTTATGGCGCATCAAGATGCGGGCAGTGCTGGTTCAACAAGGATTGCTAAAAGCATTGTCTGGTAAAGATAAATTACCAAGCACGCTTTCGGAAGAGCAAAAGGATGACATGCTAGAAAGAGCACATAGTGCTATTCTGCTATGTCTAGGAGATGAAGTGCTACGAGAAGTAGCGGATGAGAAAACCGCGTCCGGTTTGTGGCTCCGGTTAGAGAGCAAGTACATGACGAAGTCATTGACGAACCGGCTCTACCTCAAGCAAAGACTCTATGCCCTGAAGATGGAGGAAGGTACACCTGTTTCCCAGCACCTGGATAAATTCAATTCCATTATCATGGATTTGAATAATATCGATAACAAAATTGATGATGAGGACCAAGCAATAATTGTTTTGTGTTCTTTGCCTCCCTCGTATGAGAATTTTGTTGATACAATGATGTACGGTCGTGATGACCTGACTCTAGAGGAGGTGAAAAATGCCTTAAGTTCCAGTGAGTTGAGGAAGAAAATCACTGGTAAGGTGGTCGAAAACAATGAAGGCGAAGGCTTGGTTGCTCGAGGAAGATCCAAGGCAAAGGGTGGAAGTTCAAGTAAAAGCCATCCTAGATCGCAGTCCAAGAAGAGAATACAGTGCTACTACTGTAAGAAGTACGGGCACATGAAGGTAGATTGTCCGAAAAGGAAGGAGAAATCAGAATCACAGGAGCAACAAAATGATCGTGCGAATGTAGCTGATGCAGATTCTTCAAGTGATGCCGAGATCGTTCTTGCAGTATCCGACTCTTACGCTGGTGGGAGATGGATTCTTGATACGGGAGCTACATTTCATATAAGTACTTCGAAAGATGCATTCTCAACATACGAGAAGCATTCTGGTTCAGTACTAATGGGAAATGACCACGCATGTCAAGTCATGGGGATTGGCACAGTTCGTATAAAGATGTTTGACGGTATTGTTAGAACTCTAACTGATGTTCGGCACATTCCAGAAATGAAGAAAAATTTGATCTCTTTGAGTACGTTGGACAAGAAAGGCTTTCGGTACTCTGCTGAAGGTGGAGTTCTCAAGGTATTCTCGGGTGCTTTGACTGTGATACGTGGTAATTTGGAGCGGGGCCTTTACTTCCTCGATGGTTCCTCGGTTACAGGTGTTGCGGGAGTGTCATCATCAGATGATCTAGATTCTGACACCACGAAGTTATGGCATATGCGGCTCGGGCATATGAGCGAGAGAGGCTTATCGGTGCTAAGCAAACGAGGATTATTGTCTGGGCAGTGTACAGGAAAGTTGAATTTCTGTGAGCACTGCGTCTTCGGTAAGCAGACTCGGGTAAAGTTCAGCACTGGGATTCACAAGACAAAAGGCACAGTGGATTACTTCCATTCTGACCTTTGGGGGCCTTCTCCGACAATTTCTAAAGGTGGTTACAGATATCTGCTTACCTTTATCGATGATTACTCGAGAAAGGTTTGGGTGTATTTTCTGAAGAGCAAGTATGAGGTTCTCATCAACTTCAAGCAATTTAAAGCTTTGATCGAAAATCAAACAGGAAAGAAGATCAAGCGATTCCGGACGGATAATGGCTTGGAGTTTTGCTCAGGTGAATTCAATGAGTTCTGCAAAAATGAAGGAATAGTGAGACACCGCACTGTTCGTCGAACACCACAACAAAATGGAGTTGCAGAACGCATGAATAGAACTCTCTTGGAGCGAGCTCGTTGCATGCGATCAAATGCTGGGCTCGGTGAAGAATTTTGGGCTGAAGCTGTTAATACTGCTTGTTATTTGGTTAACAGATCTCCGTCAACAGCTATTGAGCTGAAGACTCCTGAGGAAGTATGGTCTGGTTCTCCTGCTGATTACTCTGGTTTAAGAGTGTTTGGCTGCCCTGCGTATGCTCATGTAAATGAGGGAAAACTCAAACCGAGGGCGAAGAAATGCATATTTCTTGGATACGGCCAAGGGGTGAAAGGATACAGGTTGTGGTGTCCTGATCCGGTTTCGTCCAAGTTCATCATCAGCAGAGATGTGACTTTTGATGAGTCATCCATGCTTC
The DNA here is from genome assembly GCF_007990345.1 of Gossypium hirsutum. Taxonomy (NCBI): domain Eukaryota; kingdom Viridiplantae; phylum Streptophyta; class Magnoliopsida; order Malvales; family Malvaceae; genus Gossypium; species Gossypium hirsutum. The sequence continues at coordinate 55,831,066 of NC_053444.1, forward strand.
GATCCACCACAAATTCCCGGGAAAAGGAGGAGTCAGATAGAATGGGAGATCACGGTGTTGAGAAGCAGGTGGAGTGTCAGGTGGACGCTCCAATTCCTACGGAAGGTACTTCAGTCCAGGATGATCAAGTTGAGGTGCAAGATTCCGATGAAGATGAGTCACCTCAAGAAAAACCATATAGCATTGCCACTGGAAGAACGAAGAGACAAATCAAACCAAATCCGCGTTACGCTAATCTGGTGTCTTTCGCGCTCAGTGTGGCGGAGTCCATTGGTATAGAACCTTCCAGTTATAATGAGGCTGTCACGTGTGATGAGTCGGCACAGTGGGCAATTGCTATGAGTGAGGAGATAGAATCTCTTCACAAGAACCATACTTGGGAGTTGGTTAAGCCGCCAAGTAACCAGAAGATAGTTGGTTGCAAATGGGTCTTCAAGAAAAAGGAAGGCATCCTAGGGGTTGAAGCAACTAGATTCAAGGCACGATTGGTTGCTAAAGGCTTCACTCAGAAAGAGGGGATTGACTACAATGAAGTTTTCTCCCCAGTCGTAAAGCATTCTTCCATTCGTGTATTACTTGCCATGGTGGCCAAGTCTGATCTAGAACTTGAGCAGCTTGACGTAAAAACGGCGTTCTTGCATGGTGAGCTCGAGGAAACAATCTACATGCGTCAACCAGAGGGTTTTACAGTTCCTGGTAAAGAAGACCATGTCTGTCTATTAAAGAAGTCTTTATATGGATTGAAACAATCCCCAAGGCAGTGGTACAAGCGGTTTGATAGCTTCATGATTCAGCATGGTTACACAAGATGTGACTATGATGCTTGTGTCTATCATCGGAAGCTCTCAGATGGTTCGCACATTTATTTGTTGCTGTATGTTGATGACATGTTAATTGCTTCCAAAAACATGTCGGAAATCAACAAGTTAAAGTCGCAGTTGAGTGGTGAGTTCGAGATGAAGGATCTGGGTGCTGCCAAGAAAATTTTGGGCATGGATATTCACAGAGATCGCAAGGCGGGCAAGCTTCGTGTGTCGCAGAAGAACTACATTGAAAAGGTTCTTCAACGCTTCGGCATGGATAAAGCGAAAACTGTGAGTACTCCGTTGGCACCACATTTCAAACTCTCTGCAGAGTTGTCACCACAATCTGATGAAGAAAAGCAGCAAATGTCTCACATTCCATACTCGAGTGCAGTTGGAAGCGTGATGTATGCAATGGTTTGCACTCGTCCAGACATTTCACATGCAGTTAGTGTGGTCAGCAGATACATGAGTTGTCCTGGCAAGGAACACTGGCAGGCCGTGAAATGGATTCTCAGGTACTTGAGAGGTTCTGCAGATTTATGCTTGGTATATGATCAGAGTGACTGCACTAGCAGTGTCACGGGCTATGTGGACTCTGATTATGCTGGAGATCTGGACAAAAGAAGATCTCTGACGGGTTATGTTTTCACTTATTCTGGAGGAGCCATTAGTTGGAAAGCTGTGTTACAGTCTACCGTAGCCTTATCTACGACTGAGGCGGAATATATGGCGTTAGCAGAAGCAGTGAAAGAAGCATTGTGGATGAAAGGTCTAGTAAGCAGTTTGGGTTTACAACAGGATTTCACTGTTGTATTTTGCGATAGCCAGAGTGCCATACATCTGACTAAAAATCAGATGTTTCATGAACGGACCAAACACATTGATGTCAGATATCATTTTGTTCGGGAACATGTTACGCAAGGTGACATTGTTATCAGCAAGGTTGCTACCGAGAAGAATCCTGCAGATATGTTAACTAAGGTGATCCCTGCATATAAGTTCAAGCATTGCTTGGACTTGATAGGTATTCGGGATTGATTAGCGCCAGAGAGGCGTTTGGAAGAGGTGATCCAGTTCGAGGAATTCACTATGATGTTCAGCTTGGTAAATTTCAAGCCAAGGTGGAGATTTGTTAAGAAATGGCTTAAAATTGGTAGTGGATTGTTGTTGTTGGTAGTGGGTTGTTGGTGGTAGTGGATTAGTGGATGGTTGTTGGTGTCCATTTTCAACCACAAATCTTTGCCAAAGTTTTGGACAATTATGTCCTTGAACTCTCTTATAAATAGAGAGGTTCATTAGCCATATTAATCATCCCAAACCAAGAGAGAGCAAAGCTTGTTCTTTGAAAGCTAGGATTTTAGCTTTCGGGTTTTCTATAGGGGTTGAGAGTTGTGAGGTTCTCGGGTTGTGTCTTGAGTGTAAAACACTTGTAATCTTCATCTTGTTATAGTGAAATTTCTTTTCGCCTCTGCCCGTGGACGTAGGCATTAAAGCCGAACCACGTAAATCCTTGTGTTCACTTTATTTTTCGTTCCGGTCAATTTACTTGTAGTCATATCGGAGTTCCCGAATCGATCCTTTCCGCAACACTTTCTCACTTACTATATAAGATTTTCTAAATGCCTGACTAATTACATAAAACTAATAGCAAGGTAGTAAACAATTAGCTGGTAATGTCAAAAGTGACTTCAGGATGAACAAGCAGTCTTAAAATTTAAAAATGTTAATAATACACCCACCTGATTTGAAGCTAGCCCTAAGACTTAGAAGGAAAGGGAAAAGGGGGAGGCTAGGGAACTTGCTAGCGTCTAAATGAGAATTCCTGAAGAAGAGTTATCATCAATACATGTGCAACTTTAGAAGGATCTTATTCTTCTACAACTCGCGCCTGCATGAGCATCATGTATCTAATGCCACGTTTTTAAGTTAATTGTATTATTAACGCTCTTTTTTTTTCTGCACTAGTCCTCTATTGAGTGTCCAACTGTTTTCTTTTTTTGGTTTTGGAGTTCAGGTGTTGTCCTAAGACCAGGGTTTATATATGGAAAGAGGCGAGTGGATGGTTTTGAGCTTCCACTTGATCTGGTTGGGGAACCACTGGAAAGAATCCTTAGTGCTGTGGAGAACTTTACCAAGCCTTTAAATGCTCTTCCAGCATCTGATCTGATCTTGGTTCCACCAGTTAGCGTAGATGACGTTGCTTATGCAGTCGTCAATGCTGTAAGAGATGATGACTTCTTCGGCGTTTTCACCATTGAACAAATCAAAGAAGCAGCAGCAAAAGTGAAAGTGTGAATCAGTTCTACAGATTAGACTAGTTGTCATAAGCTCTCTAGTATTTCAACATCCACCATACATCACTTGATCTGATCCTTCAAAATGTGACTAAACGCAAAGTTGAGCTGTTGTAAAGTTGTTCAAAAATTTACTCATATATAATAATGAAGCAGAATCATCTATTATGGAGCTTCCAATCTTTTACAAAAGTATGTGCAAATTTAGCTGTTGTATCTGGTGCTTGTCATTGCCTATTTAAAGACATCATTAAATCAACAATTGTATACAGAATGTATGAGTGGCATGGGAGATTGATGATTGAAGCTGGATTGGCAAAAGGCTACAATTGCAAAAAGGTAGTGGTAATCTTAGAAACTGATACTGAGAATGATGGAAGACAGTTAGCCGAGCTTTGTTGTAGGAAATATTTTGTTAAGCTCAAGTTGTATTAATAGAAAACCCAACGTGGTTGGCTTAACTGGGCTGCCTTCTCCGGCCCAGGCAATAACTGAGATGTGCCTTCTACTACTGTGCTTTGTAACATAATTCTGAATGATGCGTTTGGATTTTTTTGTTTTTTCAAACGAAAGATTTCATAAAAACCAGTACAGCAAGAAAGGGCCTAAAGCCCAAAAGATACAAATGTCCAGGCCCAAATGCTAGGCATAGTGACTAAACCAACAGAAAAGAAAGGTGGGGGCGGGGGGGGGGGGGGAGTGATCGGGAAACCGCCAGATGGAAGCCGTACTGGCTTTGAAAGTGAGTTTACCTCTAGAAAGAAAGAGGACGAAACAGAGTGAAGCCCGAGAAAACCATGGACACCGAAGATTGTCGGCACCGATTACAAGCCAGACGTTGCAGGAGACAAAGCTGAAAAGATCCTCCAATCAGTCGGCTATGTGTTAAATCATTTTCAAATATTTATAGTGTTCCAATAACTATAAATGAATGAGTGTAATTAATTAAAAATGATATTTTTTGATTTTTTGAAAAATAATTATAACTATTTAAATAATATTATTTGAATAGTTATAATATTAAATGAATAATTATATGTTTATTTTAAAGACATTATTAATCAGAAACACACCATGAAAGATGTCTTTATGAAGAGACATAAAAATTCCTATAAATAGGAATGAGATTTTATTTGAAAAATACACCAAAAATTCTAATATTCTTTCTTTCCTTCATTTTCTAATATTATTAGATTATTCTATAAAGTATTACTGCAGAAATCTTTTGTAGAAATTGAGTTTTTTGTTATACATTGTTTAGCGCGTAGTGGACTATTCTCGTCAGTGCAAAACGAAATAGTCATTGGCTTCATTGTATCATCGAGGTTAATTTGCTTGGAACTCATTTGCACACCGAAGATAGGTGGGGGCTAATATAACCTTAAAGATAGGTGGGGGCTAATATAACCTTAAAGATAGTGACTTGATACACGCCTTGGAGCCTTGTCTATTTTTTTTTTCTGTTCAAGTTCCGTTTATGTGTTCGAGATTTTCCTCACCGGAGATTTGAACTAACAATTTTAAGTTTATATCTCATGATGACTACCACAACACATGAAAGTGGAATACTAAAGGAGTTGGCTTCCAACTTTGTTAAACTTGATCGATTTGATGGTGGCAATTTTCAACGATGACAGAAAAAGATGCACTTCTTATTATCAACTTTGAAGATTGATTATGTTTTGGATACTCCAAGACCTGAAGAGAATGATAGCGAATCTGTTGCTGGAACCCGAGAAAGACAAAAATGAGACAATGCTAATTACATGTGCATGGGCCACATATTGAATGGTTTATCTGATGGTTTGTTCGACACCTACCAAAACGAGGCCACCGCTAAAGAATTATGGGACAAATTGGAGACAAGATACATGACCGAAGATGTTACAAGTAAGAAATTTCTTGTCAGTCGTTTCAATAATTATCAAATGGTTGATGATCATTCTGTTATGGAACAATTTCGTGATATTGAAAAGATGCTGAATCAATTCAAGCAATATGATATGAAAATTGATGAAATGATTGTTGTATCCTCCATAATAGACAAACTTTCTCAATCTTGGAAAGACTTTAAAAGAAATCTAAAACATAAGAAAGAGGAAATATCTCTTGAGGCTTTGGCAAATCATCTTCGTATTGAAGAAGAATATCGAAAACAAGATCAGAACCTAAATTCTGAAAATGCCAAAGTGCATGTTACAGAGGAAATACGGACTACTAAACCATTCAAGAGAAAGTTCAAACAGACTGATAGAGCACCTAAGTTCAAAAGAAACAAAAGGGCTCATTATATCATTGTGGAAAGCCGGGACATTTCAAGAATGAATGTCGATTTTTAAAGAAGAAATCATCTTCTAAGGTTGATAAAAACGAAAAGTTCGTTGCAATGATATCTGAAATTAATATGGCACAAGATGATAATACATGGTGGATTGATACCGGAGCAACCAAACATGTGTGCAAAGACAAAAGCATGTTCACAAAGTTCACACAATGTGAAAATGATAATGTCTTGTACATGAGAAATTCTTCCACTGCAACAATCAAAGGTAAATGATCTATTGAACTACAATTCACTTCTAGAAAGGTATTAACCTTAAATGATGTATATTATGTACCAGAAGTTAGGAAGAATTTAGTGTTTGGAAGCCTGCTGAATAAGTTTGGTTTTAAACTTATTTTTGAGACAGATAAATTTATTTTGTCTAAGGGAGGAATTTTTGTGGGGAAAGGGTATATGTATGAGAGAATGTTCGAACTCAATATTATTAATAAGAATAAAAATACTATTTCTGCTTATATGGTTGAATCTTTTTGTTTGTGGCATTATAGATTAGGTCATTTGAATTATAAAAAATTGAATGACATGTATAAGTTAGATTTAATTCCTATTTTTAATAATAATATTGAAAAATGCAATACATGTATGTTGACTAAAATTACAAGAAACCATTTTCCTAAGGTTAAAAGGAAAACAAAATTGCTCGATTTGATACATAGTGATTTATGTGACATGCATAATACTCCTACATTAGGCGAAAAGAAATATTTTGTTACTTTTATTGATGATTGTTCTAGATACTGTTATCTATATTTATTGCATTCAAAAGATGAAGTGCTTTATAAATTTAAAATTTATAAATCTGCAGTTGAACTTCAGTGTAAATCATTTATCAAGTGCTTAAGATCGGATAAAGGTGGAGAATACTATAATCCAAGTTATTTTGAATCCACTAGAATTTTCCATTAAGTTTCAGTCCCTTATACACCACAACAAAATGGTGTAGCTGAAAGGAAAAATAGAGTATTGACTGAAATGATAAATTCACTGTTGTCATATTTAGGTCTTGGACAAGATTTTGGGAGAAGCTATTCTAACAGCTTGTCATATATTGAATAGAGTTCCTAATAAGGAAACTAAAATAACCCCCTATGAACAATGGAAGAAAAGGAAACTAAACCTTAATTATTTGAAGGTTTGGGGTTGTAGAGCTATTGTCAAAGTTCCAACACCTAAACGTAAAAAGTTAAGTGAAAGAGGAATTGAATGCATATTTATAGGTTATGCACATAATAGCAAGGCATATAGGTTCATGTTAATTGAACCAAATGATTCAATTTCAATTAATACTGTTATTGAATCAAGAGATGCTATTTTTGATGAAAATAGATTTAATTCTATATCAAGACAAGTACAGCCACAACAATTGATTCATTCTTCAAATGAGAATGAGATTCCATTGGAACAAATTGATAATAATGATAAATCTTGTCAAGAATTAAGAACAAGTAAGAGGATTAAAAAGGTCAAAGATTTTGGACCAGATTTTATTATATTTCTTGTAGAAGGAAAATGTGAAAGTATATGCAATAAGATACCTTATTGTTATAATACGGAATCTGATCCTATTACATTTGAAGAGGCAATGAAATCTCAAGACTCTGCTTTTTGGAAAGAAGTAATAAATGATGAGATGAATTCAATAATGGGAAATCAAACTTGGATCTTAGTTGATCTTCCACCAGGTTCCAAACCAATAGGTTGTAAATGGATCTTCAAAAACAAAAATAAAGGTCGATCGAACCATTGATAAATTTAAAGCAAGGTTGGTAGCCAAAGGTTTTACACAAAAACAAGGTATTGATTACTTTGATACCTATGCTCCAGTAGCAAGAATTGCTACAATTAGACTCTTAATATCACTTACCTCTATATATAATTTGGTTGTTCACCAAATGAATGTTAAAACTGCATTTTTAAATGGTGAATTGGAAGAGGAAGTGTACATGGAGCAACCGGAAGGATTTGTTGTTCCATACAAGAGTATAAGGTATGTAAGCTTGTTAAATCTTTATATGGACTTAAACAAGCACCAAAACAATGGCACCAAAAGTTTGACAATGTTTTTTTAGCTAATGATTATAAAATAAATGAATCCGATAAGTGCATATATAACAAATTTGAAAATGAAAAAGGTGTAATAATTTGCTTCTATGTAGATGACATGCTCATTTTTGGCATGGATTTGGAACAAATAGAAAACACAAAGAAACTCTTGTTAAACAATTTTGCTATGAAGGATATGGGTGTAGCAGATGTTATTCTTGGGATTAAAATAACTCGATATGAAAGCATTATAGCTTTATCATAATCACATTACATTGAAAATATGCTTAAAAAGTTTGATCTTTTCAACTGTATACCAGCATCTACTCATATGGATCCTTAAATAAATTAGTATCTAATGCTGGTAGAAAAATTGATCAATTGAAATATGCAAGTCTAATTGGTTGTCTTATGTACATAATGACTTGTACAAGACTAGATATTGCATATTCTGTTGGAAAATTGAGTAGGTACACAAGTAATCCAAGTAGTTTGCATTGGTAAGTTTTGAATAGAGTACTTAGGTACTTAAAGAAAACTATTAACATGGATTATGTTATAATTGGATATCCTCCAGTTTTAGAAGGGTATTCGAATGCTAGTTGGATTACAAGTTTGGAAGATCATGCATCTACTAGTGGATGAATCTTCATTCTTGGTGGATGAGCCATTTCTTGGGGTTCCAAGAAACCAACATGTATTACTGATTCCACCATGGCAGCAGAATTTATTGCATTAGCCACTGCATCTAAAGAAGCAAAATGGTTAAGAAATTTACTTTATGATGTACCTTTATGGCCTAAGCCAATTTCACCTATTTCTATCCGTTGTGATAGTGAGGCTACTCTAGCAAAGGTATATAGCCAAGTATATAATGGAAAGTCTAGACACATTGGATTAAGACATAGTTATGTCTGACAATTAATCTCTGATGGAGTGATCACTATTAATTATGTGAGGTCAAGTGAAAATTTGGCAGATCCTTTGACAAAAAGTCTTGCTAGAGATGCAGTAAAAAGGACCTCAAAAGGGATGAGACTCAAGCCCATTAATTAGAGTCACCCATGATGGAAACTCGACTCAACGCTTGGTATAACGTCAAGTCTTGAGTTCAATGAGACAAATTACATCATTAGTATGTGAATGTTAGCACTATAAATAAATCTATCCTAAGATTAAAGTGTTAGGTACCCGTAATGATAAGGGAAGGATGAGTAATATACTCTTAATGTACCCATAACATAAATATGTTAGATTGTTATAATTACGGGAACACTCTTGATGGGATCTACCTATGTGAGTGGAAGTGTGGCTGCTTCTAGGAGCTCAAGGGCTTGGCTCTGAAAGCACTCATGAAAAGAGGACATAGGCACATGGCCATAATAGTGTCCCTAGATACTATGAATTGATCGATGTTGAAATCATTATGTGAGATGTGTTCGATTAATCAAATGGAATAGTTAGTTCAAAGCTTAATCTACCATGCAATTTCGATTAACTTTAACATGTTTTCACTAAGTGAAAGTTCAATCGTAAGATACCTTCATTTATGCAAATTGATTTCCAAGAATATCAAAATCCAAAATATTTTGAAAATGGGGGGAGATTGTTGGAACATTTTCAAATATTTATAGTGTTCCAATAACTATAAATGAATGGGTATAATTAATCTCAAGTTATATTATTTGATTTTTTGAAAAAGAATTATAACTATTTAAATAATAATATTTGAACAGTTATAATATTACATGAATAATTATGTGTTTATTTTAAAGACATTATGATTTCGAAAGACACCTATTGATAAAAGATGTCTCTATGAAGAGACATGAAAATTCCTATAAATAGGATCATGGGATTTCATTTGGAAAACACACCAAAAAATTCTAATATTCTTTTTTTCCTTCCTTCATTTTCTAATATTACTAGATTATTCTATAAAGTATTACTACAGAAATCCTTTGTAGAAATTGAGTTTTTTTGTTATACATTGTTCAGTACGTAGTGGACTATTCTCATCAGTGCAAAATGCAAATAGTCATTGGCTTCATTGTATCATCGATGTTAATTTGCTTGGAACTCATTTGCACACCGAAGATAGGTGGGGGCGAATATAACCTTAAAGATAGTGGCTTGATACACGCCTTGGAGCCTTGTCCTATTTTTTTTTCTATTCGAGTTCCGTTCGTGTGTTCGAGATTTTTCTCACCGGAGATTTGAACTAACACCATGAACGACCACCAAAGCAACACGGGTGTGATGACACCAATAACCTTCAAAACTCAAAATCAATGGAAACTTTAGCTAAACAACGTCGAAACAGGCTGACCCAAAACTTCACAAATTGGAGAGAAGAAAGTAGTAAAAAAAATCTAAGGTACTCACATGCCACCATAGAGGTGGCCGGAGACAAAAAGGGACGGGGCCTTTAGAGAGCAAAGACACGACCTTTCATTGACAAGTAAGTGTTATCAGCCAAAAGATGGATTGGCTTTGGGTTATTTGCCAAAAACAGAGGTCAAAGAGAAAAACTATGATGATAGTTAAAAAAAGGGAAAAACTACCAATATTGTCATTCAACTATTAAATTTTCGCATTTTAGTTATCGAAAATAAGAAGTTTACAATTTATATACTCACGTTACATAATTCGTTCATTTTGGTCACTCCCATTAAAAACTCTAATGAAAATTTGACATTTTTTTGTATGTAGACCAATCATTGGATGTTACGTAGCATAATTTACCACTTATGAATGTTGCATACCACTTTAAAGGATTAAAATATAATTTACCCAATACCATTATTAACCAAAATAAAATATTTTATTATTTTCTAGGTTTGAGTTCTACCCATCCCATCTATTTGATGGCCATTGACCTACCCCAGCTGTCGACGATCGAGCATCGTCCGAATCTGTCTCCTCCCGAGTTGACCCAGTCGTTGCTTCCATGTTCTGTGGTTGATGTTGATAACGCTTTCTTCTTAGCTCTTTTTTTTCTGCTAATGAATTTCGACAGGCAATTTTTAGCATGCACCTTGATAAGGCTCCGAGCCCGAATGGAGTTAACCTAACATTTTTCCAACATTGTTGGCCTATTATTGGGAATGATATATTTACATAATGCTATTAGTGGTTGGAGTAAGGATTTTTTGTCGGAATCCCTTAACGACATTTTAATTATTCTAATTCCAAAGAAGGTAATCTAACTCGGATTCCAGATTTTCACATTATTACTTTGTGCAACGTGTTGTACAAAATCATCGCAAAAGTTATTGCTAATCGGTTGAAGATCATTCTAGATAAACTCATCTCCCTAATGCAATTGGCTTTTGTTCCTAGTAGGTTGGTTATCGATAATGTGTAAGTGGCCTTTGAACTCATCCATCATATGAAGTTTAAAAGTCGGGGTAAAATGGGCAAGGTTGCAATGAATATAGATATTAGCAAAGCCTATAACAATATTGTTAGAAAAAATCCAATACGAAAATAGTTTTCTTGTATAGCGAAAAATAAAATTTTTGAAAACCGACTCGATTTGTGATATTTATAGCAATAAACTTGTTAAAAATGAAAGTAGATTAATTTAATATATGCTAGCTATAAGATTATTGTAATTATAGAATAATTAACTTGTATAGATTAGGAAATGATTAAATTACTACTAGATTGTTGGGCTGCTATTACCTATATATAAGTGTTGTATCACAATTATAAAGATATAAGAAATAACATTCTTTTCTTATTTCCCATCTAGTTTCTATTTGGTATCAACGCTAGAATTTGTTTCCTAGCTCCTATAGAAACCCTAAAAAAATATTTTTAGTAGTTCTTAGTCATGTCAGAAACTTTATCAAACTTTACTTTCTCATCTGCCCACCCAAAATCTACTGGAAATCATGTTTCCAACTCTGAATCGCATTCTATTCAAATCACCAATACCAAATTAAATGGTGATAATTTTTTGCGTTGGTCTCAATCTGTCCAAATGTATATTCGAAGGCGAGGAAAGATGGCTACCTGATAGGAGATAAGGAAAGACTAGCAAAGGAGGACCCCTCTTATACTCTTTAAGATGCTGAAAATTCCATGCTTATGACATGGCTTGTAAATTCCATAAAGGAAGATATTAGTTCCAACTATATATGCTATTCTACAGCCAAAGAACTCTGGGATAATGTTAATAAGATGTATTCTGATTTGGGAAATCAGTCCTAAATTTATGAGTTGACTATAAAAATTGGAGAGATTTGTCAAGGAGAGGAAAACGTCACCAAGTATTTCAATTCATTAAAAAGGTTATGGCAATATTTGGATTTGTTCAATGATTATGAATGGAAGTCTCCAGAAGATTTCAAAAACTATAAAAAGATGGCAGAAGATCATCGCATTTACAAATTTCTTGTTGGATTAAATGATGAATTTGATGAAGTAAGGGGGAGAATTATAGGTCGGCAACCTCTACCTCCCATTGGTGAAGTATTTGCAAAAGATAGAAGATAAGAAAGTCACAGAAACGTGATGCTTGGAAAAAGAGAGACTGTTATACCACTTGAGAGTTTAATCCTAATGACTTCTGATGTCAATAAATCCCAGTTGAAATAGTAAGGACAAAAGTCTCAAGTGTGATGTGATTTCTGCCAAAAAACCACACCATACTCGAGAAACCTGCTAGAAAATTCATGGAAAACCAGCAAATTGGAAGAGTAAAAAATCCGGTGATAAGCCTAATCTACAAGTGAAGCTAAGAGAGGTCCATTCAATAAAGAGCAACTAGATCAACTTCTAAAACTGCTAAAATCCAATTCCTCATCTAGTATTCCTATTGGGAAATGTGTCCATATTGTAGTAAACATGTAACTATTTTCTATTTATTTGAACGATGAATAAATAAATAAAGTTAATTTAACATTTCAATATTATGTCTTTTGTATTTATGTTTTTTATATTTTCATGCATAGCAAAATTTTGACAAACAAATATTAGCTCATTGATTGTCTAAAGTTCAAACTGAAGATAAATGGCATTGTAAAGAACGTTTATATTGCGAGAAAGATAACTTACTTTAGTAGATAATCTAAATGAGTCTGTAATCCCGTAAAAGAATCAAAGTGAGCATTTGATTCAAATATTGAGAAGGATTATTATGTCGTCTACAAATCCAATTAGGGAGATGACTAGTCTTGGCTATCGGAGCAGTTGACTTTACGAGTAGAGACATAGATGTATTCATTGGTAGAATGATACATTAGACTGGACCTAAAATGAATTAATTCTGAATCTGTTTGTGAATTAATTCACTTGTGATGTTCATAGTGTGATTTACCTAAATCCTGAGTTAGTCCCTGACCATACGTATGCAATTCATGTGCTTTGATATAAGTGGAGGCTTATGCTCTACAAGCGATCGAGCCCATAGCTGGTATGTTGGGTACATGACTTGTATATGGCATGGCTTTACTAGCAACAGTGGAATTCATAGCTCAATTAAAGAGTTAATGATATCCTTTTATTGGCATTTTGTGGATTGATAAATATGGAATGTGGCTACAGGTTGCTTGTTCTCGAACAAGCAATTTATCGCAGCCATTTGTTGACAGTGATCATATTAATCATTAAAAAGACACAATTGTGACAATGAGATAAAATAGGACTGTATTAAGTGGACAGATTTAAGTCAAAGGAATCAATGATATCATATGAGGGTAACACACACATGACGGGGTCATTGGACAAAGCAGTTGGACGAATTGCTTTTGTAAATAGTATATAATAATAAGTTTTTAATCATGGTACTTCTTATAGACTGACTCCATGGTTAAGTAATTACGAATTATCGGAACGATGCTTCTTGACATAATTGCAATCACTAGAGCCTAATTGTATATATCCGATTGGACCCTCCGTTAGCTCAACAAAAGCTCGATCAGACTACATTTTAATCAAAAAAAATTTACGAATTTGGGAATAATTTAATTGAGTCGATTTATTCGATGTGGAATTAAATTAGGTAGTCATGCGCATTGTTCAACTAGAGAATTTGATGAAAGAATTTTCTTAAAAAATTAATTTGGATAATCTAAGTGATTTTTGGAAAAATTAATTTTGATCAAGTAAAATTAAGTTAATCAAATCAATTAAATTTAATATGATATTTTTGGAAGTTAATTTTCAAGTTAGACAATTGACCCAATGGGTAATTAAATTTGAAAATTGGACCTGAGATCATAAAATGGGCCAGAGAGCCCAAAACCAAGACTAAATTGAACAAATGTAAAACTTTAAGGGCAAATTTGTAAAAAAGTCAAAAAGTGACCAAATTACATGAAATATTAATTTAGATCAAGATTGGGTGGAAATTCGAGAAAATAGAAAATTACCAAAATGTCCCTAAATTTTGGTATTTCTGTAATTTAGCCTGGTAAGTTCGTATGAACTATATTCTGTATAATTTTAATTAAAGTGAATGTTATTTGGTGATGAATATTATATAGATATGTGTTTTATTATTGAAATTGAATTATTATTGGTAATATGTACAATTATTGGATGCAGTGAAATGATTATCGGAAGCTCGATTGTGGTTGGCAGGAAATGTTGCATTATTTATATTGTGAAGAATTATAAAAGCATGTTAATAATTTGAAAGTTTTAATAATTAATGGAATTTTATAACTCGGTTCAATACGTTTACAAGTGTATGTGTTCTGGTAATGCCTCGTACCCTATTCCAGTGTCGAATATGGGTAAGGGGTGTTACAGATCGAAAGTCTACATTAGGTTATTGTACTTTCATTGGAGGAAATTTAATCACTTGGAGAAGTAAAAAGAAAAAATGTGGTAGCTAGAAGTAGTGCTGAAGCTGAATTTAAAGCAGTTGCCCATGGTGTTTGTGAAGTTTTATGGATTAAAAGGCTAATGGAAGATTTAAGAATTTCATGTTCTTTGCCTATAAATGTAAAACCCCTAACCCGTTTCCGTCGCCAGAGTAGGGTTACGAAGTATTACTATACAAATTGGAACATTTAAGTTCAAATAAAAACAATTAAACAAATTAAATAAAAATTAAATAATTCATTTTAATTAAAGTAAATATACACTTACAGGCCTTAAATTGAGCCTACGGGGCCCTAAAAATAGTTTGGCAATGTTCGAGGATCATTTTGAAACAAATCAAAAAATTTTGGAAAAATTGAAAAATTTTGAAAACAGGGGTCACACAGTCATGTAGCCAGGCTGTGTGACATAGCCCAGGGCATGTGAGTATTCAATGTATGGGACACACAACCATGTCCCAACCTGTGTGTTCAACCATGTGGGTATTTGAAATAGGGTCACACGATCGTGTTGCAAGCAATGTGCCAGACCGTGTGTGCATTCGAAGTTTGGTCACATGGTCGTGTCGCTAGGCCGTGTAACTCTTTGAGACTGTGTGGTTCATTCTACACCTAAAAATATAAATGACACATGGTTGTGTGAGGTGATCGTGTGTGGCACACGGTCATGTAGAGTGGCCGTGTATGGCACACAGCAATGTGGTATCCCGTGTCCCAGGGCGTGTGCTTCCTATTTACCCCCTAATGCAAGCCAAATCAAGCATTAATTCTTGCACACCAAGACACACCATATATAACTTATTTCACAAGGTTAAAAACACATTCAAGGACATCAAGAACATGCCAAAAATCATCCATCCTATATCTAACCAATATGCCATCAAAAGGCACCCCAATTTTCATATCAAACTTAATCCAATTCAACATCATCAAGTTCATTCACTTAACATAAATCATACATAGCAAACAACCATTTCATTAGCATAGCATACAACCATAATTTAACTACTTAAAAAAAACATGCACAAACCCAACATCACCTATTTATAACATCATTTACAAACCAACAACAACTAATGCATGTAACCACAAATTGGTTTAGCACAAACTTAAAACAACTAAAGGACCAAGATAACATTTTAGCCCTATACATGCCATTTATAACCATTAGCCAAATTAACCAAAAACAAATGATGGATGGATATTGTGATGATGCTCCGACGAGAATTCCAACCAAACGAGCTTTCCAATAATCTACAAAAAAGAAAACAACTAAATAAGCAACTAGTGCTTAGTAATTTCGTATAGAATTTAAACGTAAACTTACCAATTTAACTCAATTTATATAATTTATATAATTTATAAAAGTTCAATTAGCAAGCTTATAAATTTAACGATTCCTATTTCCAACCACCAAATTCAAATGGTTAGTGAACTTGTACATATATAATCAATTCTAACATTTTAAGAAACACATATTTGGAATTTATCAACTTATAAGCCATTTAACACTTTTTGAATGTAACATTTATACAACCCAAAGCACATACAAGTATATTTCATTTCATCCATCAATCATATAACTTACCATGGAATCAGGTTCACATGGATGAAACCTTTAATACCCGTTGAACCATATGAAACAACATCAGATACTCGGGAAATGCTCACATGTGCTGTGACTGTAACATGTAACCGTATATGCTCACACAAGTTATGAATTGGGCCTGTTCACACGAGCTGTGGGTCGAGATGTTAAGCTACACGATGTTGCTCACACAAGCTGTGAAGTCTCCGCAACAAATGTAGGACCTCCGCCATCGGTAGGACATCCAATACCAACGCTCGAAACTGTATAATTTCTAATGACATGTCATTTGTATCCTAAGTGTTCATGAGGCTCAAACGAGACACTTTTCATATCACATACATATAATCCACATTATCAACAATTTCATCCATTGACTATGAATCAATGTAGTCCAATTTAACATATAAGTTACATTAAACATTAAAATTACCTAAAATAAGTATCCTTTAATAGAAAATAATTCCAAAAGAAATATATTAACTATTGTACGACATTATCGATACCAAAACAATTCTTAACACGAATTGGTGACTACTCCGTTACTTTAGCTTTTCTGTGAATTGAGTCCGTTTGAGTCGTGTCTTGATCTAAATAGTAATTTAATTCAATTAAATAATTCAAATAGCTTAAAATAATTAATTCAAGCTTATAGCCCATTTAAATGTAAATTTACAAAATTACCCCTAATATTTTAATTTGTTTACAACTTAGTCCCTAAACTCGAAACTTGCAAAATTACAAATTTTAGCCACTTAACCAAGCTAGCCGAATTTCAAAAGACTTCTAAAAAACCAATATTTTTCATCATTTCACATTGTTTTCATTGCATTTCACTATTTTCTCAAGTAGATCCCTAAACATTAAAATCATTAAAAATCACTTAACAAAATACTTATTTTTAACTGCCAACCTTAATAATCTATCAACTAAATTCATAAAAACTTCCAATTCATTCATGGTAAAACCCTAAAATTTTAATAATTTTACGAATTGACCCCCAGGCTAGCTAGATTAAGCTAATATGGTAACAAAACATAAAAATCATTAAAAACGAGATTAAAAAAACATACCATGCAATAGTTTGAAGCTTTGTCGAACATCCCCCTAGCTAAAAATGGTAATTTCTTTCTAACTAGGCAAAATGAGGAAGACGATGGCTTTCCATCACTTGTTTTGTTAAATTTAATCATTTAATTATCAATTTACTATTTTATCCTTATGATTTTTAACTTAATTATTAACAAAACATGTCCATAATTGTCCATTAACTATACTTATGATATATTTACCTACTAAGTCCATTGATTTACCTTTTGATAACCATTTGACACATTTAACAAATAGAAATCAATTTTTGCAGCTTTTATGATTTAATCCTTTTTACTTAATTAATCATTGAAATTTTAGTATAACATCAATAAATACTCATAAATATTAAATAAATAATAAAATGCTAATTCTCTTGTTAGAATTTTGGTCCCAAAATCACTATTTCTGACATAATTGAAAACAGGTTGTTATAATAAAAGTCTACTGCGGTAACAAGGCGGCAATTGCAATTGCTTACAACCATGTTCTTCATGATTGAACGGAATACATAGAACTCAATAAGTATTTTATCAAAGAAAAACTTAAAAAGGGATTGATTTGTATGTCATATGTACCAACGACTGAACAGATTGTAGACATACTTACAAAAGGACTACATATAAAGCAATTTGATCACTTAATTGGCAAGTTGGCAATGGAAGATATTTTGAAACCAGCTTGAGGGGGAGTGTTAAAAAGGAAAGTAGATTAATTTAAGATATGCTAGTTATAAGATTATTGTAAATATAAAATAATTAACTTGTATAGATTAGGAAATGATTAAATTACTCTTAGATTGTTAGGCTACTATTACCTATATATAGGTGTTGTATCACAATTGTATAGATATAAGAAATAATATTATTTCCTTATTTCCCATTTAGTTTCTATTAAACCCTAGATCAAAATCGTACATGTGTTTTTAGATAGACGGATCCTTGTCATTTCTGGGTTTCAACCAAATGATCTTCTCCGCTATTTTGAGTGTGGGCTCGAACAAAACGAATCAAATAAAGAAACTAGAAATAGTTTTCTTTTATTTTAGGGTGAAAATAAAAATTATCTCTTCAAAATGGAAACCGATAGAATTTTTATTCCGAAAAATATATTTAATTCTTAGAGAATAAAAGTCTCTCTATTTTAGCGGCAAAATAATGATATTTGAAAGTTGTATAAATAGCCTTACCAGTGCCATCTATTTATAGGGAGAGAAGGTAAAACCCTTTTTGAATTATAAAAGTTCATTTCAACTAGAAAAACAAAACCCTAATTCAACAAGGATGTAGGGGCAACAACCCTAGTTAATTATACTAGGGTTTGTTGTCCGCCTTTATTACATAAAAAGGCTTTTAGGCCTCTTCCATATCGAGTCCAATTACAAGTACTTCCCGGGCTTTTAACCAAATATTTTATAATTTGATCCAACCAATATTTGTTTTTCTATTTCCCAAAAATAAACTTCAATATATTTCCAATTAAAAAATTTTCTCAACCCAATTCTAATTTCATTAAAATCATGACGACTTTACCGTAAAAGAATCTATGAGAAAATATATTTAATATTTTCGCATTCAATGGTTCACTATAACCAAATAATTTATTTCCATTTTCAAACTTCATTTAATTCGAAAAACATAAATTTATTTTCCAGGTCATTTTCATTTTGTAGAAAACCACATTCGTTTTCAAATGATTTAATTTCTCCATTTTTATTTTTATTTTGGAGAAAAACATAATCATTTCCAAATGCTTCCTATTTCTTCATTTCACCATTTCTATTCATTTATGTTCATTTGATTTAACATGAAATTCATTTATGGTTTCAATGAGCTAGCGAAGGGACCGATTGGACATATGCAATTGAGGCTCAAATGATTTATAAATAAGTTTCAGTTTTTCGCCTAATAATTATAAACTCATTTAGTCATCAAGTCATTCCATTATAGTATTGTGACTAACCTCTCTCCAGTGGCATTCCATTACGAAAGCAACTCGATCAGTGTTAGTCCAATGACCTTGTCATAAGTGTATTACCCTCATAGGATATCTTTAGTCTCTTTGGGATAATATCTATTCTCCCAATATGATCATATTTTATCTCATGGTAATCATTACATCTTCCTTTATGAAAAGTCAATCACTATCAAATAGTGATCAATTACGCCCTTACCTTATTTTCCCTTAACCACTAGGCCAATAGCTCATTCTTGAAATAATTTTATGAGCTTATAATTAGAAGTCAGAGTGTGACAACTTTTGCTCCACTAACCCAATTTCTTCTAACCTGATTTTCGGGATGTAACATCACATATCTCACTTCAATTCTTTCCAAAATAACACTTATACATTTAACCTATATAAATGCCACATAACCAATAAAGAACATTTCAAAAGAGTCTACAGGGTTGATGCTGGATACTGTGAGCTTTGTAGAGATCCGATAGCCATGTTTTACAAAATGTTAACTACAAGAAACAGGAAAGAAAACCGACTAAGCTTTATGAAAGCTTAGTAAGTTCATATAAAACATACACACTAACTTACCTGGTAAACTAGAAATACAATTATATAACTAAGTATTCATGGCATAATTAATCTTGACATTTCATTTCATAAGAAATAGGTAAGTCTTTTATATATTCATGTAACCGGACAATCATTAAAACATTTCAATTAGTTCAATCCTAATATTCAATGCATATTCCGGTCAACAAGTTAATCACTTCTCTTATTTAATCAAGAGAAATTGAATAAAAATAGTAAAAAGATTTAGATACATGGGTTATAGTATCAGGGAGCACCGATGTGCTAAATAGGGCACAAATGTGCATACAGGAGCTCTGAGCTGCAAACAAGGAACCAGAGTGCATAACAAGGCAAAAATGTGCAATCAGGGGCACCGTAGTACAAACAGGAGCACAAATATGCTATCAGGAGCATCGTAGTGCTAACAGGAGTACGAAAGTACTATCATGAGCACCATAGTGCTAACAAGATAAGCGCACATTTACCTTATTGGCATGATAATCGTATCCTAAACATTTATTAGGTTTAAACGGGAAATTGTACAGGATTCAGGACTTTCATGTTACTATAACATTCCCAAGTACGAAGGCATATATCAAAATCATCTCAATATCATGCGTTACTCTACACATAATATGTTTATCACATACATGTCTATTTATCTTTCAATTGAGCCCAAACTCAACCTTTATACCAATGTTATTTCATCCAAGATTAATTTAGTATATATATAAGTATTTATAATACAATTAATCAACATTTATAATAATTTTAAACTTATGAACTTACCTAACATAATCAGCTAACGAACTAAAATGTAGGGACTATCCTATAGTTTTCTTTTTCCTCGATTATCAACAACTTGATCTATATAATAGTTGAAGTTCAAATTATCAATTCCAAATGTATTATAACACTCAAATACATGCATATGACCTTTTAATTTCATTTTACACAATTTCCGTAAACATTTACATTTTATTCAATTTAGTCCCTAAAAACAAAACAAGTATAACTTTCACAATTGGACTTTGTTTTTCATTCCAATTTACATTATATCCTTTTAGAACCCTATAAACTCTAAATTTATAGAATTTTCATGTCAATTTCATCAACATCTCATTTTAGTCCCTAAATGCAAAAACTAACAAAAATCACTTAACAAAATAGTCCTAAAGCATTTCCAAGCTTACAAATATATCATTTACTATCAAGAATATTAAAACATCAACAATGGTAACTTTTACAAACTTTAACAAATTTTCAATTTAGTACCCGAGATAGCTAGATTAAGTTACAACGATTTTGAAAACACAAAATTTATGAAAAATGGGTTTATAAAACCTTACCATGCAAGGCCAAATAGATTGAATATTTGAGAGATTCTTATCTATGGTGAAAAAAAATCAGTGGAAGAAGAAAGTGATGACAACCATCACTTTGCTATGTTTAATTATTTCTATTACCTTTTATTAAATTACTATTTTAACCTTAATCATAAAAAAATTCCACCCAAAATCATAGGCTTAACCGTCCATGCTCTCATACAAAGGGTTATTTTCCTTTTAAAACCTTAAGCAATTACCAATTAAGTATTTTAGCTAATAAAATCCAATACCGATTAACTTTTACGGTTTTATAATTTAGTCATTTTTTCCTTAATTAACTATCAAATCATCAAAATTAACAGACCAAACTTCAATTCACCTATACAATAGCTCTGTAAATATTCAAAGAAAATATTTACGAGATTGGTTTACAGATGAGGTCCCGATACCTCATTTTCAAAAACCATTAACTTTCTGTACGAACCACTTGTACTATGTCTAACTGACCAATTAACAATTCTATCAAATCATGATTCATTAAAATATTATATTTAACTCATAAATATTACATAATAATATTTATAAACTCACTTGTTAGAATTGTGGTCCCATAACCACTTTTTTCAACTCTACTGAAAAATGGGTTGTTACAATGACGAGCTTGTTTTTAAGCAATTTGAATGTCTTTTTAGTAGTTTAGCTTAGTTTTTGCAATTAAATAAGTGTGAATGTCTCTTTTTATTCATTTTGAGACCCTAATGGCCAATTGTGCCATTGGGTGCCTAACGATTGATTGAGTGTTGTAGGAACGTGTTGGTGGTCAAATTCGAGCAAGAACATCACCAAAGGAAAGGGCATCACAATATCAAATCCAGGGAATCGTAATACCCTCAACAGGCTAAGATGAAGACCACATACAATGGTATTGCGATATCCTCTTTGGGTATCGCGATAACCACTTGCCAAAGAGTACCCCATTTCAAGACTAATAATGATATCACGATATCCTACCCTGGGTATCGCATTATCGATATCATGAGGGGACAAAAAATGACATCAATGATAGTCTTTGTCTAATCGAAGCACCAATCAAAAAGGCACATTCAATGGCACTTTGCTAAAAAATTGTGGGTCAAAATTTGTTGCTAAAACAACCAATTTTGGCTGAGGAGAGAGAAAGGATCATTAGGCTTAGTTTTAGTTAGTTTTTCTCTAGTTTTCTCTTAGGTTTCTTTTCATCTTTTCTAGGATTTATCATTTTTTATCTTTTTCATAATTGTAGTGTAATTTTTTTTGTATTTTCTCTTTTTATTTCCATTCCCTAAGTTAGTTAAGTTAGTTATTACTGTAGCTAGGGTTTATTTGCACCTTTAGTACCTCTTATTTAGTTGTAATGACTTTTAACTTTTTATGTTAATGCTATTTCAGTTTATTTTATTTTCATTTGTCAAAAACTTCGTCTTTAGTGTTCTTTATTTATTATTTGGCTGTTAGATACTCGTCTTTACTTTTCTTTTAAGTTTTCTAGGTATCCAAACTTTCATTTTCTTGTCAACCTTGATGTTAATGGCTGCCATGTTTCCTTTTTTTTATTTGTTAGCTTATTTTTTATCATGAGTACTTGAACCTTAAAGGGGTTTATTGATGGAGATGTGGGTAAGCTGATTTTTTAGTAAGGGGCAAAATTGTAATAAATTAGACTAAATGAAATAAACCTAAAAACTTAGGATTAATGCCCCTAAGGGAAAATCTAGGCAAGTGAGACCGATAGGTAATCTTGTTAAGCATCTATTCATTAGTTTCGGGCTAGCCGGTGAAATTGAGAGATAAATCATATTAACTTGTCTAATTTGGTAAAATTGAGGCCGAGAGGTAAAATGGAATCATTTTAGACATTTAAGCAACTTAGGTCTCTAATTTAAGAGTTGGTGAACCACATCGAAATCAATCAACTACCGTTTTTCATTTATTTGTTAATTTCATAACTTTGCATGCTTTACGATTTAGTCCTTTTGTAGTTAGTTCATAAATTAGTGTAATTACTCTCAACTTTATGGTTTGTCGTAATATAATTTTTAGCGATTAGTTGGTTAGACTTGTAGCTAGATTTGGTTCAATCGTTGACTCCTTTAGGTTTGATTCTCGGAGTACTCCGTACCCCGTTGTACAATTTTATTACAATTGACCCGTCACACTTGCAGAAATTGCATGATAGTATATATTTTGATTATTTGCTTGTTATTTTAGTGTTCATTCCTCTCTTCCATTCGCGAGAGTAGGGGAGAGGTGATCACTTCCCGAAATCTCCATTGCTTCAACTTGGAGATGCTTGGTAAGCAGAGTTGACAGTTTTTGTCCAATCATGACTCTTCTTTTTCATGTTATCAAAGCCAAATATTTTCCCAATTATGGGTTCCCCTTCATTATTTTAGAAGAGTATTCGTGCAACCAAATGTTTGCTTGCTCGATGAGTTTGATGGTAGGTTGGTTTGGGACATGATATTCAGATTTATAATGAGCCTTGGATTCCGGATGATTCAAACTTTTTTGTTGCCTCTACTCTTTTGGATGGAATGGATGAGCTTCTAGTGTGCGATCTTTTCAATGAGAACAAGGCTGGATGGGATGTGGCGATGGTTGATGGTTTATTGGCCCCTTCGATGTGCAAAGAGTGTTATCAATCCCTTTAGCAATCGATAAGTTGAGAGATAGACAAATTTGGCACTTCACATGATCGAGTGAGTACGGGTTTAAGTCGAGATACATGCTGGCTTTAAACACGCTGTCCAATGTTATGAATTTTATTGTTGAGGGGCCTTGGAACAAGTTGTGGAATTTAGAGGTCCCTCTTACGGTCATCGACTTCTAGTGGTGTTGCTTACAGTGTTTTCTCTAGTGTAAGGTTGGCGTTGCTGACAGAGGTTGTTCGATCAGTTCCCTTTGTCCTCGTTGTGGGGTACTGTCGAAAGTGTAGAGCATGTTCTAATATATTGCCTGATTACTATGGTTGTTTGGCGGGAGTTGGGGTTGGTAGTGAACTCATAGTCGATTTTTTTCCTCCTTGAGCACCATTTTCGATTTCGTTTTTATTCATTCTCACCACTGCATACTGACAATGACTTGGGAGTCTCTGGCTACATTGAAATCTTTTCGTGTGGTAATAAAGTATAGCGTCATACCTTACAGTTATTTCGATTGCTGATCATTTTCTACAGGACTGGATGGATGCTCGTAACATTGTTAACAAATTACAACAACCTATTGTCGAAGCGCGAAAGCAGTGAGCATTGGTTTAGACCTGATTGAGAATGGCTAAAGTGTAACGTGGATGCGATAGTTAACAACGAGCAGAGACGTTCCTCATTTGTTGTTATCCGTTCTCATATGGAGGCTTTTGTTTAGGGTGTTTCTAGTTCGCTACTTTGGGGGTTCGACGATAACATGGCTAAGTTGTTTGTCATATGTGAGGCTCAGTCATGGTTGAAAACAAGAAGGTTTTGTGAAGGTGGTCATTGAGAACTACTATGACAAATCTTTCTGAATTTGGGAGCATTTTGTATGATTGTACTGGTATTAATAAAATATCTGAGTTAGTGTTACGAGCTAACTAGGCACCAACTTGTTTAGTGAAATTATGAACGTGTTTTTTATAATTAAAATAAGTTATATTTTTAAAAGTATTTTAATTTTTTTATTTAAAAATAAATAAAAATTTTGCATGAGGTAAGATTTGAATCCATGCCAAGTACGTAGTTTCCACACGCATACATGCGTGATAAGATTTTTAATTTTATTAAAAATAACATATATATATATATGTTGTAATTTTTATATAATTTCTTTAAAACCTTACTTTTTTTCCCCCTAAAGTAACTATTAACTCATAATTAATCATCGACCTTGCCTACATGCTTATATAAAAGAGAAAAAAAAAGGGTTCAAATGACCTTTCTTTTAGCCGACAAGTGGAACATCCACGATGCTTTTATTTTATAAAAATAATTAAATTTTAATATTGATCTCTCTAATATATTTTAATTAGGTTTAATCTATATATTTTAATTTCTAATATAATTAAATCCTTATATTTTTATATGTCATTAATTATTACAAATAATCAATATTGTTAACTTTTTTTATTAAAACATTATAGGATTTTATAGGATTGAATACTTTAAAAGTTTTGCAGACTAACACTTGGATTCCTATTTCTTTAAATTTGCATTGCTTTTTTCTTGACTTTATAAGATAATAGTCAAACTTTAATTTTAACTTCTAAAGTATGTTGAAACTCGAGATTAATCTATATATACTTTAAATTTTGACATAATTTAGCCCATCTACATTTATAATGTTATTAATTAGTTTAAATAGTTAATTAATATTATTAACTATTTCAATCAAAATACTGACATTAATTCTTTTTCTAAATATACTATTCCATAAGAAAAAATATTTTATTAAGACAGTTTTGAATGAGTATTTTTTAAAAACTTTTAATCAATATTTTCAATGTTATTTTTATTTTTACATGACTTAATTTCAAAATGTCATACCACGTAATAAACAACTATATCGTAAAAATAAAAAAAATTACATATATAAAATATATAAAAGTTTAAAACATATTTTAATCTAATCTGATTTAGGGTGAGTTTAGATAGATAATAGAATGTGATGTATTTAGCTTAATTTTTTTCTCATGCTACACTACCGTTATATAATCTCATTGTTACAGTTACTTTTACATTACACTAATTATAACTAAATGTACCATTCATCTAAAATCACTCTTAAAAGCAAAATCCAATCAATAATCATAAAAAAGGAATTTTCAGTCAATAATTGTGATTTGACAGGAAGTTTATCTTCTAATGGGGCCTACACTGAGTTATTTTTGCTTTCATCCAAATATATAAAAACCTATAATAGTATTAGCTCCTTGTTTTTCCAGCTAATTTTTTTTAGTTCCCCTAATTACCCTTCCTAACAACCGCCTTTACGCTTTAAATGAATGAATTTTAAAATCAATTTCGAAGTCTAGACCGTGGATGACGGATCCAATCAAAGATAGACTTGGTGACAGCATAATTTGTGACAGGCGTGTAACTTTATCCTCAACTCGTTTTGATGGTTCGATTCGCCCTTGCTTTTCGTCCAAGAACGCGAGACAGCGCAAAATGAAAATAGTAACTAATTCTTTGAGTTAGGGTTTTTAATTTTTCTTTTTCTTTTATTTTCTTCTCTCTCCCATCCCTCCCCCTTCTAGAAAACAGAAAAGTAAATCAATCACTCCAAAATTTATCTCATCTGCAGGTAATATTTTCCATTTTCTTTTAGTTTTTTTTTCCGTTTTATTTCTTTGATTAAGTTTTTGACAGCGGATTATATAGATCGGCCCTTAGCTTGGCATCTGGAAGGCGTTGACTTCGTTTGTTGAATGGTTAATTCTTTTGATGGTTGATTTCTGTGATAATTGGTTTTCTAGGGGGACCAATAAAAACATTTTGATATGTTAATTTTGAGAATTTTGCTTTAGGATTTTCATTTTAGTATTTTTTTCAACCTTTTTGCAGTTTTTGTGAGAAATTGCATATTTGTAGAATATTGATATATTCTCCTTTTCTTTTTCTTTTTTTGATTGACTCAGTGTTCAGTTATAGAAAACATTTTTTTAGTTTTTAATTTTAGGACTCTATATTCCAAGGTTGAAATTTTGTATTTTCTTTTTTTTAATTCTCGATCACCATTCTAATCACGTGAAACACCAGATTTCTTGTCATCTTATGTTCTTAGTTCTTTTTAATTAGTGTAGGAATATATTTAGTTTGATAATTTGGATGAAATATTTTTTAGGCTGCTTTTCTATTTTTTTCTCTTAAAAGAACACACTCGAGTCTTTATGTATTTGTGAGAATTTTCCAGTTTTTCTGAATCTTAATTTTCTTTGGTTTCATTATTTTTTGCTCAATTTTCTTGACAGAAATCAGCATAGGATTTAAATTTTTGGAATATTTTTGGCTGCTTTTTTTTTCTTCTTTTCGAGGTCAACCGGGGGATTTTCGTAACTATACTTGTTATTCAAAAAAGCTCATATTCTCAGGTCAACGTTGGTTGTGTTTCGATAATTATGTAATTAGTATCATACTAATTCTGCTCTGAGTAAATTTTGCAGTTTTGTGAAAATTTGTAATTTATTTTTGGTCAGATGTCTGATATGTAAAATCTATTGCTCAGAAACTCCAAAGAAGAAAAAATTTTCTTCTGTTTTTTTTTATACGTTTGAACATATAAAAAATGGGAACCAAAGAATTGTTGAAACATAATTTTTATAAATTTATTTCCTACAATATTTGTAGGTACTGTTATATGATGCTGTGGGAGGCAGGGTACCGAATGCTGTAGAGTAATAAAGAAGTTGCTATTTCTTCTAGGAAATAATTGTAAGGAAAGAAAATGAAGAGTAACATGTCCAAGATTAATATGTGCAACATCAACATGTACAACATGGATATGTGCAACATGAACATGTACAGGATTGACACTAACTGCAGTTCTAGGTATGCAATCCTCTTGCCTTGTGGCGATTCTATTAAGTTTGGTTTCATATGCTATCAGTTGTTTGATTATTGCTTATATTCCAATTAGTATGAGTTAATATCTAGGCCATTTAATGCCCTGACCTTTTTTATTTCTTTTTTTCAGGATTTCAACTTTTAGGAGACTGTTCCTGTAGTTCGGTAGAAGGTTAGACTTTCTATTCGTTTTTACGGTAGAACTATTGGTTTTAAACCTGTTGATAGGGATTGATCTAGGCAGAAATGGAAGCACCGAACGCCATGCTATTGGATAGTAAGCCTTTGGTTCTACATGGCATGAAGAGGAAGCGGGAAACACAGCATACATCATATTTTCCTGGGGCCTCGCATGTGATACCACCACTGTTTCCCAGCTTGTGTTTAGCTTTCCAGAAACATGACAAGCGCAGGAGATTGGAGGATTGGGAAGGCAGAGTTGTGAGTTGTGGTTATACTTCAAAAAGATCTTTGTTACTTTGCTATTCAAATTTTAAGAAAACAGGCATTCCAAAGCGCATAATGTTCTATGAGAAAGGTGAATGGACTGATTTTCCCAACGATCTTATTGCCTCAATCAGGAAAGATCTCGTCACAAAGAAGCCAGCTATTGAGGTTGAGATAGACAGTCAATCTTTTGTGCTAGATTTCTTGCATATGTTTCGATTGGAGCTGAAAACTGGCATGAGACATCCCATTGCTTGGATTGATGAAGCAGGTGGCTGTTTCTTTCCTGAGATTTTTACTGGTGAGGATGAAGCATACCCGTGCTGCAAAGATGAATGTGCGAATAACCAAGAATTCATGTTTAGTGAATCTTATGCCCCTCATGAGATCAAGCTACATCTTGAGATTGGCATTAATGGTGTTGAGCAGCCAAAGTTGGAATGTAGTGGGGAGTCGAGTTCTTTTGTGAGACATTTTCAAATTGCTCAGAAACCTGCCTCCAGTTATTCTGCTGTGGAAGCCGAGGATAATTGCAATAGGAGTGCCGATGGAAAACCCAATAAAGCTGTTGAGGATATTCAAGAGAAAAAGAAAAACTTAGTTCCAGAAAGCGAGTTTGTTGATGTACAGTTCAATGAGCCATTGGAGTCTTCAACTGTTGAAAAGATGTTTCTTATGGGTATGAACACTTGTGAAGGTGTGGATATTCTTGATATAAGACCCTGCTCCAGTACACAATATAGATTAGAGCGTTTCCAGAAGCAGGTCCAAATTATGAAGAAGTATCGGGGGACTGCAAATGTTCAACGTGCATGGCTTGCTTCCTCTAAAAAAGCATTGCCTACCATCATGAAGCATGGGCTTGCAGACTGCCGTCTTTCTTCAATCCCAGGCCTATATGCCGCTGGTGTTCATCTTGCTGCAGCAGAATTTACGAATGGCAGGTTGGAGTTCTTTTGTTGTTTTTTGCTATCAATACATGTATGGCACTGGTGTTCATCTTGCTGTGGCAGAGTTTACTAATGCCGCAGTAATAGTTTTATGGATTCAACTCTACAGAAATGTAGGCAAATTTTATGTTGCATATCATGATTCATGTCTTTATTAGGTTCACTCTGAACATAGACTTCCTCTTTCTACGAGAAATTTTCTTGCTTTCTGTTCCTGATCTCTCTTTTCACGTAAGTGCTAGTTTCTACTAGCTTCTATCTTTTTTCTTCAGTGCTTCATTGATCTTCCAGTTGTTTCCAAGAATCCTATCCAGATGAATTTTACTAATTTATCTAAAACATTTTCATGCTTTATTTTCCATACTGTGGTGATGTTGAGTCTGAATGTTTATCTTTTATTTGTGCAGTGCAAAGTATTGTGATGTTGACGAAAATGGAGTACAGTACATGATATTATGTTGCGTAATAATGGGAAAGACGGAGCTTCTTTTCCCTGAAAGTGGACAATGTTTTCCTAGCAGTGAGGATGTTGATAGTGGAGTGGATGATCTTCATCATCCGAAGTATTATATTACCTGGAACATGAATATTAACACCCACATTTATCCTGAATTTATTGTTAGTTTCAAACTCTCCTCGAATGCTAAAGGTGATATATTTCTTCTTTGGAATGCTGTTTATTTGATGCTGATATGCATTATTTCTTTTATGTAACATCAAATTGAAACTGTTCTCAACTCATTGAACATGAAAATTAATTTTGGTGGTTGGCAATCAACTTTGATATCTAAATTTTTAATTTTGTTATTTAAGAAAATAACGCTTCCTTCACGATGCATTGTCATCCACCTCTTGGTGCGGGATTTTTTTTCCGCTTGAGATCAGTGATCACTCCCAACTGGTGGTTCAATGGCTGTGTTTTTGGGGAATTCTGTATGGATATCGTGTATTTCCTTTTCTGTTATAAACATTTACGGTTCTTTATCTCTTGAAGTTTTTGTGGTACCACAGGGAATTCGGTTGGAAGTGAGGCTAATCATGCTATTTCAGGTGTCACTGCATCTTCAAAAGGAGTCCAAGGTTGTTTACCAGCATCTGCTGGTGAATTGGTGAGTAATATAATTTCTGTATTTACATTTGGAAGTCATGGTGTAATGATAAGCAGGATGATTAATGAACTTGATCCTACTCTATGGTGGATGCTCACCTGTTCTTATTTCCTAGCTGTGGATTTTTGTGGGATTGTCTTTGGTCAGAAAACAGTTGGACTTTATGGATACTTTGATTGTCGTCATTAGCTTTATGGTTTTGGCACAAATGGGAGGAACTTTATCTTGTTTGACAAGCATTTCAAATTATTGTACATTATCTACTGATACGCAAAGTATCCAAGATACCATATGGCTTGTGTTAAGGTCTTAAATTTCTGAGATGCTAGGTTTGTACTAGTTCATTTGCCTACTCTTTTGTCCTGCAATGTATGTGCAATAGGTGGTTGCTGTTCGAGCACTCAGATTCCAAAAGCTTACTTTTTAAAATCTGTGTATGGAAGGTGTAGATGCAGCAAATTATTGTGTGATGTTGACTTATGCTAGCAAGAGTGGTGGAAGGAAAGTGGCACTCAGAAGAATTTTGTAATAGAAGAGCATGATATTATCTGTCTCTGCACCCTGAGGCAGTCTTTATTCCTATGTTTTGTGTCATACAGCAACACAAAACAACCTTTGTACTTTTAAGATATTTTCAGGCGGAAATGGCAGTCCTGATAATTTGTATATCTTCTGAGGTTTACTTATGTTTGCTGCTGATATTCTTGTCATTTAGGGGAGTACTAAACACCAAAATTCAGATTCAGGGGGATCCCAAGAAAATGATCCTAGTCTGGGTTCAAACACTTCAAAGACCCCTAAATCCCCTTGGATGCCTTTCCCTATGTTGTTTGCTGCTATCTCAAATAAGATTCCCCGTATGGATATGGACCAAGTTGCTAATCATTATGAACTGTTCAGGGTATGTTTAGTAATATGTTTAATTGTTGGTTTCTAGGGGTGTAAGTGAGACACTAGTGTCCGCAAGCTACTCGAGTTCGACTTCGAGAAAATTCGAACTTGATTTGATAATTATCAAGCCAAGTCGAGCTATTGAACAAGCCGAATTCGAGCTTGTAGTACTTGACTTGAACATCTCGCGAGCCGTATCGAACTTTTCATATTTTTATACTATTAAATTATGTTATTACCGTAATATATATTATTAACCCTAAGCTTAATTATTGAGTTGAGCTCGAGCTCGAGCTCGAGTACAAAAATTGGTAAATGAGCTTGATTGAGCTCTAGCTTAAGTAGCTCGATTATATCTCGAGCTAAGCTTGAGCTTAAAAATAGATGTTGGATCAAGCTCAAGCCGAGTATCGAGCTTGAGCTTGGCATTATCGGGCTTGGCTCGGCTTGATTACACCCCTATTGGTTTCTCTATGGTTTTAAATAAAGCTTCTGATTCTTCTGTGTTATATCTTTTTTGCTCTGTAAGGCAAAGAAGATAACTCGTGATGATTTTGTCAAAAAGTTGAGATTGATAGTTGGAGATAATTTGCTGAGGTCAACAATAACTTCACTGCAAAGCAAGGTATGATTTTAAAATCCCTGGTCTGTTTTAATTACTCTGCAATGCAATACAACTACAAAATTTGATTTGATTTAACGTTAATCTAATTTAGTTTTCTGGCAATTTGCAGATACCATCGAGGCATGAATTAGAGGTGGCAAAGCAGAACATGAAGGGTCCCGGAAGCCTCTGAGTTTTACCATTTTCTCGTTTAGGTGAGGAAGGCTTTGCTGCTTGGTATCCTCAAAAGCTGTTGGTGCTATTGGGTGACTTTAGCTTGCTTCTTGTTATCAAAATGCGTCGACATGATAAGGACATGTTTGAAGGTACTTGTAGTAGTCTTAGCACTGCTTTGTTTTTTAATGGTGTAATTGTTTGGTATATCTCCTAGTCTCTAGTAGCATTGATTTGGTGTTTGCTCAAAACCGACGAACTCATTTTCAACCTGAACCGGCTTGCTAGCCAACTCTATCCTGTTTTTTTTTTTTGGTTTTCAAATTTTTTTTTTCTGAATGTGGACGTGGTGCATCGTTCTCTTATAATAAATAAATAATTGTTGCCTGACATTTCTACGAGTTCTTTTGGGCGTTTAAATGTTATACCGGAGTGGAGGGGAGCTTCCAAAAGTAAAAGAAACGTGCCGAAGATCAATTGTAGTAAACTTGGTGCCGCCTGTCCATATCCCATGGTCATGTGCGAGATTAGGATGGCACGCCAGGAAAAAGATAAGGGATTAAGTCGTATGAAATGAGGAAGTCAATCATCGGGTAAGATGTAGATAAATGCCTAAGAGCAACCATTTGGTTAATGTCAGTGGAAACCCCAGCACTTCAGATTGATGTTTCTTTATGGAGTTGCATGGGTCCGACTAGATGACAATGACTCCCATGACTCGTGGTATATTTGCAAATTGCAATTGCACCAGCCATTGGTTCTCCTTTACTCGAGCAATGAAAAGAAAAAGAGTGCAATTGGCACCGGCTTACTTCACAGCAAACTGAAGTTGGATTAATCTTCAGTTTCCCCCCAAATAAAATCTGTTGGACGTTTCATTATATCTGGCTTTCCACTTAAGTCTTTAGTTCATGATATAGGAAATGGGCTAGGACAAACGAGGGCTTTAGTTTTCGACCCAATTCAATGAGACCCAGGCCTGATGATCCATCTTCAGAAAATGAAAGTGATTGAAGACTTTGCAGTATTACGAGCAAAAGATGAAAACATCTGTTTTGGATGGGGAGCAGAGCACATTAATGAGCAGCTTTACAGATTTCTCTTTGTTGCTTCATTATGAACTGTAAAGAAGAACGGGAAATTTTTCTCTTTTACTAGAGAGATTCTTTTCTTGTACCTTCCCCGGGTTTGAAACTTTGAATCTTGAGTAAACATCCGAACTTACACCTTTGACACACACCCAAAAAAAAAATCCATAAAAAACATAGACCAAAAGAATCAACCAGCTAGTTTACTAGTCTACGACACTGAAATAATAATAGAAAAAAAGGGAAAATTAACCTAAAAAAAAAAAGGGTGGTCCACTTACGGTATCTGAGTGGTGGGGAGGGTTAATGAGAGAGTTCAGTGGTTGTGGTAGTCTCCTTCCCATGGACCACCAGAAGATAAATTGATTCAGCATTTGTCACATCATACCATCACCTTGCATTAAAAGCTCCTAATTATGAATGAATGATTCATATCTGACTTTCAATATTTCAAAAACTAAAAAATAAAAAAAGAGGGGTCTTCTGACATCTTCACTTCACCTTCCCTTAGCTTTTCACATTCTCAAAACATACCCCCAAATCTTTCCTCCACTATCTAATTCATCCCTTTTGTATTAGAAGTTGCAATGAATCTTTAAAACCGTACGTATGATATTTGTTACTAATATTAAAATAAAATAAAGAAGAGAGATGACATGAATGACAGTTTTAGGTTTTGTTGTACTATGTACATATAACGCCAAGAGAAAAGAGTGGTTAATTTATCAATCAACAGGGATAGTAAAAGTTTGGTGTGGTTAATTTATGGCATGATGCTCTATCATCATTAATGCAAGTTGGACTTGGAAAATCAAACCCAACTAATTACAACTACTCTTTTATTTCTTTTGCTTTTTTGCCTTTTACCTGCCTCAGTATGTCATGTTTTTAATATTTCCTTTGGAATATTCTTTCGGTGTCAGCACTGAATTATATCTTCAAACAAGCTACTAATTTAATATAGGAATAATTAAAAAATTACTTTTAAGACAAGACAAGTTCATTGTTTTAGAAGCTTGTAATGTTATACGCTGAATATTTTTAAGACAAGACAACTTCATTAATTAAAAAACATATATGAAGTTCACTCTCTCTAGATGATTAGTAGGTTGGAGCAATGTTTAGAGGGTCCGGAAAACAACACAATCGCTGGCAACTAAAGAAAAAGTCTAAACTTATTTAATGCTAGACGAAACTGAAGACCAACATGCTTTTGCCTAGTAAAATGTGTAATAAAGGGAGATCAAATTCTCGGGATTGTAATAAATAAATTGAAACAGTGACGACCGGGTTAATCTTTCTTAAAAGGGAACCCATTAAATCTTTTATTAAGTTAAAAACCAAAGTAGGGCAGATTAAGGCATTTCTTCATACTTCATTATGTAGGAGTGTTGTCGATAAGAAAGGAGAGTAGGCACCCTTTTTTGTGAATCCAAGTGATTATAGCCCTTTTCCTCTTTTGGTTAATGATTGATAAGAGAGAAAGCCTATTTCAATGGATTGGGAATTAATAAATCTATCCAACTTTGACCTTGATTACAATGTGTCTTGCTTGGCCTTGCTTTTGGATAAGATGACCCTTTTTCTAATGTTTGCTATACAACCACTCATTTACCCCCCCCTCTCATTTGAAAGTTGCTAGGCAAGAATAATAATGAATTTGTTGGTAATTAAAGACACTTTTAATTGCTACAAAAAGGTAATAAATAAAAGAGGTTTTATTGCATGAATAGCCATACATCCTGCTGTGACAGAGTATGGTAGAGAATGGGCCCTCGCCTCCCTACAACTTTTTTCATGCAACAACAAGAAAATAAAAGGGTTCTCGAGTTGCTCAATCAATGCCAATATAAATGAATAAATCAGATGGCCAGCAGCCTCTCCAGTCGACCCCATCAAACCAGCTTGATGTTGGCACGTGGTTGAAGATGGCGGAACTAAAATGAATGAATGATAGTGTAATGATGATAAAATAATTATTTTGACATTCTGTGGACTGTATATTTGTGAATATATGTGCCCATGACAGTGCTGCTCAGTGCAGTTATGATTTTATTAATGAATGGGTGAATGAATGAATCTACTGAGCTGAGTCTGACCACAAAACCCCAAAAGCCAAAAAATCAACCCTCCCCATGAGTACGGCCTCTCTTCCCTATCTCCCCTCTGGCTGGCTGATGAGTAGCTCAATACTCTTTTATTTGTTCCACTGCAACAATACTTCTTTATTTGCTGCCTGTCTTTATACACTTGCTTCTTTATTACGCACCCATCCCCCTTTCTCTTTGAATTTCGAAGCATCTACCTTATTTATGCTTTTAGATAGGCCGGTGAGTTAGTGACTGACTGAGATCTGCTTTCTTTCTTTCTTTTAAATCTTATATATATATGGCCATTTCATTGAATATATATGGTCCTTGTTTAGGGCATTGGAATGGGCGCACCTCTATCTACTATGTTAATGGCATTCGCAATAGTAACGCAAATGGGGGGGGGCGGGAGAATTTTATTAAAATTGAAGCAAATGAACAAATACTGTGCATAAAACAGTGGCACACAATTGCAGGTACCGAAAAACAAAAAAGCTCTAGGTCAAACTAAAACTGTGGTACTTTCTGCCTATACTCATAGTTGGGGGCTATAGGGGAGGGAGGGTTAAAGAAATATGAGGCATTTTTACAAGTGTATAAGCAGCAGAGTGAGAGGGATTTGTATATTTAAGGTTCTTTTCCTTAGTATGGGTACTGTAATATACATTTCCCCTCGTGTTCACACATTTAATTATCAAACTTAGAGGTGTATAATTGATATAAATTAGTTTAAATGAGTCTGGATGGGTGATTGGGTGCGGTGCGCTTAGTTTACTTTTTGTCTCACACTACAGTTTTGTTATAATATCTAATCTCATCAACACCACTGTTTTTACACTAATAGCAAATAAACACACTGACCATTCATATTTTTTTAAATATATATAATATATATTTTTACGTTTAAATCAAATTCGCTCAAATAATTTTAATGTTTTATAAGTTATTAATATGATGATAACTTCATAAAAGTATAACTTTTATATAGATGTTTTATTATAATAGAGATATTTAACATAACTGAATATTTTACAACATTTATCATTATATAATATATATAACATAATTAATATTATGATATGATATTAAATTTTTATTGGTATTTTAAATTTTTATTTAATAAATGATACATACCAACGGTTTTATAAACTTGTGCCCCTCTATCACCTTTTAATGAAATGATGCCAAGTTTTTGTTTTTATTTTTAAGGCAATTTTATAAGCTTTGATTAAAATTGTAATTATTTTTAATTTTATATTAATTATAGAAGAATTAAAATTGATAAGAGATAAAAATAATGAATTGTAATAATAAAATAGAAATTAAATCAATTCATCATATATATATTTAAATGAAAAATATAAATAATTTAATAGATCGAATTTTGAAAACATAATTTTTAAATTAAATCTACAACATTAAAGTAAAAAAACTATTTTTTTATAATTAAAAAACTTAAATCAATTGAAAAGATTGTAATTCGCCAAAAAAAAAACAATCTTTTCCATTGATATGAGTTTTTGTATTAATAAAAAAATTAATTTTTAGTTTAATGTTGTAGATTTACTATCTTGCCAAAATTCAATATATTTTCTATAAATTAAAAAATATATAAATATTTTATTTCTTATTTTAATTCTTTTACAATTAATATGAAATTGAAAAGATAACATTTAAATTTAATTAATGTTTATAAGATATAAAATGAAAAAAAAAAGTATAGAAGGGGCACGGGGGCAGAGGATTTATATTCATATTATGTATATTATAAGCTACTATATACCAGAACTATGTCATATTATTTCATGGATATCATTGTAATATTTGTTTATCTTCAATGAAATGTATATTAACTTTATAAGAAAATGATATGCATAATTTAACTTCAAATTAATTTGATTGAATTTAGTTAAAAATTAATATAGAAAATATAAATTATTATATTATATTAATAAATGTGTTATACTTATAATTCTATAATCTATACTATATATATATATATGCATTCCATATTATTATACCATGTAAAGTTATATCATATATAATCTAATATGTAAGTAATTATTTTATACATACTTTTTTGAACTAATAAAAATATTATTTATTATATTATCAATTATTGACTATTAAAAAAATATTTTATTAAATTTATAAACCCTAAAACCTTATAGGTGAGCAGAAGTTAATTAATCCTAACTGAGTCTATTTAATCAATTAGTTTGATTAAATTGATTCTAATTTTGAGCTAGTTGGAGATACCCTATTAAAATTAATTTATATCCAATCTCAACTCAAAAATATTTTACCCAAACCCAAATTTATTCTCTAAAGCACAAACTCAAACAAATATAATTTAAAATACAAATCCAAAATAAACCCAAATCCATAAACATTAAATAGTAAATAGTAAAAAAATTAAAATTAACCTAAAATCTAAATTACAAATAATGTTTTTATTAAGATAAATATGATTTAAAATTAATTTATTAGTGCCAACCATGGCATAAGAGTTTAGATTCAATACCAAGCAACACCATCCCCACCCTAATTATGAAAAATATATTTTATTAATTATAGGTTAAAATAAGTTGTTACTCCTTGTACTTTAATAAAAAATTGATATTTAGTCATTGTACTTGAAAATTAAGTCATATTTTTATAATTTAAAAATCTTAGTCCAATAGTTAATATTGTTAGTATTACTTTTTTGTCAAAATTTGTCACCAAGGCATATTAATTAGGGTTCTCTAATATGATGTGGTATACGATTGATGGGAAATAAGCATATTAAGTTGACACATACTCACAAAAACTACCAATAACATGAATGATTGAACTAAAATTTTTAATTTGAAAAAAATAGGAGGATTGAATTTTTAACTTTTAAAGTGTATAAACTAAATCTTAAGTTCTATAAAAGTATAAGGACTAATAACATATTTTGACCTTAATTATATTATCATGTTACATAATAAATCATGTTTAATCATTCATGAAATTTATAAAATTAATTTTTTATATATTTATAATACATTGTATTACAAAATATTTTATATTCATAATTAAAGTTTTTAAAATTTATTTTAGTTTATAATTTAAATAAAGATTTATTATTAAGAATAAAATTTCAATATAGTTATATTATATTTATAAATACATTATCATAAATTAAATAATTATTCCAACAAGTGTTGGGTGTAATGGCAAGGCATATTGCATTGACAAGGGTAAACAGATTCAAACATTGAAGACAACATTGTTGAAGAGGCAACCTTGAACCTCGACCATGGGCTCCAAAATAGACATGGAGAATACCAAAGAATATGTTAAATAATTATCACTTGTTCATCTATATTTTAAATATTATCATATAATTATATTAATTACTATTTAGTTATAAATTTGGCTTTTCAGGTTTTAAATAAGATCTATCTTAGGTTTGAGCTCAGTCTTGGATTAGCTTGGATTTGAATTTTCTTGGGCTCGGATTGTTATAGACTTGGATTTTTTTTCAATGAATGCATAGTACCAAACTATTACAAAAACACAAATGGATAAATTGATAAGCAACATAAATTTGGACTTGGATTAGACTAAATCTAGACAAAAAAAAAAACACAAATGGCGGGACTTAAATCTAGAAAAAAATCTATTTTGAGAACCTATATATGCATAAATACACATAGTATGATTCAAACCTGAGTACTTAAGATTCAGAAACCTTAGCCTTTACTAACACTACTGAATCTTTTCCATAATATGATTTAGTCATGGATCATTTTTAGTTAGATCATAAGTAGAACACTTATGTTTATATGAGGTAGTGTCTACACAAATCCCAAAAGTTCAAAGATGATTCAAAGTTGTTTTGAGCTTTATAAGACCCGTTTCTTACTCAGGAGGCTCTAAACCGATTCTTACAGCTTGGATAGCAAGCAAGGGCATTTTAGGACCTGAAACAACAAAGAGAAGAGGAGAAACACAAGTAATAATGATAAAATAAAATAAGACAATTGAAAATTGATGGAAAGATAAAATCCATGGAATGCGGAATAGGAGGATAAGTGTTCGACAAACCCAATTAATAGCTCTAAATGACCCTCCAAGAATGAATTATTGGCAATATGAAGTGTGAAGAACTTCTCCCAAAATCTAGGAGAAGATTAAGTAAAAAGAATTTTCTGAAGAAAAATAAGAATTTAATCTTGCAAAATCAAATACTTCAAAGATGGCTTTTATTAATCAAATAATTAAAAATTGTCATACATAATAAATAATGAAAGTGCCTTTTTATTTGTAGATTTAATGAAAAACAAACTCCTAATTTAATTAGCTAAGTAGAAAGTAATTCTAGTTAAACTAAACTTTCTTGTTAATTAAAAAAGATAAAACTTCTAAAGAAGTTAAAATACTTAAAACTATCATAAAATTCGGAATAAATAAATACAAAAGATATAAAACATAAGAAATACAATATTGGACTTATATATAATCAAAATTAAGCCTTAAAATATATCCCAATATGAATTAAATACGAAACAAAGTCTAAAACTCGTAATTTTAGTAATAGTTCTGTTCAAAATTTTTCTACTTGCGCAGTCTACACTAAAACAATAATATTGAGCTTACGAACTTAAAATGAAGTGATTCAAAGTGTGTTTTTAAAAAAACTAAGAGATAGCTTTTTTACCAGGTAAGAGACATTTTGACCCAAAAATATTTAGATACCATCTAAAAATATATTGCAAGTCAATTAATTTTCGAAACTTGAAAATTAATTATTTCAATAAAATTTATTATGTTTATTATGGTCACTATAAAGATTTAATTAATTAACAAACTAATAACTTAAAACAAATTACATCATGTTACAAATTTAAACTCAAAAAAGAAAAGAAAAGAAAAAACCCTTGACTTGCCTTTATTGAATTGGAAGGCAAAGGTCACAGCACAGCGCAGTGCACACGACTGGGCCTGGCCTCCTGCTGCTGCTGCTGGGGATTTGAAATTTCCTAGTTTTAAGTGATAATTTTTTTAAAAAACGATATTAATATAATAATTATTATAATGTGAAGCAAGCAAGTGGGTATTCAGTCATTCACCTGTCCATGCAAAAAGCAGAAGATAAAGCCAAATCCCATGCTAAGCAGGTACGTATTGAACTGCTCCACAGAGCTTTTGCTGTTTCTGCTACTGTTTTCATACTGCTGCTACGCTGACAGCACTGTCAGCGACACGTCAATCATAAAGCAATGGATTGCTAAATGATTTTGCCACTCTCTCTCTTCTTCCTATTGGTTCTGACACTGACAATATGTCTTTGACTGTATCCCCTCCCCAAAAACCGTGTGGGTCCACCTTTTTGACACGTGTGTATAAATATTAAGATTTAACTTTTTTATCTATGATTACATGCCTTGTGTTCTGTTTTCATGAAGAAGAAGAAGAAGATGAAGAATGATGGGTTTGCCTCCCGCGAGATTCTCGCCTTATTATGCGTTGTGTTGTAAGGAAATAAACAAAACAAAAACAGACCATCCCATTACCTTGTTTTGAGATTTGGTTTGTTCCTTTCCTATTATTTTATTTTATTTTATTTTTTTTGTCTTTTCGTTTCCATTAATGTTTATTTCATGAAAGTGGGAACTAAGCTAATAAGATAACACATACCTTTTATGTATTAGAAAAATAATATAAAATACTGACTTTTATTTTGTTATATCATACACCACAAGTGAAGGTTTTTTTTTTTGTAAATTTACTATCAAAATTAAAAGGTTATAAAAATGTGTGACATCATTTTTTAAATTAAAATTTATTACCGAAAATTAACTTTATAGGTTATATACTAAAAATATTTTATCAACCCAATTTTTTTTTTTATAAAAATCTTAAAGAAACGGTCAGTAAAATGCAATTGCCGGCTGCACAGAAAAACCTGGCAGTGTTTAGAGCGTCAGAGAAACAGCAGAAATGCTGGCAACCAGAAAAAAAAAAGTCAAATTTGGTGAAGGCTGGTCGAAATTGAAAAAATCCAACACATAAAAGATAAAATTGTTGCTGGGCCAATTTGCTTTTGTTAGTAAAATATATAGCTTCAATCAAATTCTTCACATTAATTAATATATTGGAGGAGTCGGTAATAGTATTATTATAGGAGCCGATACAACTTTTTTAAAGGGATCATCAATTTTTGGCCTCCAATTTGATAAGTAGGTTCTTGAAATTTTTTTTATTTACTTTCATACCTGAATTTAAAAATTATTATTCATTTAGTCTCATTATGTTAACCGTGAAAAAAGAAAATAAATAATGTAATTTTTTACCCTAAAACTTAACAAGTAAGTGTTGCTTAGTTAATTTAGCTGTTATTGTTTGAGGCACTGTTTTTTTTTTATTTCACTGGTCTATGCATTCCATCTTTATTAATAATTTTTTTTCTTTTGGCCCAAAAAAAAAAACTAAAAATTAAAATCTAAAACTAAAATCATCACTTTTTTCAAAAAAGAAAAAAAAGAGTGGACTGTAACAATAATCATCATAGCTCTTGAAGATAATTGAATGAACTGAAACGGAAACGTAAA
Organism: Gossypium hirsutum; assembly: GCF_007990345.1. Taxonomy (NCBI): domain Eukaryota; kingdom Viridiplantae; phylum Streptophyta; class Magnoliopsida; order Malvales; family Malvaceae; genus Gossypium; species Gossypium hirsutum. The sequence continues at coordinate 55,872,435 of NC_053444.1, forward strand.
CAAAAATCAAAGAATGTTGTTGAAGAGGCTGCAACCAGCAACCAACTCGGAGGTTAGTGCTACCGCCAACAAAGCCAAGATTTGGTTTTAGGAAATTGAGCGGTTAATTTTTTTCTCGACAAGTGAAATGCAACTTTTTATTTATTATTTATCTTAAAACAAAATTTTTACTTCAATTTATATATTATATCCCGGGAAAGAATTCACTTTCACTATATTTTGTACGGTTAATATTTTAACGATTAAACTATTGAATTTATCGATATGATTGTACTTATCATTTATGTGAATTTTCGAACCAATTCGAGATCTCTATCATATCAATCTAAAATATTGTATATATTAGTATTTATTAAAAGGTTGAAAGTCTTTTCCATAAAACAAATAGTTAAAAATTTTAAATTCACGTCAAATTTAACATACATGATTTATATGAATGAAATATGAAATATGATGGTTGGGTTATTAAAATATTAATCGTACATAAATATATGGAAGAGTGTAATATTTTAGTTTTACACCAGTATAAGCGGATCCCTCTCCTTATATCATTTATATATATATATATAAACATGAGTTTGGGGAAACTTTTAAACTGGTGGGAACACCTTTTAATTTCCATCATATTACTAAATTCATATTTAAAAATAATTATAATTTAAAATATTAGTTAAAAAAGTTGAAGTAAAATAGAAATTATGATAATTATACATTTAAAAATAATTATAGTTTAATTTATGATTATTAGTTAAAATAGTTATGCTAATTTTATTGATGTAAAATAGAGTTATTACTTGAACAGAATTCTAAGCATCTTAATTATCATTTAATTAATATTAGAGTTAATTATGTTAATTAGTTATTTTTTTGAAGAATGTTACTTTATTTTAATTACATAAAATAAAACTATATTGTATGTTGATTTATGATTTGATATTTTAATTATATTCACTAATTCAAATAAAAAATATTAATTTACGCTAAATAAATGCAAATAAAAATATAATATTTAAAAATTAATTAAATATTAAACGTCTAAAATCATATAGAATTAATGAAGTTTTATAAAATTATTAATGAGCCCTTTAAATTTATTAAATATTATTTTATAGCTCTCAAATTAGCTTTGTGATCTACTTTTATTTTAACCCTACTACATGGTAAATAATTTAACTCAATAAAAACACCAATAGATAATATTGATTAACTACCATATAAATTAGACATGAATAAACAAAACTCAATTTCAGTGATATCTTTCCTATATAATAGATAATATTTTATCCCTATCGCTATTTTTTGTGGTGTTTTTTTTCACATAAACACCGCTAAAAAACATGACCTTTAGCGGCGCTTTTATCACAAACCCCGCTAAAAGCCATGTTCTTTAGAGGCGCTTTTATAACAAACACCGCTAAAGGTCATGTTCTTTAGCGGCGCTTTTATGGCAAACGCCGCTAAAAGTACCGTTCTTTAGTGGCGTTTTGCAGAAAATGCCACTAACTTTGGCAGATATCTAAAATCCAATTTTCATCCATATGCAACCCTTCCTGTAACATGGAAACCAACCAAAAATAGCAAATCTAAATGATACTTCAAATTCAACGAATGATATATGATATAAATTGGTAAATGAAGTATAATTCAAATTATTCTTACAATAATGTTAAAAGTTAAAATGTTAAAATATTCATATAGTAGTCTAAGATGGTGGATTTTGCGACTGCTGAAACATCTTCATCGTATTCTGAAGCTGTAGTTGGAGTGCGTCGTACTTTCTGCTCTGCTCTGCTTCCCTCGCTGTTACCTCTGCTTTAAGTTGAAGCTGGAGTTCTTCATTTTTTCTTTGAACCTCAGCTTCTCTCGATGTTGCCTCCGCTTTAAGTTGAGTAATTTGCTCAACTGTGCTCGCTTGCATCTGAGCCATCTGGTCTCTTAACCTCAGAACTTCAACTTGAGCTTGACTCCCCGATGACATGTATTGCTGCGAGTTGGATCCAAAATATTGGGTTGGGTTAACAAAAGATCCTTGAAATCGAACCCGATCATACCTTTCAAGACCCAAAACGTCAGTAATAATCTGATTATCAATGTCGTCAACATTAACAGAACTATCACTCGAAGCAATCGTTTTATACTCCACCTTTTTATCATTTAGTTTCTCCTAATAAATTAATCAAAGAGTTAGAAATGAAATATATAATAAAAACAAATGCAACATAACATTATTTGCATTACAAATGACGAATTAAACCATTATAATTAAACCTTATAAATATTTAAAATAATTCAAATTTTATTAAGTAAACATACCATAATTTCTACAGCTTCAGAAGTCATAGGAGATCTATCTTTCTTCCTATGTGTAATGTCAAAAAGCTGAAGGCGTCCAACTTTTTGACCAGACGACAGTTCCTACAATATAGTAGTAAAAATATTATTTAATGGAAAGTAATAAATATTTGACACTATTCATAAATTCAAAATATCTTGTCCTCAGCTACACAAGCAAAACTTTTCGACCCAGCTGTGTGAGTGAATTTCTGTTTTTGCCTGCTATTTGTTCCAACTCGTTCACGATCCTACATTATGAAATTATTATTACGTATATAGTAAATACTATAAACCGAAATAATTATAAGAGTTTGGAAGTACTTAATACATCTCCTTTCTTTGAATTCCAAAATCTAACCGCATATTTCCATTGGTACCTCAGCATTCCCGGCGGGACATTTCGTAATTTCTCTTCGAGGGTTGTTTTTATCTTAAAATAATCTTTCTTTAAAGTACTTTTATGGTCTCTCCATATTTTTCCCAATGCCTTCTTGACATAATTATTCGAGACCTCTAAAGGAAACCTCGCCTACAAAAAACACAAGTTTAGAAAGTAAATATAAATGAAACTTAAACCAAAGTATTATAAATTACATTCACGTTTATATTATCGAGAGTTTATTTTTTGTTACTATCAGGCATTTGATGCCATGACTCGTAGTTGATAGGCAACATATTGGCATTTCGTGCTATAATGCCCAAATATCCTGCTAAAAGTCGAGCTCCTGATCCAATAGGCTGACCAAAACTGTTTCTACATACTTTGACACGCTCAACAGGATCTAACTCGTATAAATCTTTAAGTAGCATATGTCCTCGACCTCTACGCGTCCCACCACTTTTAGCTGAAAAATGATATATTATAATATAAGAATTTGAAAAAGGAATCAATAATCAAAATCAACACGCATGTAAATTAAATTTAACATTACTTTGAAGTTCTGCAGGTTCGTCAGGTGTATTCAGAACATTCGAAGATCCAATAGCAATCTATTGTTCACTAATTGTTTCTTCCGAGTTTGGAGTATTTTGAACAATACTTAGATCTCGCAATCTTCTTCTAGGTATTTTATCTGCAATACACATAAAATAGTTGAAAATTCAGTAACTAATTACAACAATAACAGTACATATAAAATAGTTGAAATATTTAATAAGACCAAGATTTAAATTATAATATTACAAATAATTAAAAAATCATAAAATCTTACTACGTCATAATTCGTAAATACCTTCATCAACATCCTGGCGAACCTATTGAAATTGTGTACTAGTACTAGGGATATTTTCGTTTAAGTTTTGTTCTGGACAAGGCAAAGCTTCTAATCTTTCGTCGATGTCATATCTACTTCCATTGCCCATGTCAAACAAGTCTCTAGGGATGTTACAAAATACAACGTACCAACCCCCATCAGTTCGATCTTTTGAGTAAAAAACTTAATTCACTTGAGAAGAAAAGACATACGACTCATCTATCAATTGTTGTCAAGTGTGAATCAATCGAGAGAAGTTCACCATTGTAAAACCAAATTGATCTTGTTTAATTCTGCGAGCAGTATTAACATCAGCCCAATCATATCGAAATAAGACAACTTTCCATTTGCCATAGTAATCCAACTCAATTATGTCAGTAAGAAGTCTGTAATACTCCACATTTCCCTCAACAGGATTACTGTCCATAGCACTAGCATAACTTGTAATTGAAGAATTAACAACTATTCCACAATTTTGGATTCTCCTCAATCTCTCTCGATATTTTGTATGAAATACGAATCCATTGATGAGGAAGGCACTATATCTTTTTACTACTCTATTCGGACCTTAGGAAAGTCATTTAACTTTGTCATTGACGTCCTTCCCACTCCAAACCTATTGAATCAAAAGTAAATTGAGTAATTATAAATGTTATGAGAAAACATTATTATTTGTCAATGAAAGCTTCAATTACATACCGTTTGGCTTAACCATTCATGAAAATATTCTGTGAATAACTTATTAATCTCTCGATGTTGTAATCTTCGAGAGCGTGAACGAGATCTCAAGATTTGTTTGTACTCACTATGTTAAAAAAAGGTTTACTTTGTTAGAAGATAAATAATTTATAATTGATGAATATTTATCAAATTCTAGAACTTACTACCGTAATGGTTCTATTGAATCGTGGTGAAACAGAGCATATCGATGTGCTTGTACCCATGATCTATCATCTAATTCTGCAATTTTAACTTTGTCGATTGGTTCTCCATAACTTTGAAATAAATAAGTTTCGGTGAAGTTATTATCAGTGAGCCCAACATTCTACTTGGTCTGTTCAGTCTTGTTTCAACATCTTCCAAATATCTTGAACAGAAAGTCATACATTCCTCTGCCAAGTAGCCTTCAGCAATTGATCATTCTGGATAACGCTTATTGCGACAGTAAGACTTCAATTTAGATAGGAACCTAAACACGATATACAACATTATCAACAGTTGTAACTAAAGGCATAGAGGTGAATGAAAGAATAATTTACAAATAAATTAACACCTTTCTATAGGATACATCCATTGATAGAAAACGGGTTCACCAAGTATTTCTTCATGCGGGAGATGAATTAGCAAGTGCACCATAATAGTGAAGAAGGAATGTGGGAAGATCTTTTCCAAATTGCATAAAGTCAAAGTGGCTCGATCTTGTACTTTCTCAAGGTCTTGAACATCCAAAACTTTGCCACAAATGGCTTTCATTATATTGGATAGTTCAATTATACAAAATGTCACCTTTTTTGACATATAACATCGTAAAGCAACTGGCAGTAAATCTTGCATCAAGATGTGATAATCATGCGATTTTAAGGAATATAGTTTTCGATCTTTAATACTGACATATCAAGATATATTTGATGCATACGCATTTGGAACCTTTATATCCTTCAACACCATGCAGAACACTTCTTTCTCCGTCTTCGACATTAAAAAAATAGAAGGCGACAACCGATATTTCCCATTCGGAAGTGCTTGGGGATGAAGATCACGCCGAATTCCCATGTGGACTAAATCAAGTCGACTCTGAAGATTGTCTTTCGATTTTCCATCGATATTCAAAATTACCCCAATGATTTTCTCGCAAACATTTTTCCTAATGTGCATGACATCAAGATTGTGTTGTAAAATCTGATGCTCCCAATAAGGTAACTAAAAAAAATACTTCTTTTTTCCATAAGTCCGCCTCATTAGGATCATCCTCTTCATTAGAGTCATCATCAGATTCATCCTTTGATCTTCTATTTCTTTGTGTGTTGGGCGGTTGATTCATCTCTCATAACTGAAATTCATATCTTTCAACATAAACAAGATTTCAGATCCACAGGTCTGCGAAGGAGCTTTTCTGAACTCTTTAGTACCATTAAATAGAGTACTCTGAAATCAAAATCAATGATTTCCCGGTAACCACCGATGATGCCTCATGTAAGAGAACTTCTTCCCGTTATATAACCATTGCGAACATGTTTGTGCAGCACAACAAGGACAAGCATAATGTCTCTTGGTACTCCAACCAGATAAATTGACATAAGCCGGGAAGTCATTAATAGTCCACATCAAAGCTGCACGTAAATTAAAGTTCTCTTTTTTCAGTACATCATATGTCTCAACACCAGCCTATAATTGTTTTAATTCTTCAATCAGTGGCTTTAAATAAAATTTATTATCATTTCCAGGACCTTTCTCTCCAGGGATAATCATAGATAAGATAAAGGAAGATTGCTTCATGCAAATCCATGGAGGTAAATTGTAAGGAACAAGCACTACAAGCCAAGTATTATACGCAGTGCTCATGATTTTTTAAGGATTAAATCCATCAGATGCTAGCCCAAGCCTCACACTCCTAGGATCGCTTGCAAAACATGGAAATTTACTGTCAAATGATTTCCAAGCTAAAGAATCCGCCAGATGCCTTAATAATCCATCATTGGTTCGTCCATCATGGTGCCACGTCATAGACTCGGCTGCCTTCGACGACATGAAAAGCCTTTGAAGCCTTGGTATTAGTGGAAAATATCGTAAAATCTTAATTGGCTTCTTCCTTGACTATGCATCATTTTCATCGTCATTCCCATCTTCTATGTTTTTATTCATCCAACGAGATTGGCCACATACATGGCAACACTGCTGGTTTTTCCGATCACCCCAATACAACATGTAGTTATTTGGGCAACTATGAATTTTTTGTACCCAAGGCCTAAATATTTTATCAGTTTCTAAATATCTTTGCATGAATGAGGGATTTTTTCAAACGGAAACATATCTCTCAAAAACTCTAACAGCATTGTCAAAGAGTTTCCGGTCCACCCTCCCAAACATTTTAACTGAAAAAGACGAATACAGAAAGATATTTTTGAAAATTTTGATCCTTCATAAAGTTCTTTACTCATTTCATTAAGTAATGTGTAGAACTTTACTGCTTCTCCATTCGTCTCTTCATGAGGTACACTTCTTCCCCTTTCAGTAAAAGCATTTCCACCGAGATTAAAATCATCGGATGTCACAAACTCGGGTGGAAACAAATGGAAATCATGATTGCGCAGATTAAATGCATCCTGCAACATACCTTCCATGGCATATTCTCTAACAGACCGATGGTAAGCAGTACGAGGATAAGATACGTCTATCGTTGAAGAGGAAGTATTAGGTGTGCATTCTCCATGGAAAAGCTATTTTTTATAACCCTGAATAAACCCATCAACAATTAGATGGTCATAGACAACTTCACGATAATGCCAATTAATGTTGCCACACTTCTTACACGGGAAAGAATCATATTCTCTTGGCTTGCATTTTGAAATGCAAAATTTAGAAAAGTTTGTACTCCATTTCGATAGTCGTTACTTACCCTTGACAAATTCATCCAAGATCGGTCCATTTCGTAGTTTTTGAAGTCTAAAGTTAACAATAAATTACACGGGTTTAGGGTTTAGGGATAAGTATAATTAAGTTATGTATGTAAGTTATGTATAATTAAGTTATGTATGTATGTATGTGAGTTATTAAGTTATGTAAGTTATGTGAGTTATGATATGATATGATATATATAAGTTATTAAGTTATGTATGTATGTGAGTTATGTAAGTAATGACCTGATATATATTTATGTATTATGTAAGTTATGTGTCTGTTTTGTAAGTTATGGTATGATATATATAAGTTATTAAGTTATGTAAGTTATGTGAGTTATGATATGATATATATAAGTTATTATGTTATGTAAGTTATGTGAGTTATGATATGATATATATAAGTTATTAAGTTATGTATGTATGTCAGTTATGTAAGTTATGATCTGATATATATATATAAGGTATTAAGTTAAGATCCAAAGTTTTTTTTTAATTCTTTAAAGGTATGTAAATTATGTAAGTTGTGATATGGTTATTAAATTATGTAAGTTATGTGAGTTATGTAAATTATATAAATTATGTAATTTTTGATATGATATATATTTATGTAAGTTATGTAAATTATATATTCATTTAAAATAGAAGTTTTAATTTCCAAATAATTCAAAGATCATTTTGTAGCTTTTATTAATAATCTTGTGACGAATATATTTTATCTTATTTTATATGATTGAGTAATTTTGATTTTGCTTTCCTTGTATTAGTCGGGGAAGAAATTGAAATATAATTATTTTGTCTATATTTATCAAAATAAGTAAAATATAAAAAAATAAGACTTTAAGTTGGCAAAATAAAATAGAATTAATTTGTCTATATTTATCAAAATAAGTGAAATATATAGCTGAAGCTAAAATGATAATTAAAACTCCCTTTTAAAACTCAAAAATAATAATTAAAATATAAAGCTAAAATATAACCATACAAAAATTTTCCACAATTGGAGATGTTTTTTTAAGAAAACATGTTAGGGAAACATAGGAATAAATACCTTAAATTTACTCAAATTCGAAGCAAACTTCTGGAAAAAAAAACAGAGGTAAATTAGTACCTTAAATTCTTCTTGTATTAATATCAACAACAATATCCATTAGGCTCACAAATCTTTTTCTTTATAGATTAAAACAAATAAGTATGAAGCATTAGTATCATAAGGTCTTATTACCAAACCAGAACAAAATATATTGCTTTTGTTAACAACTCAAATCTATATGCAACACAAATTATCAAGAAATAAGGAACAATCAGAAAGAATTGAGTTGTGAAGAACTGGAAATATATAAACAGTTTATCTCTAAGACTAGGATGCTACTAGAACATGTTTCATCATCGGGGAAAACAATTTTTTCTGAAAATTTATAAGAGAAGAAAAAGACCATCAAACCAAACACGCAGAAAAGAATAGCTGATAGCTGTCGTTACGGCCACCAAATTAAATCCACTTACTTAACCAACATTAACTGGTAATATAAGGTAAATAGGGAATCATCCCACGAAGAAGCTTGCAACAAATTTATTTGAAGTGATTTAAAATTAAAGTAATGTAAAAGGCATGCGAAAAAAGAGAAAAGGGGGGTTTATGTTTTACGATTGCTCAAATTAGCAGTAAGGCTGAAAAATCACTTACGAAGCGACTTCCTATCCCCAGTAAATTATTCAATTAGAGAACGTTCATGATTGAAATCTACCTTTAATTATCTTTGTGTCGACTTGTTAAAGGTTTTTTAGAGTTTTAGAGACTTCGCCTAGCCTTAACCAAAGAAAATCCACCAGCGGCTTCTAAGATTAAATCCGAAGTTGTCTTAATTAGCTGCGGCCAATTAATTATCACTAATTCTAAGCATAATTGAGAAATTCGATTTATCAATTTGCACTTAAATGATTATAAGAAAAATTCCCAAATTAATTAGGTGATCAATCCAATTGAATTAGAAAAATTCCTTGGAAGATAAAATCAAACAATTCAAGAATGCCGAATTCGATTTTAGAACAAAATAAATTTTCAAATCACTTGTGCTCGGTTTCATAAGTGTCTAACTAAGCTTAAATAAACTAGCCACTCATAGCTAGTAAAACAGAACACGAATCCATTGGAAAGAACATGAATTACAAACTGGTTCTTGGAAGGCGAAGTTCTTCAAGTCGTCCGATTTCCCTTCTCCCAATTAGCCGAATTTACTAGCTGCTACTCCAGCTCCTTGATCGGGTTGCTGGTCCAATTTTAGAAAATTCTGCTTGCTTGTGTCACGCCTTTCTACGCTGCTGTATATTTTTTTCTCTGCTTTTTCCCCCTTTTCCAGCTGCTGGTCTTCTCTATTTATGGGATAATAACCTTCAACAATTCAAAAATTAAATTCAATCTTATCCCCCGTTTCCTAGCTGAACCCGTCGCATAAAAATAGCTTCAGCTTAGTAGAGTTTTAATTTAACTCTTCAAAGCTGATTTGGCTTCCTTGATTAAATTGAAGTCGGCCACCGCTTAGCAAGAAGGAAATAATAATTCCCCTGCTAATTTTGTCGCATGTTTGGCTTCTAATTGGACCGACTGTTCCTCCAATGTTAATTTAATTCCTTCAACCAGCATATGACCGTCATTCAGCAGCTTATTCATGCGGATTAACTTCCTAATTGAACTTATACGGGCATCAACCTGCACATGAAATAAAATTAAAATTAAATTGTTGAATTGGAGTGCAAGTAAATTATTACGGCATAAAATGTCTCTAATCAATTTAGGCTGAATTATAACTTAAGTAACCAAAAATTAATCAACAATTTAAATAATTTAATTGAATAAGTTAAACTCAAAATCGAACTCAACAATAGCGCAAATCAGCCGGAAATGATTTTCAAATTTTGAATTAACATAAGAAAAACTAGATTGCTTCATTTGTTAATGGACAAATTTCTTCATTTTTAATGGACAGATTGCTTCATTTGAATTGATCACATTCCCAAAACAAATTCCTTGTTAATGGACAGATTGTTTCATTTTTAATACAGGTACTAACTATTCATAAAAACTGAAATCAAGTTGAAATCAAGGCAGGAAATTCTTAATTCAATATTTTCGATCAACAAAAAATGTTTCAGAACTAAGATTTAAGCAAGTTCATAAAAACTATACCTTTGACATTCTATTTCAGGTATGCCACAGATTCTCTCCTATATACCAAAGTCAACAAATTAATCAGCCTTTAATGTTTTAATTACATTTTGAGATAAAGAACAATTCCTTCTGATAATTCTAAATTTGTTAAACTCTAGTTTCCATCCTAATTGTGAAGTACAAATAATTGATTAGACTGCTAACACTATTGATGAAGTAAGCTTAGCAAGCTTTTTCTCTAAAAGGGAAGTCATCCTACAATGCATTTCAGAATTCAAACTGCAGAAATCTCAGTGATAAAATAATATTTAACGTTTCTTTTGTTCCAATTGACTCAAGCAATTAAAGTTCATTAAGTTCTTGATACCTTCCAGAACAAAGGCGGATAATGCAAATAACATTGTAACAAAACAAATATCTATGAACGTTCATAGAACTTTATTAAGAGCACGTTTGGTTCGCTGTATTGGATTAGAGATGTATTGGATTAGATTAGAGGTGTAATGGAATAGAGGTGTAATAGCAAATCAACTGTTTGGTTGAATGTAATGGAATAGAGGCGTAATAGTAAAACTGTGTTTGGTTGAATGTAATAGAGGTGTAATAGCATAATGGAGAAAACTAAAATGACCAGAATACCCTTAGCATAAATTTGTTTTGGTAAATGATTATTGTTATTGTTATTTAAATTTTAATAAGATTATTTATTATCAAAAATAAATAATTTAATCATATTTAAACATAATTATTATTTAATATATTTTAATTAAAATATATAATTTAATAAAATTCTTAATAATTAGCAGAAATTTGTTTTGGTAAATTATTTTATTTAAATTTTAATAAGATTAATATCAATAATAAATAATTTAATCATATTTAAACATAATTATTATTAAATATATTTTAATTAAAATATATAATTTAATAAAATTCTTAATAATTAATATTCTTATATGAATTTACTCAAACCATAATATATGATACTGTAAAATATAAAATAACATAATTATTATTAAATATAATATAATTAAAATATATAATTTAATAAAATTCTTAATAATTAATATTCTTATATGAATTTACTCAAATCATAATATATGATTATAACTAATATGATTTAATTAAATATATGATTTAATAAAATTTAAAATTATTATAACTAATATGATTATAGTTTATGAATTTGTATAATTTAAAATAATAATTATTACATATAATTTAATAATAATATATAATTTCATAAAATTCTTGATAATAAAAATTTTCTTATATGAATTTATACAATTTAAAATAATTAATATTAAATATAATTATATAGTGATATATAATTTCATAAAATTCTTAATAATAAAATGTTCTTATATGAATTTACTAAAATCAATATATAACTTGAGAATTATATTATGCATAAACATAATTAACTTATATTAAGAAAAGGTTAGATGAAAATGAAATTGTACATTAAAATCCATATGTTATATAGTTTTACAACATCAAAAAGTTTGAACATTGATATTTAATGGTAAGAAAGAAATCTCCTAACCCATTCCAATCGGGCAACTGAAGGTAAACTAAAGAAAACGATCATTTGAGTTGGATGGTCGGGAATTTTACTCAATGCATCATATCGTTGATCGTCGGTTAAACCTTCAATTGACCATAAGGCTGAATATAAATTTGAAGCTCTCTCTTCCATATGTTGTTCTGACTTCTGCTGAACTACCACCTCGGAGGCAAAACTCCTACTGATTTGATCGCCAACGGCCTGGATTTTCTCCCCGAACAAAGTGGCAGCCTCATTAAATGAAGAAAACACATTATCACGAGCATCAGATTTCTTCTTTCTCTTGTTTGAAGATGAGGAACCCCCTTGGTCTCGATCTCCTCGCGGATCCGTACCAGAAACATCCATGTCATCTAAAAAGACGTCAGCTTCGCAGTCATAGAATGTGTTTCTCTCTTCATTCATATCTGTAGTACGCTCATCATCAGCATGTATTTCTTCAAGAACATCAGCAGCTGTTTGAGCATCTCTCCCAGTTGCTCGATCTCTTGCGTATATGGTAGTAAGCTGGTCATAGTAAGGGAAAGTACGAAATCTGAATTGGGCGGCTTCTTTGTGACTCTAAAAAAATGAGGAAATCATATTAGTCGTAAGTTTGGTAAAAATAATATAATAAAGACTTGAAATAATCTTACCTTTAAATAGGACTCCCAAACCGCATCTTCAGCAACAACGAGCTGCCTATGCTCGTCCCAACCAAAACCGCTATTGTTTTGGCCATTAAGCATGTCGTAGACGATTGACCACTCCCTTTTAAGTAACCTAATCCTTGATTCAATATTAGGTTTCGCCTTCAACATTGCATTTGGTAAAACCGTTTGTAGCATTCTTTCCAACTCGTTCAAATAACCGGCTTTGAACCCGGTATCAGCATTAAATGTTCCAACATTGTGCAGGTCCACCATGCTGGAAACTAATGCTGCATCTTCCTCGGGAACCCATTTTCTTTTGCTTCCTCGAGAAGCTTGAGCATTTGATTCTGGAACACCTGACATAATGATCTTAAGAACAAAAAAAAAAATTATATTAATTACTATTTTAATATCATGATTCAAAAGGTCAACACTTTATAAAATCTAAGTAATTAAGTTGAATATCATGAATCAAAAGTTCCATAGCACAAAAAATTTAAAATTATAACACATGCTGAATTAGAAGAAATTATATTATAATTTCTGTAGTTTAGTACAATACAAAAATCAATACAAAAGTTTCACAAAAGTTTCACAAACTAATTTCTAGATGCTTGCCATTCATCGAACATTTGGTTGGCTAGTTCCATCCTCCAAGTAGCCCAAGCATCCGATGGATGAATATTTGTGATATTCGGTTCATCGTCATCCACCACATTAATTGTAGGTAATCCTTCTCCCACCTCCGCTTCAATGGGATCACTACTCATATGGGTTCGAATAAAATTATGGAGCAAACAACATGCAATAATAATTCTATTGTGCACCCTTACAGGATAGAACGATGGACTCCTAAGTATTCCCCATCTAAGTTTTAATAAGCCAAAGCATCTTTCAATGACATTACGTGCTGAGGCATGTTTCATATTAAAAAACTCTTGCGGAGAACTTGGCTGATAACCCTGACGCCACTCGTTCAAATGATATCGTTGTCCTCTAAATGGTGCAAGAAATCCCTCACAATTTGTGTATCCAGCATCAACTAGATAATAACAACCTATAAAATAAGTTTCATATTAAAAAATGATTAATTCAGCACACAAAGTGTGATCTTAATGAATAAATCAAAGTCCTCTAACTATACACTTTACCATGAGGAACTTTTAATCCATGTCTTCTACTAATGGCATCTCGAAGAACCCGTCCATCAGCAACTGAACCTTCCCAACCAGGAAGAACATAAACAAATTGCATCTCAGGTGTACAAACACCTAGCATATTTGTTGCTATGTCACCTTTTCGCGTCCGATATCTAGGTTTATCAACTGTTGGAACCCTAATCTTGATGTGGGTTCCATCAAGAGCACCTAAGCAATTCTATATCACATGATATAAAACCTTGAGTTAGAATACTAATTTAAATCTAAATCAAGTAAATGTTGTTGAAGCTATATATAAAACTTAGTCCTATACCTTAAACCATTTCCACCTTGTGTCAGAAGAATCGGCTGTAATTGGCTCCGGGTTTTTAAATAACACATCTTGCAAGCGTATGACAGCATTTAAAACACTATGAAATGCTCTGCTAACAGTTTCCCCGGACCTTCTAAAGTGATGCTTGATAACTCGATTTTTCAGGTGATGGGAGATGATATGTAAAAACATTGCTACTTGCTCGTCAACAAGCATGAACCTTGTCGACTTCAATCCCCCTATCGATTCTAACATCTCACATAATTTAAAAAAGGCAGCTCTATTCATCCTAACTTGTTCAATACAAGTCTCGTCACTAGCATATACAAGCCTATTCACATAATCCCGTTTTGCATAAAAATCTACGGTATAGGACCTAATCCTTGGTCTATGTAGGCTAAGGCTGGCACCCATTCTAAATAAGAACCAAACCGCGATTCTACAGATTTCCAACCATATTGTCACAGCAATACTAATTCTTTTACGCCTCACTTTGTGCAATTAAAGGCAGACGAGCCATTACTGCAACATTTTAAAATTAGAACACACTATCAAAGAATTGAAGTTGCAATTACACATTATCGAATAAAAATAAACAGCACAAATTTAGAACACACGAAGCAAAAAATTATCTACTAAATGATATCGTTGCAACTTTAATTTCATTTCTTTATCAATCACCCAAATAATAATGAAAGAGTATATTTAATTACTGATGATTAGTTTAATTAAGGTTTTCTTATTTCAAAATAAGTAAAATGAAGAATGAGGATTTGGTTTAATAATGAAATTGAAGTTTTATAACTTTTATAACATTTTAAATGGTAATTTCATTTTGTAAAAATATATATAACTTTGAAGAGGACTTATTTTTTACAAGAATTGTTACTTATCTGTCTAGTATCAAGTTTAAAAATACATGTTTAGCATTTTTTCATCAAAAAATTATTATTATTAAAATTTCAGAATTCTATAGAATTTATTAATTTAACAGCCAAATTTGACTTTTTAAGTAAAATTTGTATAATTTTATTTATCATATTATATATACGTTAATTTTAAAAACTTCCTTACACTTTCACAATTATAATTTATGTATTATAGGGAAATCATATTATGAATGAGGAATATTTTATGTATAATGTAATTGACTTAAAATCTAAGATAGAATTAGACAATAATAAATTTCAGTCCATTTATCCATTTTTATAATTAAGATAACATTATTTCCATTATAGGGGAAAAATAATGTTTGAATCAATTAACATTTGTTTTAAATAACATGTATTGCGTGCATAAAAGGTTAATTATAATCCATGAGCATTTAATTTCTTCAAAAACTTATATTAAATTTTAATATATTATGTATAATTGAGGTAAAATTAATTGAGGTAAAATTTGAAGGTTGGTATTTGTTAGATTATAACTAAACTCATTATAATTTGGACATTTAAATATATTGATTAGTTAATTAAAATCACCCAAATTAATTGACCTAAAATGATATCGTATAAATATATTGATTAGTTACTTAAAGCATGTTCAAAGTTTGATCATTGAAATTTTTTTTTATTGATGATTAGTTTAGTTAAGGTTTTCCAATTTCAAAATAAATAAAATGAAGAATGAAGATTTAGTTTAATAATGAAATTGAAGTTTTAAAACTAGATAATAACATTTTAAATGGTAATATAATTTCATAAAAAATATATAACTTTTATCTCATTTACATGTACAAATTTATCTCATAAAAGATTTGTAGGCATAATGCTCTTTAAACAAAATGTTACCTAATAGTAAAAACATATAACTTGGCTGATAAATTCAAAAAGAACAATGGTCATGCAGCAATAACCATAACCATACAAACAAAAGCTTTAATGAGCATTACAAACATACAAACAAAACCATATTCATTTGGGAAACAACAGAACCTACTACATCAATACTAACCTGTAATGCTCAAATCTGGGACGACTGCGATGTGGAAGTGTTGGAAAAATGTTACCTGTAATGAGAAAAGTGCTCGGATCAACCTTTTTTTTTTGGGGAAAATATTTATGCTATAGCTAAATATAGTATATCAAAGCACAGAACAACCATACACCAATCATCATCCATGAGCCATATTTTAAATATGATATCGATCAAAACAGTATCTAGATAGTTTATTAAATCCCCTTGCCTACCAATCATCAATACTTACAATTATGCAACAATCACCTTTTAAGTACTTAAATGGACCGTTAACTTTCTAGAGTAGTCTTACCTTCTGCTCTATTCCAGGAACTTTGAGAACTTTCTTATTAACCTCTCTCTTACTGCAAAAACATAAGAAAAATAAAACATTTAGCCACTGGTTATAGGCTTATAGCAGATACTGATAAGCAGGAACACAAAAAGAGGGAACTATGAAACTATTAAGTCCAATTGCATAGCTTTCAAAGGATTCACTGGATTTTCTTTGTTCTGTATGATACCAGGCGACAAACCATTAAACCCAATTCCAAGTTCAATAACCTACACTGAACTGCCTCCTCATTTCCCTCATTATTTGTAATTAGTTCTCACCTCCCTTTTCTTCCTAATAAAAGGCCGAACCAGCAAGTGTCCTCTTTTCATTACAATATGAGAAGACTAGATAATAATTTTTCTTTTGTTTTTCAAGAATGCTGGAAGCAGTCATGGCACAACCATAAAACCAACCATATTAAGTAAATTCAGTGCCTAACATCCTACATGTAGTAAGTTGCACTCAGTTAATACATAACAAACCACTGGCCTCTAATTCCCCCACATTCATCCCCATTAGCAAACAACACAATGCAGGCATATGTATCATCAACCGAGCAAAAAGATTCAAACTAACTACAAAAGTGATTTGATGCTCATAATTTATCCATCAAACCTAATTTCAAAAGGAGACAACAACAATTGATAAGCTAATTTAGCCAATGATTTGGCTGAAGAATGTAGGAGAAACATCATTTGCTTTAGATATGCAATCATCAAACATGACCAAAAATTTCTAGTTCATAGCATGAGCAATAGCATGCAATTATCTAGATTCTAGAGGTTCATAGTTAAGACAAAGCTTAGCATCGAACAAAGTAATCATCATTTGATGTTCCTTGGCCAGTATCCAAGAGATAATTAAAAGAGAAAGAAGCAACATTGTTAAACATTAAAAAAGGGAATGGCTGTTAGGATAGGAGCAAGTGTCCTCTTTTCATTACAATAATTCTTCCTAATAAAGAACCAAGCCCCCATACTGTACAGAAAAAATAAAGCAAAATCTGCAAACAGTTTCCTGTTTATTCTTTCTCCAACTCATAGCAAAGAATAACAAAAAATGGAAAGGGAGTGTCTTTTGTAAGCTTTCTTAATTTAAATGAAGTCCGCAAGGCAAAATTTCACTGTATATATGTATATAATATTTATAATGAGCAGAATTTCACTGTATATTTAAAAAGTCATCCAATACTTGATGGCATCTACAAGATGTAAATTTGCAGAATTTATTAGTATGATACAAGTGTTACCTTTTTATCATGATCCAATGCCAAGGCCTCATTATCATAACTTTTTGATCAGTGAACACACAAAAACTTCATTTCAATCAAAATCACTTCAATGTATTACTATTATTTTGGATTATGCAAATACTCAGAAATACATGTCATTTCATATTATACCAAAGTTTTGAGTACCTGAGAATCTTCCCAGTTTGTTCATATATCAGACTATGACCCCTTTTTTTATAAAAAAATAAATAATTTCAGATAGATAATTGACAAAGCAGAGAAAGTCTAACATGAGGGACAAGAACCTGTTAGATTAGCCAAGGTGACTGCCTGGCACCCTCACAAAGAGCTTCTGGTTCTTTTCCATGGTTGATACAGAGATTTTGAACCTCTTTGAAAGATGCAGGCAAGTCATCATTGGCTACCAAACACGACTCTTTTCATCATGTAAGACCTCTCTCCTTCTCAGTTTTTATGCACACCAATGGTGAACACAATTCTTGGTATTTATATATTTTTAAAAGCAAACTCTAGTTGACATTGTTAATGGCTATGTCACAGTCCATATAAATGGAATATATTCTGGTAGTCTTGAATGGAGAATTCTTGCACAAGGAAAATGTTCTTTTGATGAATTTTATTAATAAAAATAGGATCAAACATCTATGATATCAAATGAAAAGCCACATCTTTTGATGAAATCATTGACTCTTTTTTTTTTCTTTTAATTGGTGACAGAAAATAGGGGTTGATAGTGGACAAGTTGAGCAATCATCAATTAGCTTTACAAAATGAAAATCCCAGACCAATATCTCTGCCTTTCCATTTTTGGTCTACCCTTTTAATTGAATCCCTATTGGAATATATTCTTCTTTCTTTTTAAGTAAAGTTGAAAATTATGCAGAGGCAACAATGGAAGTAAAAGAGAAAATTGCAGATTACAAATGTTCAGTTGCCATCTTTTTTCTTTCTTTGGTCTAATATTCGTTTTATGCTTCGTTCTTTTTCTAATATAACCTCGTTCGATAACTAAAACTACTGAAGAATAAAAGATTCATAACCATGAAATCAGCATTAAACTACTGAAGAGTAAAAAACCACAAGCGCAATTATACAATAATTCCAATGAAAGCAGCTTTAAAAGCAGTGCATCCATATACACAATAATCTCGATGAAATAAGCAACAATGAATAAAATAAAATAGCAATTTCAGCAGAAATTAACTTGTAGGAACTAAAACAGGTAACACTTAAGGTGACGATTAAGCTTAAAAAAGTAAAGAGAAAAGCATGCAGAGGGGTTATCTACAATTGGGAAAACATTGAGATACATGTACTACAATTGGCAGATTATTTTAGGTCAGAATTAAAACTCACCTGATATTGGATGCTACGTGATGACCCGAAAAACGCTTCACTCTTTTTTCAATGGATTAAGCTATCAGGAATTTCCAATTTTGTGAACATATTGAAGAGAAAAAGAGAGAGTTTTGGTGTGCGGCGCAGATAGGGTTGGGAGGAAATGGGGAAGGGAAATTAGACGCCGAGACGAGAAGAAACGATGACGACAGAATAATCAACGGAAGCAGTGGGAAATGGGAGGAGAAAATGATTAGGACGGAAGAGGAGAGGGTCGGGTAGGGAGGGAGGGAGGGTAAAACAGGGAGATGGGGAGGGAGGCCGGAAGTAATAGCTAATACAGCGAAAAGGGAAGGGATTGGAAAACACGGGAATTTGGGGATTAGGGGTGTAACCGATTACGCGCGTAATACCTATTACAGCGAACCAAACGCCGGAATAGGGGCGTAATGTAATACGCACGTAATCGGGGCGTAATGGATTGAGTAATACGGCGAACCAAACACGTCCTAAAAGGTTGGGGAACTTAGGGCTGCTGGGAAAAAAGGGGAATGAAATTCAGAATAAGGGGGAAAACGGAGGAGAGCAAAACGATGATGTTTTGCCTAAAAGAAATCAAACTTTGCAACGTTTATCTAATAGCGCCGCTAAATCCCTACATATTAAGGCGTTTAACTGAAAATGCCACTAAAAAACCTACAAACACGGTGACGTTTTGATTAAAACAAAATAACATTTTGTGTCGTTTTTCACCTGGCGCCGCTAAAGTCTGATCTTTTGCGGCGTTTTACCAAAAACGCCACTAAAGAAGCAAATAAACAAGCATCGTTTTGATAAAAACAGAATAACTTTTTGCGGCATTTTTAGTATAGCGCCGCTACAGCCCGACATATTGCAGTGTTTCACCAAAAACGCCACTAACAAATCCTATAAAACGACACCGTTTTTATTAAAACAAAATTCCTTTAAATTAAATTTGTTTCTATATTTGAAAGGTTTAATTATTTCTTAAATTCCTTTAAATTAAATTTGTTTTGTTCCAAATTATATATTTAATTTGTAAAATTTTATAATTGTGTATGAAAATAATTTTAAATAATATGAAAACTCGAGCTGGATATGTCTTCTTGAGGAAGAATACGTAGTTTTTTGTATCAAAGAAGACAAAGCTTATGATGTTACGATAGAATCGAACAAATTAGAAGGATCAAAACAATCCAAAAGAAGTTCATGATTGGTTAATTGAAATGATAATTCTATTCCTTTGACTCTTGATTTTACTTCAAGTATTCGTGTCTGAAACTTGTTTCAAACATGAGCACGAACATATGACATTCTAAGAACCCTACAAGTATGGGTGAAAAAGGCTTGATTAAAAAACACTAATTAATTTAAACCCTAAACCTCTAACTCTTAAATCCTCTAAACCCTAAACCCAAAACCCACAACTTCTAAACCTTAAACTCTAACCCCTAAACCCTAAATACTAAACCCTTAAACCCTAAACTATAAACCATAATCCCTAAACCCATAATCCATAAACCTTAAATAGTAACTCCTAAACCTTAAACCATAAACCATAATTTATAAACCCTAAATTTTAAAACCTAAACCATATACCCTAAACCATCAACCCTAAACTATAATGATAATTAATTCAATATTTTAAAATTAATACTATCTCTTTTACGATTATATAAGAAATTATTTAATATATAAATTAAAAAACAACCAGTCGTGTACCCAAAAAACTTTAAAATTTAATATATAAATAATAGTCTCTTAATTTTTTTCATTTTTAACAAATATTTTTCTATGTTTTTACTTTCAAAATTTTTCTACGTGTCTTTATTTTTTACTGAAGAATTTAAATATTCAATTAAAAATAAATTGCATTTTAATTAATATAATTTCTTTACGACGTTTTTCAAAGAGCGCCGCTAATGCTCGACCTATAGCGGCGTTTTTCAACAAGCGCAACTAATGATCGACCTATAGTGGCGTTTTTCAAAAAACGCCGCTAATGCCACTAAAGCTCAACATAAAACGACGCCGTTGTGCTTAATTTTTTGCAGTGTTTTTCAAAGAGTGCCACTAATGCTCGACCTATAGCGGCATTTTTCAAAAAGCGCCGCTAATGCCACTATTTAAAGAAGCACCATCACCTACAGTTATCATACCTGACCCGGAATAAGGTTGACTGACATGAAGGTGAGCAAAATCATTGGTTAGATGATGTGTTGCACCAGAGTCAGGAAAGCAAGAGGAAACAGATAGAACAACAACAGTAACTGAATTTGCTTGACCAATCTCATTAGAAGATCCAGTAGGTTAAATTGCACCAATGGAAAAAGTAGGTTAAATTGCTTGACCAATCCTTAACAAAATTGCATCAGTTTCAGAAATTTTTATGTGTAACCAGTTTAGTCTCGAACCTTCTTAAAAGCATGTTTTAGATCTCGTACACCTATTTAAGAGACAATGTGGTTATAAATAAATGTGATATGATGATACATGATCAATGTATATGAAATTTTTTTATAATGATGTGAATTGTTCGTTAATGCCTCTTAACCCTAGTTTGGCAACGGATACGGGTTAGCGGTGTTACAAAAGATTATATGCTTGAGCTGTCACCCAGTAAAGTTTTGATCAAAACGATGAAAGCATCGATCCACAAGATGTCCAAGTTTCCTACATAGTTGGCATTGCAATCGATTATTATATTGACCTCGTCCTCTACCTGCATAACTGCTCGGAGCACGAGGTATGCATTGTTGTACTTAGTTCGAACCAGACGAGAAAGGATAAATGCCTAGTGATTGGTCAAAATTTTTCACAACAAATTGTGCATCGTTGATGTTCAGAGAAACACACAGAGAGTCTCGTAACCTTGATTTAGCATCCATAAGACTAGAAATCACGCTCTCAAGATCATAGGGTTCCTTACTAACAGTTATAACAGCCACAAAAGAATCATATTCAAATGGTAGATCGTTCAAGATTGTGGCATTTTTTTCAACTTCCGTTGCGGCATTTCCACAAGTAGCTAGAGTGTCATAGACTTATTTGATTTTTGTGATGTAATCACGTATTAAAAGATCTGCTTTCATCATGGCACGTAACTGACAATGGAGATGCATGACTTTGGTGGTTGTACTGGTGGAAAACAACCTCAGCAAAGTATTCCAAATAGAATGAGAAGTTTAAACACCAACCAATCTAGGAAAAATATATGGATTGATAGTGGACAACAACCAAGAAGCAAGAGCACAATCTTATTTTTTATACCTACGAAACTTAGGATTGACCACCACTGCCTCACCTGTGGCGGACATGACGAATCGTATTGGTACAACCACAGTTTCATCAAGAAAACCATTGAGATCATTACCATGAACCGTAAACAGCACTTGTTGCTTCTAGCGAAGAAAATTGTGATCATTAAGACAAACACTAATTTACTTAGTTGTAAAGGATGGACTGGCCTGATTAGCAATAGGAATAGATGATAAATCCATAAAAGATAAATAATTGTCCATCTACTAGTCGAAAAATAGATACTCTGATACCATATGAAAATGACAGTACTCCGGTGACAGCTATGAGGAAGACAACCAAAGATAACAAGGAAAACAGCAGCAACAAAGTTAACGACTTAGAAATAGATAACAGTAGAGAATAAAAGAAAATTTGGTTTATGTATTGCTTCAGAAAAATTACTCTTCCAATGTATGCAAAGTATGATTTTATAGACTTAGCAAGGAACTAAGCAAAAAGCTTTCATAACTGACTTAACAACTTAACAACTTCTTTAACAAACTAATTCCTCCAGGTTGTTTTGATATTGTTCAATAAGATGAAATAAATAATCAAGAAAATGATTAGGCTTGATGGTTAGGTACCACCCTCATATCATAGAGGTCTTAGGTCCTATCCATACCTCATCCCTTTCTTTTCTTTTATATTTCAGCAAACTAGGATGAAAAACACTCTAAAATAAATATTAAATGGAGTATAAACTTATTAAGTACGGGTAGCAGCCCAATGGTTAAGCACCCTCCTTTTCCCTTGCACCCATGTTTAAGCCACACCATTTCTTTTCTTATTTCCATTTTATTTTCACCTAGATGGATTAATTGCCCAAACAGCCCTTA
Source organism: Gossypium hirsutum (assembly GCF_007990345.1). Lineage (NCBI taxonomy): Eukaryota > Viridiplantae > Streptophyta > Magnoliopsida > Malvales > Malvaceae > Gossypium > Gossypium hirsutum. Next base: position 55,895,520 of record NC_053444.1, read on the forward strand.
AAGTTTGAAAACCCTAGATATTTAGTCTCTTTTTCAAATCAAAATAGAACTATAGTTTCCTTTTTCCAATTAAACTAAAAGTTTTGCTTTCTTCTCCTTATTTCCCCCTTTCTTTTTCCTTATTCTTCTTTGCAAATATTTTTCTCCCATTGTTGAAATTATTTTTGTTTTGCAACCCGAATCAAAGTCCATCCCTGATATTAACTCATTTTTTTCAGACTCAAAATCGTCGTTAGAAACCCCTTAATCTACCAAGAAGCGGTAAGTACATCTCAAATCCTGAAGTTTGATTTTGAATCTTTATAGATTTTCTATCTAACGATAATATTGTGAACGATTAAACCATCTCTCTTGATTTTTCATCGAATATTTCAACAATATTGACGAATTTTGAAATCCATTACTAATTCTTGCATAAATGTTGTTTGAAGGTCTCGATTTAGGTACCCCGAATCAGATTTGAACGAGAGGGATGTCGTTCGGTCTCCTTATAACATGTGTGTATTATTTTACAAGTGATTTGAGGCAAATTGTGCCTCAAAATAGGGCAACACAGCCTCATACACGACCATGTCCCCCTTGAAACCCTAGTTTTTTTATTCTCACACGACCTACGACCCTTTGCATGATTGTGTCTTCCCTGTAGGTTGATTTTGCAATTACCACATAGTCACAGTCTGTCACACGGCTTAGCCACACAACTGTGTACCCCCTTTACACAATCTAGGGCTTTCCACACGGTCTAGTCACATGGCCGTGTGTCTGGAGGTGCTCATGGATTGGGCTGGGTCCAGCCAAAATTTTAGGCCCGAGCCGAAAAAATGGGCCTGAAATTTTGCCCAAGCTAGGCCTGGATAAAAATGTTACAACCCAAGCCCTGCTTGACTCGACCAGTATTAATTTTTATATTATTTTTTAATGTAATTTTTTTAAAAATATAATACATTAAAAATACTAAAAATATTAAAATACATGTTTTCCAAAAAATTGAAAATAAAGTTTTTTAAAAATATTTATACTTAAATAACACTAAGATAGGTGCAAATGAACAAGCAAATGCCTTTAAATTAGTAACAAAATTGAAAATAAAATAAGTGTTATACAATAACAACAAAATAGTAGCAAAATAGTGAAAAACAACAAGAAGATAGTAAAAATAAAAATAAAAAACAACAAAAGAAAACTGTAGTTTTTTTTTTTTGCATATTCGGGTCGGGCCAAGAAAGCTTTACCCGAGGCCCAACCTATTTTTTTAAATGGACCTTATTTTTTTCCCAAGCCTATTTTCTGGGCCTATATTTTTATTTTTATTATTTAATTTAAATAATATATGAAATTTAAACAAACAGGACCTACACCATTGATCTAGCCAAAATGCTAATGTGTAACTCAAAGACATGTTATCATGTGGACTCATCATCAACTAAAATTTCCTCAAATGCCTATGTACGTACTATATATATATCATACATGATATGATACTGCCCTTAAAAGCCCCATTTTTCTGATATAACATATTTACTTTATGAGAATCATATGTATGGTGTGATAAAAATGTAAGATTCAATTGAAAATAGTAACATAATTTTTTAATTCGGGATTTATTTATTATCTAATGCTTAGTTTTGTTGAAGAAAATGTTTAGTTTGAGTTTTGGAAAAAAAATTGGGAAGTGAAGAAATTAACGTTTTTATCATAAATTCCCCTTCAATAATCCCGATTTAATGCAGAATATAGCACATTTAAATCGATTGGTTAAATTATGGAACGTGGAACCTATGAAGTGTAATAATAAGTTGGAGATACTATAATTCAAATAATTATCCAATCACTTGTTTACAACTGAATAATATATTTTTTAAAATTTATGTCAACTGAATTAGGGAGCCGTGGATCTATAACTGAAAGGCTTCGATCGAATGGGGCTAAAACTTTCAGAGGTGTTGTTGGAACGACTCCTACTATGCCAGAATATTGGATGGAGTCGATGAAAAGGATTTTGGAGGATCTAGATTGTACTCCGAAGCAAAAGCTGAAAGACACTGTGTCCTTGCTTAGAGAAGAGGCCTATCGTTGGTGCTAGTTTGTGGTAAGGGGTACGTAAGCTGAACGCATAACCTCAGAATATTTCCAAGAAGATTTCCAAAAGAAATATGTGGGCACTTGGTACGTGGAGGCCTGCGGGGAGATTTTATTTAATGTTTCATATTGGATTTTTTAAAAAGTCTTAAATAATTATGATGATTTTGTTTAATTTATTTTATTTCTATATTTTAAGGATGGTAAAAGATTTGATCTTAATGTAGATTTTAATCAAAATTAATTTTATGTCAAATTTTATGGATTGCTTGCTGTGCTATTGAAACTTTAATAGAATGTAAGATGTTTAGGTAAATTTACTTATCACATCACATGCTTATATGTACCTAGTGTGACAGCTTGTTTTTTAGTGTTGTCCGAAACAGTGGTTTTAGGACCACAATTCTGACGTGTGAGTTTGTAAATATTAATTATTTAATATTTAGGAGGTTATTAGTATTGTATCAAATTTTAGACTAGTAATTTAAATGTTGAGATAGTTAATTAAGTAAAAAGGATTAAATTGTAAAAGTCGCAGAAGAAAGCCATTAATAGATTATATGTGTTAAATGGATATTTAAACATGAAGTGAGGGTCTTACAAGGTAATTAAACCTTATTTAATAATAGTGGGTGGTAGGTAAATGAAAATGAATTAAAAATATGAAGTAATGGTATTTTTGTAATTAAGTTGAAATTAAAACAAAAGAAAATGTAGAATGGTGTCATCTTTTTCATTTCTTCTTTTATGTTTGCTGAAGCTCCATGGAAAGAATTGGGGGAGCTTTGGTTTGATTTCGTGCTTGCATGTAAATGTTTTCTTGGTTCGTTTTTCATGAATTTTACGTTTTTGTGATTGTTGTATTGATATTTAACTAGTTGAGGGACTACTTTGTAAAGTTTCCAAAGTTTAGAAAAATTAATATTAATGTTCTTGAAGTATTTTTTATATTTTTTCTTGTGCATGAAGCTTGATAATATTTTTCATCTAATTTGTAAAGTGATTTTTAGTAATTTTCATCTTTAGTGACTAAATTGAAAATAAACTAAAATAGACATGGTTTTTCTTGATAAATCTAGAATTTTAGGGCTATTTTAGAATGGTTAAAACTTAGGTTAAACGGGTTTAAAGTTTAATCATGAGAAATATGCTTGTTTTGGTCTTAAAGACCAAATTGATTAAAGTGTAAAAGTTTGGGACAAATATGTAAAATTGTAAATAAGAAGTCATATGTTTTAAATTGAATAATATATGAAATTAAGGCTAATAATTGAAAGAAATTATTTTATTGATCAAGAACAAGTCAATGACTGAGGGAAAGGGAAAGTTGTGGAATAGTCTTTGAACTTTTTTTCACTGTTGTAGTCTAGCCCTGGTAAATTTGTTCAGTTTATTTTGATAAATTTTACAACATGAATTGAATGATAATTTAGTTACTGATTGTTAAATTAAATATTTCGATGTTAAATTAGTATGAATGAGAATAATAAATTGTTGGACATTGTTTAGCAGTAATATCTCTTAAGCTAATGAATGTAGGATAGAGTATATGATTGACATGCCAATAGGTTATAGTGCGTGAGGTATGGAGATTGTTTAGAGATGAGATGATGGTTCCTGACCTATGATTTTACACTTAATATATTGTAATCCAGCATTTGTTGCGAACTATCGTGATAAATTACAGTGATTTTGACGTGTTATCGGGGATGCATGTAAAGCCTTCGGGCTTGGCACTTAGTGCCTAGGCATGTTTTTGGAGGGATGGTAGCCTGCGGGCTAGGCACTGGGTGCCGAGGCATGTTCTCGGTTGGATTGAATCGTTTGAGCGTTTGGCGTGTTTTAGATTGATAATTGTGTACTCATATCCATATATCGTTCATCAGGCAATGTTGCTTGTGTTAAATGTCTTGTTGATAAATTCATTGGATGATTATTCATGAATTTATTGATAGTATTGTGGCTTGTAAATGAATGATTTTGTATGGGTATCTCATACTCACCTGTTATGGATTGTGGTTGATAGAAAATTCTTACTTTTTAGTATTGTTATGTTTAATTCGGTAAGCTTTTTCGTTTTAACTATTGAACTTACTAAGCTCTATAGAAGCTTACTCATGTTATTTATCTTATTTCCTTGTAGATAACGTTTTGTGGAGTCGAGCGATCGGATCAACTTGAAGATCACACTATCCAGATACATTTTGGTAGATTTTGATATGTTTATTTTGGGTTATATGGCATGTTATAGGTGTTTTTTTGTATATGTTTAGATACTTATTACAAATGTTATATTTTAAGCTTGGTATAAGCTTACTTGTGTAGGTGCCTTTAATCTTGGTGTGAATATGTTCATAGAAAGTTGTTTTGGTCATGTGATATAAACCTTATTTAAGTGTTTGAATCATGGTATGAATGAATGTGAATGATTAAGAGAAATGATAAGTTTGGCATGAGTTTTATATTACTATAAAAACCCTTAAAAATCCTTATTATTTATATTTTTGTAATATAATCTATTTCCAGTACTACTTATATCTTTTGGTGTTTAGGTTGAAATTGATCTAGTCTCCTTTGGGTTCGATCCTTGAAGTACTTACTTACTCCGTTGTAACTATATTACAACTCGACTTGTATACGTATTGATACCACCTCAATTTTATATCTTTTGCTGCAATATTCACACTGTGGATGTTAGTATGTCTGAAGGCAATCAATATGTTATATTACATGATGAATTGATGTTGAATTGAGAATGATGGGATGTGAATTGAATTATGTGATGATATTGCAAATTGGTTACTCTATTAAATGTACAGGGCTATATTTCGGGTTAACTGATGATACATTACGGGTACCAGTTTGAAATGCAGATTGACTAATTCTAGTATCCGTCTTGAAAGCCCGATTCAGGTTAATAGGATTATTGCAAATTGGTTACTCTATTAAATGTACAGGGCTATATTTCGGGTTAACTGATGATACATTACGGGTACTAGTTTGAAATGCAGATTGACTAATTCTAGTATCCGTCTTGAAAGCCCGATTTAGGTTAATAGGATTATATCAATGTGTTTTTTGTTTAAATGCAATCGAATTTCTGTAGTCATACAATAGAGTATGTGAATCAAATGAAATTGAGCCCTGGGGGTCGAAACGGTTTCAAACACGTCGGTATTGAAGATATAAAGCTTGTTAGGTCCAAGTTATAAGTTCATGGTAGATAGGTGCAATCTTCTTTTGTTTTCATGTGCAATTTAGGTTATGTACCAGATCTTGAATATCGACTCAACATCAAACCACCAATCCTGGACTCAAGAAAGTTTATATCAGTCTTATTTTGTGTTAAGAAAGGCATGTACCTAGGTTGAGTCATTTTGGTGTTAATTATGTTTATATTCTTGTGTATGTATATGAAGTTGGTAGTTGAAGTTTGATTTAGATTGAATTTATGTGTGAATGCATATAATGATGTGTGAATGCAAAATTAATATGGAAGTCCAGTATGATATGTTGATAATTAGATAAAGATGACATATTTTCGTGATGGTTGGAATGTGTTTAAGGTATATGTATTGGTATTTAGAATGACTTGGTTAAATGAAAGGTTGAATGTTGAAGTTGGTGTTGGTGTCGGTGTCGGTGTTGTGATTAATGTGGTTATTTGTTTATATTTTGGTATGTTTTAATGCAGGTAAAGAAAGATTGTTTTGGGTACAAATGATAGAAGGTTGGGAATGGGTTAGAAATAGGTACCAATGGGTAGATTTTGGTCAAAATAGCTTGTGACATTGCAATGTCGTTCGAACATCGTAGTGAAGAGGAATGACCTAAAGGGTCACGGTGTAACAGGAAACTTGTCATCTCGATGAGGCAATTATAGTGAGTGACGTTGTGATGTCAAGTGGCCTAACCACATGACGTGACAAAATATTTTTCGTCATCATGACGTGGTAAGAAGGACGTCACGACGTCGATCTTGCATTTTGAATTCTTCACAATTAGGTCCTATTTGTAGCTCAAGTTAGCTTAAAAACTTATGTAAGCTTGGATAAGACTCGAAATTGACTATATTTCATGTCAAATATATGTTTTAATTGAATTTCAAATATTGACTGCTATGAAATGTTTGAGCTTTAATCGTAACTGCCTTGGCAACGAATGTGACATCTTGTAATTCAAACACGACGATCGGGTCGAGAATCAGGGTGTTACAACATTGCTCGTCGCAACATCGACCGACAATGAGTCACGTCGCGATGTCGAGTGGCTTGAGGTCACGAAATGAAAAACTGTTTGGTGACGTCACAATGCGGATGAGGTGACTTCACGACGTCAACCTTGAATTTTCAAAACTTTACAGTTTGATCATATTTCATGCTCGGGTTAACAAAAAATCTTTAATAAGCTCGATTAAGGCTTGAATTTAATTGTGTATCATAATGTGAAAATGTTGATTATATGATTGAATGTTTGAATGAATTATTTACGGTGTATTAGACGGTAGTTGCTCCGACAACAAATGTAACATCCTATAACTCGAACTTAGCAATCGGGTCGGGCAAAGGGTGTTACAACTTGTGTTTTGGGCTAGATGGATCCTTATCATTCCCAAGTTTCAACCGAATAGCTTTCTCTGCTATTCTCATACCACGAACTGCTTCGAGTATGGGCTCAGAAAAATTCAAATCAAACACAGATCTAAAATTTATTTCCTTTACTTTTAGTGGGAAAGTAAAACTCTCCCTAAAAGAAACCGGCAAAATTTTTTATTCCTGGAAAATAGAATATATAATTAGAAATAAATTCTCACTATTTTCGTGCATAATAACAATATCTCAAAAGTTGTATGTAACTTATTATGTTTGTAGCCCTAACAGTGTCATCTATTTATAGAAAAATGAAGTGAAACCATAGATGAATTAGTAGAACAGAAATAATACTTAATTTAATAGAAAAACCAATCCCCTGGTTGAACTAGGAGAGTGGGGGCCTAATAGGGTGTGTCTTCCTTCATATGTATTATGATAGGGATTCGGGTCTCTCCTATATTGGGTCCAATTATATGTGTTTCCTAAAATTTTAACATAACACTTTATAATTCTATCCAATCCAATACATGTTTCTCTATTCCCAAAATAAATATTATTTGGTAAATTAATTTAATTTTCCAATTGAATAATTTTCTCAACTAAATTCTAATTTTGTTAAAATCATGACAACTTTACCGTAAAATAGTCTAAGAGAAAATATATTTAATTTTCTACATTCAACGGATTCACAATGACCAATTAATTTAATTCCATTTTCGAACTTTAATTAATCTATTAATAATTCAAAAAACTAAAAACTTAACTCTCAGGTCATTTCCGTACTTAGTGAGAAAACCACATTCATTTATGAATGTTTCTCATTTTTCTAACTTTACCATTTCTATCCTTTTTTGTTCATTTCATTCAACAAGCAATTCATTTCTGGTTTCAACGAGCTAGCAGAGGGACCGATTGGACATATGTGTTTATGGCTCAAATGATTTATAATTAAGTTCCAACTTTTCACCTATTAATTATAAACTCATTTAGTCATGAAGTCATTCCATTATAGTATCATGACTGAGCTCTCCCTAATGACATACCATTATGAAAGCTACTCGATCAGTTCTTATCCAATGACCTTGTCATAAATGTGTTACCCTCATAGGATATCCTTAATCTCTTTGAGATAAATTCGCTCACCCAATATGATCCTATTTGACCTCATGATAAACATTATATCTCCCTTCATGAAAAGTCAATTACTATAAAATAGTAATTAAGTCATTCATCACAAAGATGAAAAGTCAGTTACTATCGGGCTTTTACTTACATCAAAATATATGAGTCATGCATACATAGTCCATCATCCACTTAGGATTAATGTGTGCCACACTATGAACGTCACAAATGAGTAAATCCATAAACGGATTCAGGATCTATTCTATTTGGATCTAGTTTGATGTGTTATCATTTCAATCAGCCACATCTATGTCTCTATCTTCTAGGAGTCATTCACTTCGATACCCAATACAAAACATCTTCGCAATTGGACTTGATAGATGACATATTAGTCTTTCAATCGGTTTTCTCATTTTCGATTAGACTAAGGACATGTTTAGGTTTGTCTACTAATATAAATTGTCTTTCTGTATTATGATCCAACCACGTAATACCACTTAGTATTAGTTAAACATTAGACAACTAGTGATCTAATATTTGTTTCTATTTTGCTTTACATGCAAAAACCATAAGAGGACATTATACAAATGATATTAATGCAATTCAAGAATAATTTTATTAGCCAATCTATTCAGAAATATTATAAATATACAAATAAATACGCTACACTTAGGACACCAAATCTAACATATATGAATATATAATGTATATTAAATATTTTCAAGTAAAATTAGAATATTATTTATATATGAATGTATAATGTATATTTATAATTCACAATATGCAACAATCTAGAGCGGAAAGAAAGGGAAAGAAATATGTATATACGAAACGTGAGAAAGGAATGAAATTAGTTGGGAAAGTTATGTGATTTTCTAGGTAATTCTTTTTTAAGTTTTGAATGAATAAATGTTTTCATTTTGTTCAAACAATATGTTTATTTGGCATCTTCTTTTAGTGAATATTTGTGCCATTTTACATATAATAAATTATTTTGTTGGAGACTTGAGAATAATTTATTTCTTGAATTCATTCCAATTAAATTGTGAGTAAAATATTCACTACAAAACATTTTTTTAATATTGTACATATAAATTTCGAGTCAAAATTTTACTTGAAAATTCGGAGTCAAATTTTATTAATAACTTTAAAACAAAGTTATAATTTCTGACAATTTTTTTTTTAAATATAAAGTTATAATATTTGGTTTGAGTTTTAATCCAAGGTTCGTCTGATTTGATCTTAGATGGATATAAATTGATTTAAGTGTCATATTGACTAATGTCCACGAAACCAATTAAAAATCTGACTAAAGCAAGTGCGCCTATCAATTAATAGTATAGCTACGGTGAGCAAATATATCGTTCCCACGAAGACTAAAAGTACTAGTAATTACCATCTTTCTATCATTTAACCGATAATTTTGAGTGATTGATTAAAACTAAAATTAACTAATTTAATTAACTACGCACGCGAAACCAAACAAATCAGGAAAATAATCGAATAATAACCAAGAAGCAAAACAATACGCAGGAAAGAGTTCACCTAAATTTCATCTGTCATTATTAATCTAAATTATGCAATTTCTTCACTTAGTATCTTGATCAGTAGAAATTCCTAAATTATGCTAATATCTCTCTTCAAGAATAAGACCAATTGACTCTAGGTTGATTAATTGAAATTTCTTTCTAATTAAAACTCCTATTATCGCCTTAACTCTATCTATGGATTCCCCTATTAGTTTTGACTCTAATCCGGTAAATTTATGTCGTCTTATTTCTAACACTGCATGCAACTCCACTCAATTACGCAAGATCTACTTTTAAACATGGTCTATTCCTCCTCTGATTTAAACACATCAAACATGGATCAATAGTCAAGAAATATTAAACCAAGAATTAAGCAGATATAATTGAGAACAATATCTAAGTCTTTATTGCGTAAAATAGAAATCAAACGACAAAATTCATCATAGGGTTCATCTACCTAGGTATTTAAAAAATTAGTTCATGCTTGCAAATAAAAATATTCAAAACACAATATAACGACAAGAAACAAAGAAACTCATGATAATCTCCGAAGAAATCAAATGTGAATCTTCAATCTTGATGGAAATCTGCTTCAGAGTCCGCTTCAATAGTGTTTTTCGAGTTATTTTCTTGAGTATTCTATGACGGCTCACTCCTGTCTTCTTATTTTTGTCATATATAGGTCTCAGAATGCCCGAAAAACTTTGAAAATCTCGTTTTTTTTTTGCTATTTGGAGTGCAATATAAAACATGTTACTTTTAGTACTTATCATTGACTAGCTCTTGAAATAGGTTTGGACCTCCTTTATTCAGTTGATTTGGATTGAAAGACGGCTTTCCTAAAAAACAACTTTTATCTCCCCCTCCACGGTTGTACTAGATTGAAAGGAGGGCTTTCTTAAGAACCAATGCAACATTCTTTAGAATTTTAAGTCCTTCAACTTTTTTAGAGATCTCTCAAGAGATCTTCTAGGCTTCTTGTACTTGTGTGTATGTAGAATGACCTCTTTTTATAATGCCAACTACTTGAATAAAAAAAAGTTATAGTAGAATTTAACTACTTTATTTGGTTTGTTTATAAGAATTTAAACTTCTTTATTTATTACTCATCTCTTATTAATATAATTAATTAGAGATAAAATAATTATTAATATTATCAAATAATTAATTTAATTTAATTAGTGATAATATAAAATTTTTATTATTTATCTCTTAATTAACTAAAAATAATAATTATACCAATAATTTTAATTTAACAGTGAAGCTTTGTGATTGGTCTAAAATTTGGGTCATTTAGATTGATTCTAATTTAGAATCATTCAAAAGTACAATATAAATGATTGAATTTGAGGAAAAGGTATAATATAGTAGGAATAATATTTTCTGATTGTTGTGCGCAATAAAAAGGAAGAAAGTTTATCCGAAATGCCTTGCGTTTCCTTTGTATTTCTAAATCCATTAAATTTATGTACAGCATAATTTCCAATGAAGTGTTTAAGAGAAAATACAAATAAATTAAAGGATTTAAGTATTGAAATTTAGGTAATTAGTTTGAATTCAAGCAATTATATGGTGTCTAGTCTCATAATTTCAAAGTCCATTTCTGTGTGAAATTATCATAATAAAGGATTTTTTTTACTTTGCTAATTTATTTATCATTTATTAATTGGATTTTAGGTAATGATATGAGGCAAAATTGTTTAAAATATAAAAAAATTAATTTAATTATTGAAAAAACAGATAATTAGCGCTAAAAGAATTTCAAAGAACGAAAAACAGCAAATTAGATTCGAAACGAAGAAGAAGAAATCTGTCTGAATTTCTCATGACAATGTAACAAAACAAAACAATCGTTCCAAAGTCTACAGAGTGATTTGGGGATAGCAAATCCCGAGATAGGGTTCTTCGCAATGTGCAGTTTTTAATAAATTTTTTACACATCATTTAATCCATAACAGCGTATAAGTTCAATATTATGGCGGGGACCATTTTGCTACAAGCATCAGGGGCCAAATTGTAATCTAAGATGCACTGCAGGGGCTTTTATGCTACTTTCACCCACTTTACATATAAATATAAAGGGATAAATCTCAAAATTATACATGAACTCTGATTGAATGTGCCATTGTATGCATGAATTTTAATTTGGTGCAACTATACATGTGAAAATCTAATTGTGGTTCAAATGCATACTTGAAACTTTAATTTTGATTTAATCATACACATTTAAAGAAGTAAATATATCAATTTATTTTTTATATTGAATAAATATAATTATTTATGTATGCAATATATAAATATAAAATGATGTTATGTCAATAATTGTGTTAATAATTTATAAGAATTTGATCAAAACCAAAGTTCATGTATACAATTGCACATTCAACCATAGTTCATGTATAGTTATGAGATATATCCCAAATATAAAAGAATTTTGGGTTTTGTCTTGTATTAAATTCAAGGTTAAAATATGTCATAGGTCCCTATACTCTTCACAAATTTGAAATTTAATCATTATACTTTTATTTTCAAGAATTTATTCCTCTATTTTTCAGATTTCAAAATCTAGGTTCAATTGTTAAGACTATTTTTTTTATCAAATTTGTTGGTGTGACATTTTAAACTAAAAAAAAAAACTCTTGGTAGCATTCTAATTTAAAAAATAGAATTGTAATGAACCATAATTTAACAAAATAATTTTAACAGTATTCACAGTTAGACTTGAATTTTAAAATATAAAAAATACAATAATTAAATTCTAAATTTACGAAGAGTACAGTGACTTATAGCATATTTTTATTTAAATATAACCTAATTATGTAAAAAAAAAAGGTTTGGTGCAGGGCGTAGGGGGCTAGCAGGGGACCACTTCCTCTAAAATGGAAAATTTTCTATTTAGACCCTTTAAAATTTTTAAAATTTTAAATTAGTAAAGGTAAAATTACAGTTTGGCTCCCCAAAAAATGAAAAAAAATTGATTTAATCTTTTAAAAATTAGAAAGATATAGACTATTAAAATGGTGGAATTGTATTTTTACTATAGTAAAAATTACAATTTAATTTCAGCCCTTAAAAATTGTCTGACTTCAGCCTGGTGGATGTTTTGCTGATTTGCATTGAAATCTATTGAGGTTTGAATGGATATTTGCATGATTTTATTAAGAAATTTATACAGATAAAAGAAAGATATGTATAAGAACTGCAAATATATATACAAAAGAATAAAAACATTTTTCTAAGTGTAATTAAGAAAAAAATAATCAAAGAGATTACTTAGTAATTTAATCGACAAAATTTTATTTATCTTTTGCACTGTTTTTAGTTTTAGCAAGCTAATTGCCACATGGAAAAAAAATTCTATTTGTGGGGCAGGAGAATTTTGTTAAATTAAAAGAGGTTTTATTGCATGAATGAATATAGCATTCCCTGAGGCCGTATGGTAAAAACATGGTCCCTCCCCCCTCCTCTCCTTTGGTTCATACTCACTGTAACTTTTTCATGCAAAAAGAGCTATCGAGTTGCCCAATCAATGAATAAATCGGATGGCAGGCAGCCTCTTGAATCGACCACATCAAACCAGCTTGATTTTGACACGTGTAAGAAGGTCGTGGACGGAGAATGATAGTGTAATGATGATAAAATAATTGTTTTGACATTCTGTGGACTGTATATTTGTGAATATATGTGCATATGACAGTGGTGCTCAGTGCAATGCAGTTATGGTTTTATTAATGAATGGGTGAAATTGGTGATCTGAGACTGACCACAAAACCCCAAAAAAACAAAAAAACAGCCCTCCCCATGAGTACGGCCTCTCTTCCCTATCTACCTACCTATGCTGATGAGGTTTTTTTTTTTGGGGGGGGGTGTTTGAATAGCCTTATACTCTTATTTGTTCCATTGCTACGGTACTTGTTTATTTGCTGTCCGCTTCTCTCTGTCTTTATACTCTACTTGCTGTTTATTTCTCACCTATACCCACCCCTTCTTTTTCTTTTTTCCTTCTCTTTGAATTTCGAAACATCTACCTTATTTATGCTTTTAGGTGGGGGGTGAGTGACTGACTGACTGACTGACTGACTGAGTCTGCTTTTTTATTAACCATTTTAAATCTTTTATACGACCATGTCATTGAATATGGTCCTTGTTTAGGGCATTGGAATGGGCACTGCCTACTCTACTACTGCTATACGCAATAGCAAGGCAAATAGTGCAGTGAATGTCTGTGTGTCTGGGTCAATTTTGAATCTTCATACTCTGCTACTCTGCCTATATTAATAGTTGGGGGCTAAAGAATACGAGACATTTCACAAGTATTAGCAGCTCGATAAGAGGAAAATGTAGAAAATAATAATATGAATGAATACTACGTACTTGCATTATTGCACATTAAAGGCTCTCTCTCTCTCTTTTAAGTGGAAGATGAAATATATATCAACAGGTTGTTAGTTGAGGGTAGCAATTAAGAGTGATAACAGGACTTCAAAACATCTTGTTTTTACTATATCTCTCCTAATAAAGCTTTTAATTCATTTAATAATTAGTTAAGAAATTATTAAAAATCATTTTTTTTATAAAATAAATTCTATTGTTATGAAAATATTTATTTCTTATAAATCAATAAAAATTATGGAGGCTCCGATCGAGACTCGTGGACTCATACAAGTTGATATGAGAGAAGACACTCGCCTGTCGGAATGGGCTGCTGTTTATTTCCTTTCTTATAAAAAAATAACTATATGAATATTAAACTTTTATATAAAATTTTAATAAATATATTTGTTTTGATACAATATTGAAGTTGAGGAATAATTGAATTCGTGTCACATGAGTGCTTGACAAGAGAGTTAACCAATGCTCGATACAATCAAGATAATATATATTTGTTATATAAAGTTTTTTCACGCTCACCATAGGCATACCATAATCTAATAATATAGAGACTTTGTTATAGTGGTATTTTTGTCCTTTACTAATTTTATATGAAATGGTTAAATAAAACAACTAAAAACCAAGTGTTAGGAATTAAAACGAAGATTGATAAAAATTTACTCATGAGTACTTTACCACTTCATCTATGATTCAATTTTTTAAAAGGAAAATTTATTCATTTTTGTCATGAATAGGATCATACAATCCAAGAAAAAAAAAGATACAACAAACACATGTTGTTGAGGATGAAAGTAAACATAAACAAAGGTTTCAGCCTTAAGAAGAATAGAATAATTACAACACACTGATAAACGATTTTGTCACAACTTAAGCACGCATATCTAGGGTAACTACAAGCACATATCACAATAAGTAAATCAACCTTGGCGGGGTGCAGGCAGAATCAACAAGAAGATCAAGCATCCACAAAATGAAAGAGGATGATGACAAGTGCATCCCTAAAATTACTTGTATAAGCAAGGCTACATGCGAAAGCAGGACAAGGCAAAAACTTCGATCATTTTCATAAGAAAAAAAGAGAAAACTTGCTAAACAAAGGAAAAAAAGAACACAAAATATATAAGACCTAAAAGAACTTGATTTCAAACTAACTCGTAAAATCATTTATTATTTCAAAATACCCTCAAAGCAAAAACATAATAAGAAGTAACAAAAGATTATCATTCAAGTATCTACAGTCAATTTACTTTCCAAGAGGAATTGTTGGTGACCAGTAAAGGGTCAACGAAGGTAAACATTATTGTTTATTCATCACATCCCACGGAGATAGCAAAAATGCACATAAAACATATATGCAAACTAAAGAGATGGAAGGTGTGTGGATTGAAAGAGGGGAAAGAGTACGGAGATCGGAAACGACAGAGGGCAAGCGATGTTGGCCAATAGCCAAGCAGTCGCTCACGCGACATTGAAAGATTCTCTTTTTAAAGCGGTAGTAGATAGGTTGAGAGAAAAAAAAAAAAAGTCTATAATTCAATTTTTTAATAAAATATTTTATAAACATAATTTTTAATATAGAGTTTTTGGGTATTTTACATAAATAATACAAAAATTTTTTTAAAAATACCAAAATAGTACAAGCATTTTATTATGTACCAAAATGGTACAAATAGTAGTGGTTATTAGTATTTTTTTATTTTATGATTTTTTTATAAAAAT
This sequence comes from Gossypium hirsutum, assembly GCF_007990345.1. Taxonomy (NCBI): domain Eukaryota; kingdom Viridiplantae; phylum Streptophyta; class Magnoliopsida; order Malvales; family Malvaceae; genus Gossypium; species Gossypium hirsutum. The sequence goes on from NC_053444.1 coordinate 55,910,953, forward strand.
AGTATTAAAAATAAAATATCGAAAAAATACGTTTATGAAAAAATAAAATATGAAAAAAAATAAAAAAACAAAAATAGTATATTTACTGAAAGTAATAAAATCCAGAAAAAAGAAAAATACGAACAAAGGGCCAAAATAAGGGTTTTTCACTAAATTTTTATAAAAAAATACATTAAAATAATAAATTTCAAACATTATGTACTAAAATAATATAAAATAATAAAATACGAAAATAGTATATTTTTTGAAAGTAATAAAATCCGAAAATAAGAAAAATACGAACAAATAGCCAAAATGAGGATTTTTTACTAAATTTATATAAAAAAACACACTAAATTAATACATTTTAAACACACTAAATTAATACTATTTTATTATTTTATATTATTTTATTACATAAAGTTTGAAATGTATTAATTTAGTGTGTGTTTTTATATAAATTTAGTAAAAAACCCTCATTTTGGCCATTTGTTCGTATTTTTCTTATTCTCGGATTTTATTACTTTCAAAAATATACTATTTTCGTATTTTATTATTTTATATTATTTTAGTACATAATGTTTGAAATGTATTATTTTAGTGTGCTTTTTATATAAATTTAGTGAAAAACCTTTATTTTGGCCCTTTGTTTCTATTTTTTTCGGATTTTATTACTTTCAGTAAATATCCTATTTTCGTAATTTATTTCTTTTCGTATTTTTTTTCATAAACATATTTTTTTGGTATTTTATGTTTAATACTATTTTTATAAAAAAATCGGAAAATAAGAAAAATACGAATAAAGGTGAGGTGCCGCCTGTGGCAATGGCACCTTTGGTGCCGCTTCTGCCACTGGCACCATTGGTGCCGCCTGTGGCAGCCCCTCCACTACTGTTTGTGCCATTTTGGTACATAATAAAATGCTTGTACTATTTTGGTTTTTTTTTTTAAATTTTTTTGTATTATTTATGTAAAATACCCGTGAGTTTTTTTTTCTTTCATCCATATTGTGAGTATAATAGAATCTATTTTTTATATTTATATTATCATTTAAGTCATTGGCCAAATTGATATCATGAATTAACCAATTACCTATTTAATTGAAAATTTAATAAATAATGGAACTTTAAAAATAAAAGTCATACATTAAATGGATTATATAAATAGTTTAATTTACTTTAAAAATAAAATAAACATCTCAATCTTAAAAAATTGAACTTGAACGTACAAAATTCTAATATCCCAACCTTGTCAGTACAACTAAAATCTAATTGATAAAAATTAAAAATTATTACTTTATTAAAAATTATTACTTTTAAATTTTTTTTTAAATAATGCCTAAAACTATTCATAGCCCCTCTCCAATCCTAAATTGGAGAATAACGTGTTTCAGTACATTTGAACCCACCCCCTACATTGGAAATAATACTGATATCAATCGAGTTAAGACTAAATCGACATCATTGTTTTTATATATATATATATTTTGGGTGTCGCATAGGAATAATATATAAAATAGATTTTCCTTGGCATAATTCCCATGTATGTGACATGTGCCATGTTGTCTAGGGTTGTCATGCCATATTCTTGTGTATATGTATTTTTGGACTAAGAGTCAAATTGTATTTTGCTCCATTTATTTAGAAAATGGGTAAGTTTATTCCTATACGTTAGACCAAAGAGTAATTTGATCATTTTTGTTAAAAATGTTACCCATTTGTAATATTTTAAAATCTAATGTGGTTGATGGGATAACCTAACAGTGGCACATGGCATGGCATGGCATGGCATGTGTAGTGTATCTCATGTTGACGTACATGGGCTAGTGTTTAAGAGTAGAAATGAATGAAATTTTTAACATAAGGACCGATTTGCTCTTTGATCTAACATACAGAGACTAATTTACACATTTTTTGAGTAGAGAGGGTAAAATCCAATCCGACTCCTAAAATAGGGACCTCCATGGTACTTTTACCCTAAAGGGTATAATCTATATCTATATTATATATAAAGATTTTGATTGAATTGATGTTATTTATAATTGGGTCTCAACTCAATTGTTAAATTACCAATATATCATTATTTTTTTAAAGTAATAGTAATAAATATTTAATTTGAGAATATTTTTATCTCTTTATATAAAATTTAAAAAAATACATGTTTATAATAGGATTTAAACCCGAAATACCATAACATATATATTCTTAATTTTACAATTTCGACCAAAACAAAATTTGATTTTCATGTCAATCTTTAATAAATATGTTACGAAATTATTTTCACTCGTAAAATAATCTAAATTTTAGTCTTGAGTAGTTTAATTGAGATAGTTTTCAGATTATATAATTTGCGAAATAAGACGAACATTTATATTCATTGTGTGCAACATTATTTAATAGTAGAATACAATTTCTAACGTCTGCTGTAATACCTAAATTTTGCCCGGCCTTAGCCCAAATATTAAAACCCAAATAAATAAATAAATAAAACCAAATTCAAAGTCCATTTACAAATAACATCAGTCCAGATAGTTAACCAAAACCCCTAGCCCAAACCTAACCTAAGCCTAATTAGCCCAATCTCCAAACCCGGTTACAAACCCAAATACCCCTGCCCAATTACAGCCCAAAACGGAAACAGAAACCCTAGGGTTTCTGACAGCTTACAGCGCCGCAGCCACCAAGGCCTTCGTCCCCATGTGTCGAGCCTTTGCCCTCGCGTGCGCCTTCTCATGTGCGCCACCGCTACGTGCCACGCCTCCATGCGCTGCGTCAAGCCACGCATGCCTCCGTACGGCCACCTCCGTACTTCCAGGCTGGCCGAGTACCTGTAAAAAAACACACACGGAAACAACAGCAAATAGAAAAACAACAGCATAGGGGTGAATTTTTTAATTATTTTTTTCATTTTATTTTCTGTAAATCGGGCTATAAGAAAGCCATTCGAACACTGTAAAATATTTACACATTCAATATACAAAATTGAAAATACAAAAGAATAAAAAACAAAAAGGTGATTTTCTGCGTTTTTATTCCTTTCTATCTTGCTGGTTACTTAATTCTTTTCTTTTTTTTTTCTTTTTCTAGTTCGTACATTCATCAATTGTTGTTTAAAAGAGAAATAGGAAAGAGAAAGGGAGGGAAAACGTACCTGAAGGCCGGATTTTTTCCCTCTCCGCAGCCATCAGAGTTGAGGCGAAGATTGGAGGTCTCCAGAGGCGATGAATCGTCAGAACGGCGCAGAGAACACTTGTTCTCTTTAGGTTTTTCTGAAATGAAAATGCTTAGGATTTTAGTTTTTTAAACCCAGGACTAAAACGTCGCCGTTTGTTGCTGCAAAACGGCGTCGTTTGACGATTAGATCCATGCGGTGACGATATGGGGTAGGATCCGCGTCCTTTCGTCGTTTGGTCTACTTTTCTAATAGGTCCCTCGGTGTTTAACGGGATTATGATTTGATTTTCTTTATTTATTTGTAATTTTTACCTTACATTTTATTCTATTTATGTCTGGATCCAAGATCATACGGTGCCGTTTTCGATAATTGATTGAAATTATCTTAATGTTTGCGCATAATTACTGATTTGGTCCCTTGTTTTTTTTAAATAAAATTTAATTTAATATCAATTTAGTTTTCTTTCTCAAAATTCAATGTTATTTTTTTATTTATTATAATTAATTCTATTTTTGTATACTATAGTACTTAATATTCTTATAATATTTATTTCTGATAATGTTAAAATTTATTATTATATTTTAAAGTGTAAATAAATCATTATTTTAGTTGGTATTTTGTATTTTAGATTCTTTATATACTAATATTTTAAGTCTATTATATTTTTTATACTGTCATTTTAACTTTGTTTGATATTTGATTTCAAATTTGTTGATCATGGTTCTCGATTTCAAAAATGTTTATGTATTTAATTTTGCTTCCAAATTCTTTTTAAATAAATTAATTTTTAATAATTCATTATTTTTAATATCTTTTAATATTGGCTAATATTATCATAATTATTTTTATCAATTTTAAAATTATTTTTCTCATATCTAATGTTGTCTACAAAAGTTTTTTTAGATAAATTAATTCATATCTTAACTCATCATTTTTATCCTTATTTTAACATTTAGCTTATCATTGCATTTTAAATTTGTTTTTAAATCTTCATATTAACTATTATTTTCATTTTATTTTATTGTTTAAATCAAGGCATCCTTAGGAATTTGATTATTGATTTATTAAGTGTTTAATTATCAATATGGATGAATTATATGTTTGGTTGCTCTTTAATGTAAATTTAGATTACTATTTATCTTTTGCATTATATATTGCTATTCAATTATATTGTTTGTAAGCATTGCATTTCATTAAAACATTATAATCGTTTCAGTTCAAAATTCCTAAAAAAGCTTGGTGTTTAATAGTTCTCGAGAGAATTGTGCCCTAACTTACTGGGTTTCAATTCTTCTCGATGAATTTATATCATCAAGTATCCATTTTATACAATTTTAAAATAAAATTCTTTAGATTTCAAAATGTGGGATCCTAACTTACTGGATACGACATTTTGTTATCTCGATTTTAAAATAAAGGCAATGTTTGATGTTTAAGAATTTTGAGAAATTGAACCCTAACTTACTGGATTCTGATTTCTCGATTGACTTAAATAGTCAAATATCCTTCTTAAAACATGTTTAAATTTTTTTTAAAAAGGGACGAACCTAACTTCGAAGATTTAACTGTTGCACTCTAACTCACTGAGTGTGGCGATTTGTTTCTTTGAAATGGGTCCGTCCACTTAACCAATTCAATTATTTAGGTTTTCATTTCAAGGGATCGTATTTTAAAATCTTTTCAAGTTTTGGCATTGAAACATTAAATAATCAATTCGGTACCAATTTTTGGCGTTACGAGGGTGCTAACCCTTCCTCGTGCGTAACCGACTCCCGAACCTATTTTTCTCTAAATATGTAGACCTAAAATTGTTTTAAGGTGATCCGATCACACCTCAATAAAAGATTGGTCGCGACTCCCATTCGCATTTTCAAATCAAATTTTAAAAATGGTTTCAACATCTACTATAAAGGTGTTTTATATATTCATTGATTAGTTATATGTATTGATTAAATTATTTTAATTATTTTTTAATATTTTAAAATTATAACATTTCACAAATAATATGATTAAGAAATTAAAAGCACGATAATATATGTTAGAAAATTGTTCCATGGTGTGTTAGAATAAGACTCCGTTTATTTCACTGAAAATGGCTTCCGAAAAATAATTTTTGGAAAATAACTTACTTTTTTGGAAAAGCTAATATTTTCTGGTGTTTGGATGAATCTAGTAAAATATTTTTTTTTGTTTGGCAGGTTCTTTAAAAATATTTCATAAAAGTCGTTTTCAATTAAACAAACATACATTTGAATTTTTTTCATTGTTTAATTGAGTTTATTTTATATCAATAATTTTATATTTTACATTGTTTTTACATATATTAAAAATATTTTGTTAAATTTAGGTTCATTGCAACGATCATTTTTTAGTTCTATGACTACCAACTGAGTATTATTATTATTATTTAAAAATGTGACATTAACAAAATGGACAAAAAAAATCAACAATGTCAACAGTTGGACTTGATTTTTAAATCTAGAAAGTAGAGGGACTAAATTCTTGAAAATAAAAGTACAGAAACTAAATTGCAAATTTGTGAAGAGTATATAGACTTATGAAATATTTTAACATTTATACTACAAAACATTTATTATTAATATATTTATAATTGTAATAAATATTTAGTATTAAAATATTAATATTGATATTTTCAATAATATGTGAATAATATTATTTAAAATTATTATTTTTAAAATTTACTATTAAAATAAATTTTAATTATTAAATAATTTATTAAAAATAATAAATTATATTAATAATTTATTACATGGCTAAATATAAATAATTAAATACCTATGTTTAATAATATTAAAAATATAATATTTTATATTAATATATTAATAATTTTAAATATTTTTAAAAATAAAAATAAAATTTATTATCAATATACTAATATTAAAATTGATTTAAGTTAATTTTTATATAAAAGTAAAATTATCTATTGATGAGTTCTTTTCCAGAAAATGACTTACGCTTTTCAAAAGGGTAAGTCATTTTACAAGGAAAAAGGCTTATTTTCCGTTGACTTGTAAGTCGTTTTTCGTTGACCAAGCTATTTTCTGTGAAACAAACGCAGGAAAATGCAGAAAATATTTTCCGTAAAACCTTTTACATGTAAACAAACGGACCCTAAGTTGTAGAATATGACTATCCTGCTGTCCCATAAATTATTTAAGCTAATATTAAAATGGGTGCATGTTTTAGTTAAAATTCTTTAAGATTAGTATTATTGACATTAAAGGACCATATTTTCAAGGTCAAATCAGCATAGACATGATGAACATTTCTAACGCTCTTAATTCGTCACTGTCGTCGAAATAGGGTTACGAAATATTACAATATATATCAGAACAAATAACAACATACATTCATTCAACTATTAATTTTAATAGTAACCAATCACTATTCATAGCATATACACTAATACGAGCCTTGCATTGAGATTACGAAACCTAAAAATCAATTCGGGAACAATTCGAGACGTATCTTAAATAAAACAAAAAAATTCAATAAAAACTGAAAACATAGGTCACACGACCGTGTCGTAGATCGTGTGCAAATCGAAATAGGGTCACACGATCATGTCACACACCGTGTACAATTCAAAATAAGGTCACGCGGTCATGTCGCCAAGTCGTGTAACACATTGTACTAGTGTGGAAAATCCTACACCTAAAACTAGTAAGACACACAACCGTGTGAGGTGGCCATGTGCGACTCACAGCCATGTGACAAACCGTGTCTCAGGCCGTGTGCAACCAAATGACTTCATTTTCAAGCCCAATCAACCACTATTACTTAGACACCAAGCCATACCACTTACAATCAATTTCAACTACTCAAAAGCACATATGAACACGCCTAAAACATATTAAAGTAACACATCCTATGTGCCTAACCAATATGCCCTCACAAGCACCTCAATTTATGCATACACAACAAGCAATTCAACCAAAATACCATTTAACCAAGCCACTTACCAAAAGTAAATCAATCATTTTCATTAATAAAAGTCATCTACCAAATTGGCTATTTCATATTTTCAATCACTCAAGACATATGCACAAAACATTACCATACCAAATAAGGTAAACATGAAACATAACTTCTTACTTCATCACTATATACATGCCACAAACCAAAATAATAATAATAATAATAATAATAATAATAATAATAATAATAATAATAATAATAATAAAGCTACTGAAGAGAGAGTCTGATAGTGTAAGCTTTGAAATTGATTCGCCCGACCAGTTTCGCAAAACGAAACTACAGGAAACAAGAAAAACAAACGAGTAAGCTTAAGAAGCTTAGTAAGTCCATAGTTAAAATTCAATTCAACTTACCTCAATTTATAAAAGATTATTAAATGAACTTAAATTGTTAAAATCCTGACAACCGTTTCCAAAATCACATATCATTAGAACCAAAACATTCAATTAAATAATTCATAATCCACAATGATTCAAACCAAAGCATCTCATACTTTCATATATATACACACAAACATATCAATAAACATAAATCTAATTCAATGAATCATTCAACCTTAAACATCTAATTCCATGGCCCGTTGAGTTGTAGCAACTTGACTCGAATACTCGGGTTTTCCCCAAAACGCACCAGAGAGCATCGAAAAAAAAATAGAGGCACCGAAGTGCAATCCAGTACAAGTGCGCTGTAACATCCTCAAAACCCCCTTGGTCGTAAATAATATGAGATAAAATTTTAGCGAAATAAGGTATAAGATCAAAGAAAATGAAAGTTACAATATATCAAAAGAGAGTTAAATTACGAAGCATGACATGATGTATTAAGGAAGGGACTAAATTGCAAATATGCAAAAATTTCTATAGCACAAGCATAAATGTAACATCCCTACAATTGATATATAATAAAAGTAGTAATAAATTGAATAATGTATAATTGATTTTTTGGTAAAATGAGAAAATGATATAAAGCGGATAAAAGAGGATATTGAGGAGTATTAAAATGATAATAATAATGATTAAGAAGTAGGTTTTAGTATATTGATTTAAAGTAAAGGCTAAATCGTAAATATGTGGAAAGTTTTTGGCTCAAGTGTAAATATTCAAAATTTAGGGGATCAAAGTGTAAAAATGAGAAATTTGAAGGACCAAAAGTGAAAATAATCCAATTTACTAATATATGGAATTGGCATGCTGGGACCAAATTGAATAGGTGAAGAATTGTGAGGGACTAAATCGTAATTTTGCCAAATTAAGTGATGATTGAAGGATGAAATTTTGAAAGATCATAAAGGAAAAAATGATCAATTAGCAAGAGGGAGAGTTCTAGAATGTAATGATGATGTTGATGATATTTTGGTGATTTTTTTAATTAATTAATTAGTTAAATATTATTTTATTAAAATTTTGCTTAGATACTTATTATTATTTTATTTAGAAAAATGGTAGTATAAAAAGAAAAGAAGGATGAAGGAAATAGATCATCCTTCCAACATGAGTAAAGGGTGAGAAAAAAGGTTTTCTTTTCTTTACAATTTAGTCTTTTGCAATGAAAACTTACCTTTTTACACAATATTTTTGAAAAATTCCTTAGATATTAAAAAGATAAGATGAATTAGAGATTCTGGAGAGTATGCTCATCAATTTAAAAGAAAGAAAATAGTAGATGAAAGTGGAGAAAATGAGAAGAAAAAGGAAGAAAAGTGGTGAAGATGAGAAATGCATGGAAATAAAGAAGAAATGAAGAAATTCTTGACAAAGGAGGTAAGTTTCATATTAAACCTACTTGTATTTCAATAGATTGAGTTAACAATGTTTTGAGTGAGATGTATGAAACATGTATTTAATCTAAATACTAGAAATAGAAAGTATTTGATGAAGAATAGAAACTTAAAACACTAAATTGGTAAGAGAGAATGTGATTTGTATGGTGAAAAGTACTAAGATTAAGAAATAAATATGTAATTTACTGTAACACCCCTGACTCGGCCCAGACGTTATGGTCGGATCTAGCGATGTCACATGATAGGGTGTTTGAAAACCGTGTCGACACATTAAAACATTTCCATTGAATTCCTTATCTTAATATCTTATTAGTTCCAAGATTGTGTTCTCATTTAATCGATAGTTTCAAAACGTTATTCGTTGCGGAAGCTTTTAAAACATATTAAACAATCTTGCGTTTAGGAAAAATATTTGTTTCTTTTAAAAACGGGGGTTTCCTACTACTAGTAGTTGTAATCCATAAGGTAAAGACAATGAAAACCCAAAACCAAAGTCCAAAAGTCCAATTACAACCCAAAAACTTAGCCAGTAAAATAGAATAGAAATAAAACCAATTATCGTAAATATGGGTTAAAAACCATGAAAGTCCAAAAAGTCACTGCCGAGTCCTCCGCCGCACTGATCCGTCTAGATCTGGGGATTACCTGTGCACATTTAAACAAAAGGGGTGAGTTTATGAAAAGTCAGTGTGTAATCCCACAGAAAATAAACAATGGCAAATTACAGTGCACAGTTAAAGCAGTCCTCGGACTAAGCCCTTTTCATTATCAGTAACAGTTTGGGCCTTAGCCCATCTCAGTACAGTATCATATATGCAGTAGGGCCTTAGCCCATCACAGTATAAGTAGCAGTCATGCAGTATTCAGTAACAAAGTCCTACCCAACCAGCCTCTACACACTATCTCCGTCCAACCCTACACTCTATGTGGGGATCAAATCAACCCACCCATCCCTACACTCCAGGTAGTACCGAATACGTACAAAACAGTAATTTGCAGCTAAGCTGCCAGTATGTTAGGCTTAAGAGCCTTTCAGTACACTTCCTCTAAATATAATTAACCCAACCCCATGCAATACAACATACAAGTCATGACATGCTATCTCAGGACATCAGTACATATAACCAGCTCAGTATACTAGCATACTATCATCATGCTCAACACATATATAAATAAAACAGTCAGCTCGTACAATTAGGGGTCTAAGTGATGCTTACCGATCCTACATTAGATTCACAGTCGACTTGGGTGACCCGTGCAACCTTAGCAATAAATTTAATAAAAATGGGCTCACACGCCCATGTGGTCTACCCGTGTGACTCACTCGGCCCAAGTTGGTCTTGGCCGCGTGGTCCATTTTTAATGTAACCCGTGCTAGCTAAATATTCATATATGTTTTCACTATTTACTTATATGTTCCTTCAAAACTGTCTACTTGAGTCACTATTACTAAATTATTTATATATTGAGCTACAGAATACCAAATTAAGATCCGCTTCATGTCTTTGAAACTAGACTCAAATACCTTTCTACCATAAAATTTTCAGAATTTTTTGTTTGGCCAATAAGTACGATAAAATCTTCAAACTTACCCCTATTCTCTTGTCTGACAGCTTCGACCTTTCTTTGTTAAAAATTAATTATCTCTTAGTAAAAAATTTGGATGATGTTACCATTTGTTTCTATTGAAATTAAACTTATTAATAATTTAAAAATATAAATTTTAACACCTAATTATTTTTCTCCATTTTTTGATGATTTTCCAAAGTTAAAATAGGGAAACTCGAATTCATTCTGACCTTGTCTCACAAAATTTATTATATGAGAAACTAGAATCGATAAGCTTTAATTTCATATTTTTTTCATCCTCTAATTCGATTTCCACAATTTATGGTGATTTTTCAAATTTAGCCTACTGCTGTCATCCAAATAGCAAGAAATTTTAGCTTTTCGCCGAATCCCATTTTCTGCATTTAGGGTACACACCTGGTTTTGTTTGATGCTAAAACAGTCCCCGAGCACTCCAAAGCCTATAATTTAATCTAAAACTTACCGAACGATCGCAGACAAACGTAGAGCGACACGAGTTGATAACCATCCCAATCCCTTATTTCTCTCCATCAAACTCCCCACTAAATCCACCACTCAGATTTTTAGTCTATCTCAAACTCTCCTGGATGCAAGAGTAATAATAATGCCCACGCCAAGATTTGAACACAAGACCTCATTCACACCAACACTCCACTTATCCACCAGACCAACATGCCCATTTTGTTAATTATTTGCCAACTTTTACTTAAAAGCCTACTGACCAAAGATAAAATACTAAAATTTTCTCAAGTTCTGGCTTGAACTTGAGACCTCCCAAACACACCCAGAACACATAACCACTAAAGCATACAGATATTTTGTGTCACATATTCACAATACCAAAAATTAAAATTTTTGGGCGTTACATTTACACATAAACATAAGTGTCTAAATTGTATAGTAATCAAAAGCATGAAAATTATGTGTGAATGAATGAAAGATAGTGCAAAGAACCATGGAAAAGAAAATATTTTTTTTCATTAAAATGGTTTTGACAACAGCAGTGACTTAAACTTGAAAATTCACCAAAAATTATAGAAATTTAGTTAGAGATTTAATTAAATATGTAATTAAAGCTTATTGAGTCTAGTTTCATATGGAAGAAACGGTGAAAGAAACAAAATTTTATAGTTTTAGATATATTAATTTTTGTGAAGCAAGGTCAGAAGATTCGGGTTCCATTGTTCTAATTTTGGAAAATTATAAAAAAATTGTAAAATTTTTTTATGGTTTTAAATTTATATTTTTAAATTCTTAATGAGTATATTTTCAAGAGAAACAAATAGAAACATCATCCAAACCTCGTACTAAGAGATAATTAATCTTTAGTAAAGAAAGGTTGAAGTTGTCAAACAGCAGAACGGGGACAAATTTGAAGAATTTACTGTACTTATTGGTTAAGTCATAAATTCTAAATTTTTTATGATAAAAATATATTTGATTCTAGTTTCAAAAATATCAAGCGGATCTTAATTTCGAATTTTTTAGCTCAAGATATATATAATTTAGTGACTATGACTCAAGTGGACAGTTTTGATATGAACACATAAGTAAATAGTGGAATTATAGATAATATTACATATAAGCATGTTATATAATAAAAGTTAAAAATTCTAACAAATATATACATAAAGGGTGTGGAATGGAGAGGAGGAGGAGGAAAAAAATATACGAATATATATATAGTAGATGAATTTGAAATGTTTCGAAATAGTTGTAAGTGATGGGATGATTAATACATGTGAGTATGTTTAAATGAATTGATAAAATAATAAGTGAATAATTGTTAATTGATGTGATATTGGATTCTCTGCTAAAATTTTATGAAGAATTAAATTGATTGGCACAATTTAGAAATAAATATGAAATATACGTAAAGTGGGTAAACTACTTTTCAAAGTGCAAGTCCTTCAATGATCTTATTTGTAAAACTTTAATATTTGTGTTAATTTTATATACTTTGTTATCTTTGATTGAATATAATTTTTTATGAGGACTTGATATTAGGAATAGATGTAAGTGGATGATATGTAAAATGAAGTGGCGGTTATGACATCTGAATATATATTCAAGTAATGATATATAAAATTAAATAAATAAAAATAAAGTGTGAAAAATGGAGACAACGTCACGATGACAAGTTTGTTATGTCATGACATGGAAACCCCAACGTCGCGACAACAATTCAAAAAATTTTTATGAACTTTATAGTTTGGCCTTTGATCAGTTGTGGATGTTTTAATGAGATCCTTTATCTCATTATTAGTTTTATCGTAAATTCAATTATTACTAAAATGAGTTAATGATCTATATTAATTAAATAATATGATAAATTGATTTGAAATTTTCAGTAGTTTCTTCGGCAATCAATGTGACATCCTGATGCCTTGACTTGACGACCAGGTTGGGTATGGGGGTGTTACATGCGTATTGTAACCCTATTGGTGTTCCAATCGTATCCTAACCGTTTACTATGTTCAATCGGGCATTTAATTAAATTCATAAGATTAATCAATTAATCAACAAGAGGCACTCCCATACTTTCCATACACATGCTGTAATTCCATTATATTCGTTACCATATCACGTAACCACAATATTCACTAACTATCAAATGCTCATTTCTCATTTGTCCTTAATTGCAGCAGTTACAGATTTGCAACTTATTAACGAAATTCCACATTAGGTATAATTAACCAACATATATTAATACAAGCTATAAATAAGTACACATACATATTTTTACACTATGAACTTATCTAGATTATTCTTTCAGTTGACTCGTAGGGACTAATATGCAATTTTCTCTTTTCCCCAGTTATCCTCCGTACAATTAAACTATTGATCTGTATAATGATTAAATTTAATTTTTAAAATTAAATTACATTATAAAACTTATTTCTATGCATATTCCCATTAAATTTCAATTTTTACAAATTTTCCCCAAACTTTTACACTTTATTCAATTTAGTCCTTAAAACGAAAACTTTTCAAATTTTTAGTTTTAACCCTCGATACTTCCAACCAAATTTAATAGCACCCCAAAACAGCCTTTAAACATTCAAATTCTTCACAATTAACATGCTGAATTTTTATATAATTTCAAATTAGTTCTTAGGTTAAAAAAACAGAAAAAACAATAAGTACCAATTTGGGAAAAGTGAACGAGTTTGGATACTAATTTATATTGAACCATAAGAAAAAATATATCTAATAGAATTGATTCCACGATTAAATTAATTCCAAAATAGATAAAAAAAATATGATTTATTGTGATTAATAATAGACCTTAATTATTATTTTAATATTATAAAATGTTGGCATGTTAATTAATGAGACAACAAAAGGTTTGTTTTATTTTTAAAAAATACTTTATGTTTGATTTGCAAGATTTTAATATTAATAAAAATATCAATTAAGGGAAAAAAACAATTACATTTCTTTGAAAAAATAACCTTTATGAGGGTTAAAGGGTTGTGATGAAGTCTGGCAAGCGAGAGAAAAAAGGAAAAAGGCATGGGCGATAGTCAATTAACAGATATTAGAGAAGCTAGCAATCAGGTTGGCGACACAGACGTTGTCATGGAAACAATTGTGGCCCCTGAGAGGCCTCGGTCTTGGAAAGGCTGCCTCATAGGGACAGGCTTACGAGCCAGTGATACAAAAGGGTATCATCCAGATTAGAAGATGATGATGATTTGGACTTACTTGATGAGGATACCATAAGGTCTTTGGTGAATGACATTCCGGTGATAGATTTCTTTGAACAGGTTAATAAATTGCTTATCCAATATATGGAGCATACGATGGTTATTAAACTCCTTGGAAAGAATATTGGGTAAATAGCATTACAAAATAAAATCGATTCACTATGGCAACCAACTCATCCATTCGATTAATGGACATCGAGAACGGTTATTATCTGGCCAAGTTTCAAAACCTTGGGGACTTTGAAAGGGTGCTATGCCAGGGACCATGGATAGTTTACGGCCAATACCTAACTGTCCAGCCGTAGAGCATGGATTTCAACCCTTCACAGCCCTACCCTAATGTGGTCATGGCCTGGATCCGCCTTCCGAGGCTACCTAGACATATGCATAATTGAAGAATTTTATGACAGATAGGAGGAATGATAGGAAGGGTTGCTAAACTAGACTTTAACACCGATAATGGTGTTCGAGGTAAATTCACAAGAATAGTCATGTACATCAATCTTGGGAAGGCCTTAATATCACAGGTACTAATTAATGGTGTTTTGCAGAAAATAGAATACGAGCATCTCCCAGCAATGTGCTTTTCTTGTGGACACTACAGACACATACAAGATATTTGCCCAATATTGGAAATTGAACAACCCGAGGCAAGGGGGTGCTTTGTGAGAAGAATCGGTCTAGAAGAAAGAGCCTAAAACAGGCAATGGTGAACCTCTGAATAGCACTGGTGCCTACAGGCCGTGGATGCTCGTCGAAGAGAAAAATCGGTGGTGGTCAAAGAAAGGAAGGGATCTCGGTGACGCAGTCAGGGGGAAGGTGCAAGACAATACTAGGTTTTAGATTTTAGAAACCCTAAATGAGGATCTAGGCCTGGACAAGATTGGGTTAAATTCAGTGGACAACATGGGCCAAAAAAGTCTAGGACAGCCAATGGATCGAGTAGACGCAGGGGTGGGCTCATACCATGCTGGACCAAAGCTGTAACGGCCTTTGTAAAGAAGTCTTGAGCTTCTTAGGCTTGGATTAGTCGAAACAAGGGGAAAAAAGATAGCCCAACCTACAATCTAAAGAGAAACAAACTGGGCTCAGCTTAATAAGGAGAAATTAAACAAAATTAAGCCTGTTGCAGTCAGCATCTAGGGCAAGCAAGGAGAGAGGCACAGACCTGGTTAACGGCGAAACTATAAGGGGCCTGCGAGATACGACTGGTCTGATGGCCTCACGAGCAAAAGAGAGTTTGAAGACGAGCGAAGGAGCAAATAGTAGGTCCAATCCAATGTCATGCCCACGAGATACGACTGGTCTGGTGCCCTCACAAACAAAAGATGAATTGAAAGAGAACTGTAATGCGACTCCAGATGTGAACTACAGTTCACAATCCAGTCAACGGCTGGTTACCGAAAATCTAGTGGAAGTTGCAGTGATCCCTATCATTGGTGTATTAGATTCAGCGAAGCACTCTATAGTATGCTTCAAGGAGAATGTTACTCTTACGAACAAGCAAGACATGTAGCCGAAAGGGAAAAAAGAATCAGGGTTAAGAGAAAGCACTCTCAGCGTGTGAAAGTGTAGGAGGCAAGTCAAATGAGAGTATTAATGGTCAAAGGCTTAAGAAAATAATTAGAGATAAAAGGAGGTGCCACTAACAAAATCAATTAATAATATGGTCGAACTACTTCGGGACCAGTTTCAATGGGGATTATTAGGGAAAGTAGGTGAGGAAGTGGATGTGAGTACAAGAAGTCAGGATGCTCTGCGGTAGTAAAATTGGACTTGGTATTTTGCCTTGTCATTATTTTTTTATGATGCAACTGTCAAGGGTGTGCAAGTGTTAAATTCCCTCGCATTTTTAAAGAGTACAATATGGAGTTTAGACCAAACATTGTTAACCTTTTAGAAACACAAGTAAGTGGTGGAAGGGTAGATCAAATAATTGCAAAATTAGGATTTCATTATTCACACTTGGATGAAGTGAGAGGTTTCTCGGGTGGGATTGAGATTAGCTGGAAAAATATGGTCTCTCTTAACGTAATCCAAAATCATCCACAGTTCATCTTCATAAAGCTCTATAATGGAGGGCTCTTGCAACCCATTCTGATATCATTTGCTTACGGGAGTTCCAACATAACTAAGAGAAAGGCTCTATAGGAAGCTCTGAAGGAAACTATTCCAACTGATGGAACCCCTTGGATGGTTGTTAGGGACTTTAACACTATACTCTCCTAAACTGATAAAAAAAAATATTGTGGCACTATAGGGAAAATATGTACACAATTTGGTGATTTTTTGGAGTCCAAAAACCTTCATGATTTGGGATTTCGAGGCCCTTCCTTTACTTATCAAAGAGGAGGAGTTTTTGAAAGGTTTGATCAAGCAATAGGCAACGAAGCTTAGTGCCAAACATTTTCCAAGTGCTTGGTGACACATTTAGTACGAATCAAATCTGATCATCAACCATTGCTTGTGGACCTTAGCCAGGATCTTAGACTTTCTAGAGGGCGTCCCTCCAAGTTTTTGGTCAGTTGGACATAGCACCAAGACTTTCCAAATTTTGCTAAGTGTTTCTAGAATTACGATAGGGATATGAACAACGCTTTAGACCAGCTTACTATAGGCCCCAAAGACTGGAACAAAAACATTTATGGGCACATAGAGGCTCATAAATAAAAACTCCTAAAACCTTGAGTTGGGTACAAAAAGAACTAGAAAGATCAAATTCGACTTCTTTAATCCAGAAGGAGATAGATGTTAGAGGAGAGCTTGAAGATATGTTTAGCCCTAAAGAGTAGCTGTGGAAACAAAAATCCAAATGCGACTGGCTTAAGCTAGGTGACAAAAACTTAAAGCTTTTTCATAGTCGTAAGATGCATAAGAGGAAAATCAACTGCATTAATGCCCTTTGTAATGCAAATAGGGACTGGCTGTATAATCTAGATGCACTCCAAGAAAAAACAGTCAGTTATTTCCAAAAGTTATATGGGGAAGAACCTAGCAGGATGGAAGAGTTGCCCCAAAGTTAATTCATTTTGCTAGAGCAAAGCGGCATTGACTTTCTTGGGAAAGAAGCCACAAATGATGAAATCAGGTTGACACTCTTTGACATGGCCCCATTAAAAGCCCCCAGTAATATGGGCATTACACATTCTTTCTTTCAGAATCAATGGAACAACATTGGAAAAGCAATTTGTGATTTGGTCAAATAGGTATTCAATAGACAACCTATTGATCAAGAGCTCAATAATGCACTTATTGTCTTAATCCCAAAGATCACGCAACGTGAAGAAATCTTGCAATTCAAACCAATAAGTCCTTATACCATCCTATACAAATTAGTAATGAAGGTTATAACTAATAGATTTAAGATAGTGTTTCCCAAAATCATCTCTCAAGAGCAAGTTGGTTTCATAACTAGTAGAAACATTTCAGAAAACATCATTATAACTCAAGAGGTCATCCATTCGATGTAGGGGGAAACCAAAAAATGGATGGCAATTAAAATAGACTTGGAGAAAGTATATGATAGAGTCCAATGGGGTTTCATTGACAAATCTATTCAAGCAGCCATAATTTCAGAATATGTACAGAAAGTAATTATGTCTGCTATTACAACAGCCACTATGCAAGTCTTATGGAAAGGAGTACCTACAGCAAAACTCAAACCTACAAGAGGAGTAAGAAAGGGTGCCCTATGTCACCTTATTTGTTTGTGCTATGCATGGAATAGTTAGGGCATGGCATCCACTCAACTATATCTTCAAGCATTTGGTCTCCTATTAAGCTATCCCGAACTGGACTAGCCTTATCTCATTTATTTTTCGCAGATGATTTGGTAATATTTTTAAAAGTAACTATTAAGCACGACACGTTACTTAAAAACATTCTTGATCAGTTCTATAAGTTCTTAAAACATTATGTTAGTGCAAGAAAGACAACCATTTTCTTTTCCAAAGAGGTGGAGGAAAACCTGAGTGATAGCATAAGCAAAATCTTGGGATACCAGAAAGTCCTAGATCTAGGGAAATATTTGGGAATTCCATTATTCCACAAAAGAATTAATAAATCTACAGTAAGGTTCGTGGTTGACAAGGTTCGGGAAAAATTATGCAATTGGGACGCGAAAAAATTATCCCTGGCAAGACGCTTTACTCTCACACAATCAATCCTCCTTTCAATCCCTAATTACTTTATGTAGTCAATGCAAATTTCAAAAGGCGTATGCAAAGAAATTAAGCGTCTGGCAAGACAATTCATTTAGGGATCCATTACGAGAGGAAGGAAATTAGCATTAGTTGACTGGGCGACAATATGTCAGCCACGCACATATAGGGGACTAGGCCTAAGGCACTTACTAGATCAAAACAAGTCATTGTTATTAAAACTAGGACTTAACCTTATCTCCAACAAAGGTGCATTATGGGTTCGTGTGTTGCATTCAAAATACGAGATGAATGAAACAGCTTCAGAAAGTATCATAAAAGGTAATTGCTCAGTACTATGGAGAACAATCACAAATATTTTGCCTTTACTTGAAAAAAGTCTGTGTTGATCAGTTGGATCAGGAACAGAGGTACACTGTTGGAAAGACAATTGGGTCTCTAGAGTCGGTCCATTGATAGAGCTTGTACAGGATTTGAATAGACCAATAACTAATTGTATGCTCAAGGACATGGCAATAGATAAAGGAACATGGAACCTAGAAATGTTTAGAGATAATTTGCTAGAAGAAATAGTACAAAAAATTGTGCACATACGTCTACCACACCCTTTAGCTGGGTTTGACAAAGTTCGTTGGGCTACACCTCAAACGGGATTTTTCGATCAGAACTGCATATAAAATGTTACAGAAAATGCATGGAGTACACGAGACATTAGGTGGAAGAAATTCTGGAAGTACCAAGGTCCACACATCACATCCGTTTTTTCTTGTGGTTGGTTTGCAAGCAACGGTTGCTCACAAACTTCGAGCAAGTACGCAGAGGGATAGGTCAAAACACATCCTGTTCAGTCTGTCACCATGACATAGAAGATATTTTACAAGTTCTCTGAGACTGTCCAACAGCTAAAGAAGTGTGGATAAATCTCATACCTACAAATTGGAGATCCCAATTCTTTTCAAGTAGCATCTTAGATTGGGTGGAGACAAATTTAAAAAATAGTGTGTGGTTGCCAAGAGCTAAGGCTCCTTAGGCTACTTTTTTTGGCTTGATAGCATGGCTATTATGGAAGAATAGGAACTTATTTGTTTTTCAAGGTTTAACATGGAGCATAACGGAAACCATTAATATATCATTATGCTGGGCAAGATAGTACATTGTTGTCCAGGCGTGAGATCCGTCTAAAAATTCTAATGATGAGTCAAGACAATTATTAGGAGAAGTTTTAAGTTAATAGATAGTATAAGTAAGATTAGGATTATTTAATGTAATTATTTTTTTCACCAAAAAAAGAAAAAGGGAAAAAAAAGCATTTGAATAACAATATATTATCGAAAAAGAGAATAACAAGTTTGTAAGTATTAATTAAGAAAATATTACATTTAAAAGCACTTCATGGTTAATAAAAATATATAATAAATGTGGATTGAATTTTACATTAATTGGTATGTTACTACTACAACAATTAGGAAGACATGAATTTAAGCGTGTTTAAATGCATATTTTTCTCCAATTTAAGAATTGAAGAAAGGGTTATAGGTAGAGGTAAATATTGTATTTAAAAAATAAAATAAAAATATTTCTCAACATTTTATTCAATAACAATTCATTAGTAAAAAATGATTTAAATTTAAACTAATATCATTAAAATATCAATAAAAACATTAAAAAAGATTCATGGTTAATAAAAATTAAATAAATTTATTCGATGTTTTTATTTTTATAAGAAAAGAAATTATGGACATAGTAATTAATATTACAAGTTACCATTGGGGTAAAAGTATCATGGAGGTCTTTGTACTAAGAGTCAAATTGAATTTTTCCCTCTTTACTTCAAAAAAGAGCAAATTAGTCCTTGTACATTAAATCACAGAGCAAATTGGTCTTTCTATTAAAAAATTCATTCACTTTTGATGTTAAAAATTAGTCTTGTACATCAACATGAGTTGTACGTCTCATTGTTTGATTATTCTGTTAGTCTCACAAGTTTTTAACAATAGAAATAGATGAAATTTTTAATAGAAATGACAAATTTGCTCTTTGATTTAACGTATAGAAAATAATTCATCCATTTTTTAAGTAAAAAAGATTAATTGCAATCTAACTCCTAACAAAAAAAACTCTTGATTTGCAATTTAGTTTTGAGTTTTTGAGTTGGTACTAATTATCTAAAAACTTCAAATGTCAATGCATCCATAGCTTTCTTATTCACGAAGTTTTTATAAAAGAACATACAGCAGGAACACTAGTTCGCTAACTCATTAATTACTTAATATTAGTTTACTCATTTTCCAAATTTTGATTTTCTTTAAAGTATATAACTTAATGACTTAATTCTTTTCATACAACTTATACACTTTTGGTGAGAGCAAATCACAACTATGCATACATTACAACTCGAACCCATAACATAAGTTATAAGGTAAACATCCATTATCAATAGGTCAAACTCCAGGATTCTAACTTAACGAGTTAATTATATAACTCAGTAGTTTTACCATTTTTCAATATATAATTGCAAAAATGATGTATAAAGATAATAAAAAATTTAAATATAAAATAAAAGTTTGTTGATTTTTGCCAGTTACAAATTTGTATAGTTGCAACTGGACGAAGTTACTACTATTTGTGAAAATTAATTATAAAATCCAATATTTTTGAGACTTGACCAATGGTCGAACCAATCAAACTGGTTCATCTGGTCTAAATCAAATAAATTATTACAAATTCATTACAATTGCAATATTATAAAATTTTGTTCAACTAATCATTTAGCCTGATTAAACTAATCCGTACTGATTCAAAGATAATATTTATTAATATTTTTTATAATATTTTACAAATTTTAATAATTATATATATAAATAAGCAATAATCAACATTTCTATAATGTTTATTGATTTGCCACAATTTGTTGTGGCAAATTAGGTCCTTTCCAATACATAGTGAGCTCCTTTTCTAGTAAATAAGTAATGTTTTCATTAAGTTTCTATTTTGAGTACTTAGTTAATAAAATGAGTAATTTGGAGTGTTTGGTGACCTTTTAGGTTGATTTGGGCCTAAGGGGGGACTAATGTGCTAGTTGAGTGTGCAGGACCCCAACTTAAAGTAAGGAGTAAGTGGACTGCTCCCTATGTTGCAACACGTTGCTTGTATGTCGCAACACACCTTCCAGACTACCTAAGGAGCATATTGTCGTCCATGTCGCGACACACACCAAAGATGCCGCAACAGAGCCTTGAACGCACCACAAAGGAGTATATTGCTTTCAATGTCGCAACATGGGATTGAGTGTGTTGCGACACAACTACGACGAGGCTAATTAAAACGTCAAGGGTGTTTCCGTCTGCAAAACTTCAATTAACTATGCTTAGTCATCTGTATTAGGTCTAAATGAGTCATCTAACATGACTTCTATAAATATGAATGCTTATAACTTAGTTGGAGAAGACTTCCTTTTGTTTTTACTTTAGTTCTTAAATTAGGGTTTTGTTTTGTAAATATTCTATCTTTAATTTCAATTTAAGTTCATTATTCAATTGTTTGTGTTTTCGAATCCCAATTGCGAATCACTCAATTTCTGCTATGGAATTTAAGTTCTTGTGCGAAATCAACATCTAGATCAATTTTCTCTTTACTATTATTTGTGCTTTGATGTTTTTTATATTTGAATTAAAATTAGGGTTTATAGTTATGATAAGGTCTATGGGTAACTAGAATCTGAGGGAGATTAACGAGTGAATATGGGAATAGTTAACAACTATTTAAGGTTTCTTATTGGAACAGTTGGTTCAGGTTGAGAGAGATTAAACCCTAGACCTGACAACCCTAACAAGTTATTTAGGTAGATGAGGTCGAGAGAATAGTTTACCAAGCATCACTTAGTTTGTCCCGATCTGAACAGTGAGGTTGAGATATAACTAGTTATTGCTGACTGGTTAGGTTAGTCAAAGGCCGAGAGGTAATAATTAGGTTATTTATATATATAATTTTTCATAATGTTTTACAGACTTTAATGATTTTTTTATAACTTTAAAAACTATGTCTAAAATGAATATGGAAAATGATATTCAGATTTGAATGAACTTGGATATTCATTTGTCTAGATTCATCTTTAATTTGAATTTTTAATAATTTTTATTTCTTCATGTTTTCTTTTTTAGAAGTGGCATTGCCAAGTCAACAACTGTTGTTGAATTGTTGACATGGATTGTCATCTCAACATCACAATTGACTAATTCAATGTTTGTTAATGATCAACTCAGCAAGACCATTACGATTTAACTGACAACTCTTAAAACAAACAATCGGAGGGCTTAATTGATGAATTTTGTCAGTTGGAGAGCTTAATTGAGTGTAAAAGATTCGAAAGGGCCTAATGGATATTTTTAGGAATACTTGAAGGACTTTTTATATCATTAAGCCTATAATATAATATAATTATAGTATAAGATATATTATGAATTATAACATACACAATATAATATTACGTAATATAAGAAAGCAAGTTATAACAATAAATTTGTATTATGATATCATTATATAAAAGCAAATTTGATTATTACATTAGAACTAAAATATAACTTATAAATATCAAACTTATTTCAATTTGTTTAAACCTATTTAACCTAGACCAATCTAAATTTGAGAAAATCCGAACTCAAAAAATTTTGAATCCAAAAAATCCAAGTTCAAGCCCAAGGAAATTCGAGTTTGAGTTGATCTAAGCTCAAAAAAGGTCGAACTCGAAATAATCTATATCTAAAGATAGCCTGATCTAAGCTAAACCTGTTCATGGGCATGGCGACCCGCTCAGGCCTGAAAGGCCCGCCCAAAAATGGGAGGGTTTAGACAAAATACGAGGTCCAAAAAATGGGCTTGGGTAAAATTTAAGGCTCGTTTACTATATGGATCGAGCCTTGGGCAAAATTTTTTGCCTGATCCCGACTCAGCCCAAACCAAACATTATGTTATAAAACAATATTATATTAATTATATATATGTTAAATAATTATTATTTATATTTATATTTATATTTATATTTATATTTATATTTATATTTATATTTATATTTATATTAAATCACTAATCCAATAACAATTAAACTGATTGTCAAATACCTAAAAAAACTTATCCCACTAAATAACACAACCCAAAATATAAAATTTTAAAATTTATATTTAATATAATAAAATATTTATTATATTTTATTATATTTTTTAATATAATAAAATTTTGTTTTATTTATGGTAGTGTTTTTTAATGTAAATACTTTTTAATGTATTTTTAATGTGTTAGAAAACTTTTATTTTAACCTTTTTTAGTGCATTTAGTGTATTATATTTTTTTTAAAAATTAATTTTAAATAAAATTTAATCTAAAAAATCAAATATGAGCATGTCGGGCCCGAGTTTGCTTTTCTTAAATCGAGTTGGGCTTGGGCAAAAAAGTAAACCCATTTTTCGGGTCGACTCGAGGTTGGAAAAGTGGTCTAAATATATTGCATAGGCTCGGCTCAGCCCATGAGCACCTCTAATCTAAGCCCAACCAAACCTACTCGTTCGCCACTTCTAAACCCAATAATCCTTAGTATTTCTAACAAGTTCATACATAATTTAAGTTTTAAAAAATTATTTTTATATAGTAACATGGTATTTTAATTATATTTATTTTTAAAATATAATTATATGTTATTTTATTGATTTTGTTTAAAATTTTATTGTCGTGAGATAATTATACATACATTTTAATTTATTAATATTTAAATAAATTACATAGTATTTAATACAAATTATTTATATTAATTTTAACTAAATTACATAATATTTATTATTAATTATTTAAACTTTGTTGATGACTAGTCGATAATGACAAAGAGTATATACTTAATGTTAGAGAGACAATAAACTAACAAATATGAAATGTTAGGTTAATTAGATAAAATTTCATAGAAAGTTTATTTTTCTTTTTAATTTTATTAGTAATTGTATTTCGGAATACAATCTTGGGATAGCATATTATTTATGATATTTGTTGAAACAATTTTTTTGATAAACAAAAATTTAGTTGTCGACTTTAAAAAACGAAAATTAGAGTCGCACCGATCTTTTATTGATGTGTGATCGGATCACCTTGAAAACGATTTTGGGTATACGAATTTTGAGAAAATAGGTTCGGGAGTCGGTTACGCACGAGGAAGGGTTAGCACCTTCGTAACACCCAAAATTGGTACCGAATTGATTGTTTAATGTCTTAGTGTCGAAATTTTCAAAAGATTTTAAAATACGATCCTTTTTACTTGAATAAATTGAATTAAATAATAAAACACTCTTATTTCAAAGATATAAAATGTCACACCCAGTGAGTTAGGGCGCAATATTTTTAATCTTCAAAATTAAGTTTATCTTTTGACTTTTAAAACCCATGCATTTTGAGAAGGATATTTGGTTATTTGGGTCGAATGAAAAATCAAAACCCAGTAAGTTAGGGTTCAATTTCCCAAAATTCCTAAATACCGAATATTGCCTTCATTTTTAAAAATCCTTAACTCAAGGTAACAAAATGTCATATCCAGTAAGTTAGGATCCAACATTTTGAAATCCCGGAAGAGAACTCTTTTATTTAGAATCTGTACGATTTTATTAAAAAAGGGATACTCGGTTATCTAAATTTAATGAAAAGAATTAAAGCCCGGTAAGTTAGGGCGCCATTCTCTCGAAAATCGTGAACACTAAGTATTTTGAAAGTTTACGGAATAAAATGATTTTAATGCTTTAATCAAGCATAATCTTTAAAACAAATGTAATGTGATTGAATGTTTATGTACAACACAAAAAAGATAATTCGAAAATAAAATGTACACCAATAAATAACAAACAATTAACAAACAAATATAAACAAGCATAACAGCAAAAAATTCAATCATATATTATGTAAATAGCAATATCAACTGTCAAACATCAAATGAATTATTAATCAAAAATTTTTAAAGATACACTAAAAATAGCAAAAGGAGAAATTTTAATTTATAAATCCTATGTACAAAAGTTTTAAAATAAATTATATACATAAATCTAAAATAGATTCGAAATGGAATGAAAAATGTTCAATAATAGTATTTGAAATAAATTTGAAGCAAATAATATACATATATTAGTTTTACCTAGGTAATACATATAAAGTAAAACAAAACATAATAGTAATAATACATATAGAATGGAAAATCTAACAATAATATAAATAATATGTATAGTAATATATAATAAAATGCTATAAACAGAGTATGTAAGATAAAATTTTAAAAGTGATAAATTATACACATGCAAAAAGGGATTTTAAAACGTATAATCATATTAAAAAAGAACTTAAGGTTAGCAATTGTAGTAATATGAATTAATAATATATATATATGGAATAAAATATTTTATATGAAAATATTATTATGTAAATTTTAAAAACCAATAAATCTATAAAAGTGAACTTTAAAAATATATTGTAAAATAAAACTTTTAAAATGTGCGCAAATAATATTGGATTCACATATATAATATATAAATAATACATAAAAATAAAAACTTACATGAAAACTTAAAATGATAATAAAGCAATAAATTTAAACGATATTAATCATAAGTTAAAGTAATATTAAGTATGATATTAAAATGATATATGATTTAAAAAAGAATTAATTATGTTAAGAAAATAATGAAATTATAAGTATTTAAATGAAATTTAAAGAAAGTCACGCATATTAAACTAATAAGAACTAAATTGAAGTCAAAACGAAAGTTAAAGGGAAGCAATCGAAATTGGACAGGGTTAGAGACTCGAACAGTAACACGCGCGTAATATGAGGGACCAAAATAGAAATAATCCCGCGCCCTCGAAACGCAGTGTCTGAACTAGACTGAATTGAAACAAATTCGAAATACACATGGAAAATTTCAAAACAACCAAAAAAATGAAATTGAAATGATGGAATGAAATAAAGGGGGTGATAGCATAAATAACCCATCTGACCCAAAACGCGCGGATCTAGTCCGGTTCTAGTTGTGTCATCGGGTTGCGGCTAATACGACACCGTTTTGAGGCCACTGAGAAAGGCCTCAAATGGCGTCGTTTTGCATGTTTATTTAAACCAAAAAAATAAAATAAAAAAAATTCACTTCACCCCTATTTTCAAAAACAGAAGAGGCCCCTCCCCCATTTTCCTGTACTAGGGTTTTGAACCCAGTTCCCCAGGCCGCCGCCAACAACCAGGCCGCTCTAGAGCCTCCGATCTTTGCCCGATCTCTGATGGCGACGGATTGGGCAAAGCCAGGTAAACGACTCCTCCCTTAGCTCTTTTTTTTCTTATATCTATATGTATACAATTAAAAAAAATGAAAGAACAGAAAAGAAAAACGCAAAGAAGGAAAATAGAAAGAAAAGAAGAAGGAACCACCTTCTCTCAAAATTTTTTTTCTTTCGTATATTTTTCTGCTGATTTTGTATTGTTCGTCACTGTAAAAAAAACTACAAGGTTTGAATCTTGGCTTATATAGCCGAAAATACAGAATAAAATAAAACAAAAAACAGAAAGCCCTCTTTTCTGTTATTCCTTTTCGCTATTTTGTTTCTTTCTTTTTCGCTGCTTGTTTGTCATGTTTGTTGCAGGTACTGGCCAACTGGAGGCGTGTGGCGCACGTGCGAAGGAGAACAGAGGCGCGCTTGGGCTACTGCTGCGGCGGCAGATTGTTTGCTGTTAGGGTTTTCTGATTCTTTTTGGTGTTGGGCTGTATGATAGTTGGGCTAGGTGTAGTTTGGGTTTGTACTGGGCCACTGTAAATGGGTTTGGTTTGTATCTTGGGTCTAGTGAATTTTTGTAATTTCGGACTGTTTATTTGGACTTTACATTTTTATTTGGTATTTATTTATGCAGGGGCCAGGCAATAATAGGCCATTACAATATTTTTTATATATGCTTATTTTTATCCATAACTCCTCATTATACATGATTATTTAGAATTTAAATTTAAGTTTATATATGATTATTTTTATAGATTATATATGATTATTTGATTTTTAAGTTTTGTTACTTGTGTAGATTGATTTTTTTCAAGGATTATTGCTTTTTTTACAAAAATTAATATTTTTTAGAATTTAAATTTACATAAATTTTTTATTACAATTTATACTATCAAACATAACATGAAAAATTAAAAAGTAATTATAAACAAACAACTAAAAATTTTCAAAGAATTAGAATTCTTTGCAATTAGGCTAATATACTAAAAAGCATGTTTGTTTAAACAATACCTTATACTAATTTTGCACTTAAATAAGTGCCTAACCTATGCTTTTAATCATGAAATCCCTTGATTGAATATTAAAGTAAAAAATATTTTAAAATTTTAAACTAATTTACATTAATGTTGATATGAATTTAAAGAAAATAGTTTATTAAATAAATTTAAATTTAAAATTTCTTGAAATGCTTATATAAACAACATACTTAATTTCTCTCTTGAAAATTCTGATTACTCTTTTAATTTTATGTTGATGTTAAAAGTATATATATTTCTATTGCATCAACAAGAAAATACGTTAAGAGCATGCAATTCAAAATATTTTTACTTTAATATTAGAATCAAATGCTTTTATAGTTGTAAATGTAACACCCAAAAATCATAGGGTTAGAATTAATAAAGCTATAAAAAAAGAAGCCTTAGTCTAAGTGTTAAAAACTATTTAGAGAGCTAAGGTTCAAACCCCACTTTATTTATTTTTCCTCTCTTAATTTTTAGCAACTAAGGAACAAAACCAAGCTAGCATATATATTAAATGTGGTAGAAAATTATTCAGTAATAGGTAGTAGCCTAAATGGTAAGGCCTTAGCATATTTCCCCTTTGAACCTAGGTTTAAATCATGCTAATTTCCTTTCATTTTTTAAAATTTCAGTAGAACGGTTTATTTGTCAAATCAGCCCTTTAAAATTTGCTTAACCTAGCCATTTAATTCTCTATCTAATCATATTAGAATTTTGGTTTTCTTTTTTAACCTAAACAAGAATTCATTTCCCTATTTCTTCCCCAATTCTTCTACATCTTCCCCTTTGCAATTATTTTCTTGATATTGCTGGAAATTTTATTTTGATTCCGAATTTGAAACCAAGTCCCGTTCTATCCATTCTTCATATTTATTTAGCGTAACGCCATAAATTTCATCTCTAACATACAAAGATCAGTAAGACCATTCCAAATATTGATAATCAAATCTCAAATATCTATAAAATACCTATAGTCAACAATTTCAAGATCGATAAAACAATCTTTTACGTATCTTTTACGAATTTTTCCAAAAAATCTTGATAATTTCAATAAATCTTGAAAGTCGATATTAATTCTTACGTATTTGTCGATCGAAAGACTCGTTGTAAGTATCTCAGGCTAGACTTGGACATAAAGATCATTGTGCGAAACCCCAGAAATCAGGTGTGTGTTCTTTTACGAGAAAATCCAAGTAAAACCAAAACTAGTACAAATCACACAGCCTACCACACGGGCGTATGGGCAGCCCATGTGGACTACACGACCGCATACATGACCATGCCACTCATGAAACCCTAGGATTACGCTTCTCACATGACCTGCCATATGGCCGTGTGACCTTTCCACACGGCCCAAGGTTTCTAACACGGTCTGATCACTTGGCCGTGTGTCCCCTTTAACTTAGAAACTACAATTTTGACCTAGAATTTTATGTTTTGATCATATAAGTCCCTGAATAGGTTTTGAAATATTTTTAGTGCATTAAATTCTGCAAATAAGTCCCTAATGATATGAGATATGCAAGAATCCATGATTGATCGATTTTATGTGCTATTTATTTATATTTATGAATATTTGCATGAATTATAAATAGTATATGTTACCTTTGAATTTATATACTCACAATCATACAAGTGACATGTCCTATACTATTGTCAATACTAAATACATGAAAAGTTTAAATTACTACTGATTGGTCATGTGTTAGATTATTTAATATGCCTTAATGCATTGCATGGGTTAGGTTGTTATGAACGGGGGAAGATCAAGCAATATATCTGCTAGAAAAATGCCAAATTGTTGTGCAGTGCAGAGCATAGTCATGCAGCAATTATTATCTACAAATTGTTGTGTATCCACAACCAAATGCCAAATTCCATCTGTTGGTACTTCTATGAATCCACACCCAAACCTCGATTCCAACGATGGTTTTATGTTGTAGAATCTACAATCAAAAAGGAGGTTTTATCTGTAGAATTTTTGTTGTGAACCCACAACCAAAGGCAGATTCCAACCACGAGGACTTGCTATGTGTCCACAGCCAATATGGTAGTTATTATCTGTGAACCATTAGTGGTATATTTACAATATGGCGTAAAAGTAAAGGAGTTCTAGGGAACTCATACTATTGTGTGTAGCAGTGGGGTAGGAATTATTGTGTGAAAAATCTGAAACTGTATGACATCATTTAAATCATGTGCATAAAAATCTGAAAATTATGTTATAATACATATAAGTGAATCTATATATATATGTCTATATATGCATGAAATATGATTATTGTGGCAATTCTGATGATTTGATTATCTTGCAAACATTTATAGTGATTTCTGATATATCAGTGATGGTTGCAATTGAAAAACCGATATTATGAACTGAATTGCTATCTTTGATTATCTTATGCAACGTTAATAAATGTTTCCAAATGAGTGTCGCATTGATTTTGTTGTAAATGGGCTCACACTGAGCGTCAAAGCTCACTCCACCTTAATTTCATCATTACAGATAACCCACTAGGTTAGGACGGGGGCACGGCATCCGGAGGGTCTTGGTACAATCCAACTTATTTTCAATTTATTCAAATGTATTCTTTTGATTTATTTTATTATTTGAGATCTGTAATGTTTTATTTGAACTGTGGCATGAGATTTATGACTTATGCTATTTTTATTATTGCATGACATTTAATTATGATTTTAAGTAGGACGTTACATTTTTACTATTAATTGATGATGCATGAACCCCAACTTTTAATTAAAAACTTAAGAGATACCATCTTCCGCTGCTAGAAGATAATTAAAATGTGAAGAAATAGTAAGTCGACATCTAAATTAAGTTTTCTATTAAGCTAAATAAATGTTTTAAATCAACTCTTTTCAAAAACTCTGATAACCGTGTTAGGCCATCTCTGTGGTTGATGTAGTCTTCCGAATTTGGGTCAAACGTCTAAGCTGGGTTGAAGCTGTTACAGTAAAAATCGAATAGGTAGTCAAACTAGTCATATGAATACATAATGTATAATATGTAATGTTTTAAAAATTGAATCGTTAGTCAAACTAAACAAACCACTAATTTATGGTTCATCTAGTTGGTTGTCAATTCAATTATGAAAAAATTTTCAAGTTTTTAAGTCATAAAATAAAATTAGAAAAAAAAATAGGAAAATCGGAAAAGATCAAACACAAATAAAAATATTAGAATTATAAACATTCATTTTATAAATTATAGCAACAAAATTAAATATCTAAACTAGCTTGAACCCATTTCAACTGATTTTTAAATGGTATGATTGGTTTTTAGTTGTTCAATCAATTTTTACAGCTTTTGGTATCAAGATATCACCTTCATCAAGGGGACAAACTTGGACAAAAATGACAACCTTTGTCTACACTTCAAAAGGCCCATGTAGGGACATTTTTTGTATTAAAAAGTTATCAGAATACACTTCAAAACAGCCAAAAATTGCTGAGGATAAGAGAGACACACATTAGCCTAATTTAGGTTTAGTTTTCTCTAGGTTTTCTTTAGTTTTCTCTGCACTTTTTCTAAAGTTTTTATTTTTCTCTTCTTCTACCTTAGATTGAAGTTTATTTTTCTGCACCCACTTCTTATTCTTGTTGTTATTCATGTTAGTTCAGTTGGTTAACATTGTACCTAAGGTTTATTTACATTTCTAGTCCTTGTACTTTGCTTTCAAGACTCTCTAAGCTTTAGTTTAATGTATTTTAGTTTATTTTAGTTTAAATTTTTCAAAGGTTGGTCCTTTTATGTTTTTTGCTTTAGATTTATCTGTTAAATGCTTTTGGTTTCATGCGATTTAAGTTTTCTTTCATAAAAATCTCAATTGTTATATTTTTCTCAAGCTTTTCTTTTGTGGCTATCTTATTTTCCATTACTATGTTTATTTTCTTCACTTTGAGCATGTGTAGCTAAACCTTTAAGGAGGTAGGTCGATGGAGGTGTGGATAACCTAAACTCTTTGTACAAACGACTAAATCGTAATAAATTGGACTAATTTAAATAGAACTAAGAACTTAAGTAGTGACTTCCCTAAGGGATGATAAAGTATGACTGGAAGATAATTTTGTTGCACACCCGTTCGTTAGTTCCAAATTAACTGGTGAGGTTGTAAGATAAGTCAGACCTAATTCATCTAAGTCGATAAAATTAAGATCGGAAGATAAAATGAAGCCACTTAGTAATTTAAGCGATTTATGTCTCGAGTTTGAAATTTGGTAAACCACATCGAAGTCAACCAACATCCATTAGTTATTTTTTGGATAGTCGATATAGTTTACATTTCTTGCAATTTAGTCCCTAGGGTAGAATATTTAATTTTCTTATAAAATCATCTTTTATGGATCGTTGTATTATAAAATCATATTAGTAGCCACCTAGACTCTATTGTGTATGCTAGTTATAAAATCTCTTCCTTTGGGTTCGATCATTGGAATACTTCAGGTGTTTCATTGTAACATTATAAATATTACAACAAACCTATACGCTTGTAGTAAAATTAGGCTTTAAAAATTATTATATAAATTCAGTGTTTTAATGTGCATGTGCACAGCCGGTCAAGTTGTTGGCGTCGTTGCCAAGGAAGATGGTGTAAGATTGAGTAATTTTTAATGTACACTTCTAAGTAAAGATAAGTAGCCAAAATTGGATTTATAAATACGACCTTATTTTCTTTTTTTTAATTTAGTTTTTAGATTTAATTGACTTTCTTCAATCTCTCATGCTTGTAGGAACATTGTATGACTTGAACCGGTAATGGTGTCTTACCCTTTACACCGGAACTAGAACGTATCATTACTCATGGCATCCTTACTTGACAGTTTGTTGCATGATCGGAGATGGTTAAGACCTGGGATAATATTGAGGTTATGCATTTCCAGATTAATACATCCTTTATTTCATGGATTGGAACTAATCTTCAATTTCACGGGATTGACAATGAAAATCTAGTGAACTTCCTTTGCAAGTTTGAACACATATGTAGCATTGTAAGCTACGAAGGGATTCATCTTGACAGTATTAGACTCATGTTAACTCTTTTTGCTTTGGCAGGACAAGTAAATGAGTGGTTGGATATGTTGGCCCCTAACACTATTGCTCCATAGGAAAATTTTCTTTGGTTTTTCTTGAAGAAAAATATGCCCATTGCGACTATATTGAATGCTTATGAAGAGTTGTTTGAATTCAAGCAAACAGAGGCTGAAACTTTAAGGCAAGTATGGGTAAGGTTTAAAAATGTTTGGAGGAGCCTCATCGGATAATAAGGAAAAATTTGATGTAATTTCTGGAGGAAGCATCTGGACTAGAACAATGAGAGAAATAACAATCCTGCTTGAGAATGTTAGCATCAATGATTCTTTTTTTAGGGATAAACGAGATTCTAATAACAATAAATCTAATTATACGTTAAGAATATTAGAGTGACAAGAATTAGAAGTAATTCAAGAAACCCATATACTAAGAATGCCTCTTAACCCAATAAAATTACGAAGTCTCCACATAAGAAGATTACAAATTGGAACCATTTTTAGATATGGGAAGTATTGAGTCTACCGAAACCGAGAGCATAGAGGGATATCAAGCACTTTCTATACCAAACATGGGCGAACCAAATATTGAGAAAGAAGATAATGACTTGTGTGAAGACTTGGATGTTTAATTTGCGCCAGAGAATTTGCGTCGACTTGACTAGTGGAAACACTGTAAAAGTCTTTAGGGCCTCTTGAAGACGCGTATGAGAAAATAATTCTTTTGACAACTAGACCTCCTACACTTGAATTGAAACCTTTACCTGAAGGTCTGAAGCATGGGTATTTAGGAGAACACAACACCTTACCTGTCATTATCTCTGACCAATTAGGGGTGGAAAGATAAGTTGCACTCTTTCATGTGTTGAAAGCACATAAAAAGGTGATTGGAGGGACGATTTTTATATTAAATGAATAAGCTCATCCCTTTTCCAACATAAAATATTCTTAGAAAAGAGGGAAAAAAAGCTTGTTGTAGATGCACAGCGACGCCTCAACCTGGCAATGAAAAAAGTCGTGAAGAATGAGCTCACGAAGTGGTTAGACATCGGTATTGTCTACGCTATTTCTGATAGTGATTGGGTGAGTCCCTTACATTGTGTCCCAAAAAAGGATGGATAGTTGTGATTTCAAATGAAAAAGATGAGCTCATATCAACTGAAATTGTGACTGGAAGGCGCGTATGCATTGATTATCGAAAACTTAATGATGCTACGAGAAATGATCATTTCCCTTTGCCATTAATTTATCAAACGTTAGATAGACTAGCTGAGAGAGAGTTTTATTGTTTCTTAGATGGGTATTCTGGATATCATCAAATTTCAATTCATCCGGATGATTAAGAGAAAACCACCTTCACCTGCCCATTCGATACTTATGCCTTTTGAATGATGCCATTTGGGTTTTGTAATGCTCCTTCCACATTCATGAGGTGTATGACCCATATTTTTGTTGATATGATCGAGGAAGGGTTAGACATATTTATGGATGACTTTTCAGTATATGGAGATTCCTTCATTGAATGTTTGGAACCCTCAAAAAAGTACTTGAATGATATGAGAAATTTTATTTAGTTCTGAATTAAGAAAAGTGTCATTTCATGGTTACGGAGGGCATTTTCCTGGGATAACAGATATCCAAAAAAAGATTAAAGGTTGACCAAGCAAAAATTGAAGTTATTGAAAAACTCTCACCCTCATCCTCGCTACGTGAAATCCATAATTTTCTAAGACATGTCGGATTTTATCGGTGTTTCATCATAGACTTTTCACACATCCCCAAACTCTTGAGCCATCTTTTACAAAAAGATGTTTCATTCATTTTTAACGATGAATGTAATCTAGCTTTCGCTACCTTAAAGGAAAAATTAGTGACTGCCCCTATCATTTGTAGCTCTACTTGGAATAAGTCATTTGTTATCATGTGTGATGTTAGCAATTTTGTTATCAGATTTGTATTGGGTCAAAAGAAAAACAAAGTTTTCCATGCTATTCATTATGCTAGTAAAACCTTGAATCTTGCCCCATGTAATTACACCACCGCCAAAAAAGAAATGTTAGCAGTGGTGTTTTCATATGAAAAATTACATCCGTATTTAATGGATAACAAGGTCTATGTATACACTGATCATTCAGGTATTAAATATGTGATTAAAAAAGAAAAGAAAAGGTAGATTGATGAGATGTGTCTTATCAAGTGATGGATCATTTATCTCATTTAGAGCATGAAGGTGACCAAAAGGGAAGTCGAGCAATAGATGACACCTTTGTTGATTACAAAAATTGTTTTGCGTCGATTGTTGCTTTGTGAGGAGAAAAAAGCCTTCAGCACAGTGGTACACAAATATAGTAAATTTCCTTGTGCAGGGAATTTTCCTAGCTGAAGCGTCCAGTCAACAGAAGAAGAAAATAGCGCGTGATGAGTGAGATTATATTTAGGAGGAACCTTATGCCTTTTAGCAATGCGTGGATTAACTAATATACAGGTGTGTAGCCGAGGAAAAGATGGAAGATATCCTCATGGGGTGTTTGTTGGAAAAACAGGTTTGAAAAACGCATCAGAAAATAAATTTAGGGAAAAACTAGAGTTTTAATTTTTTTTCCAAAACAAGATTTTAGTTATGATATCTAAAGTAATAAACACTTAATCGAAATTGTGCATTTTCAATTTGTCTAGGATGAGCGCTTCAACCGAATAATCTTCTCCACTATCCTCAAGCTCATGTCTGCCAACTGTGGGCTCGCTTCGAATCAGAAAATTTTTCACAAAAATTGCCAGTAGGGTAATTTTTTAATTTCTCTGAACATTTGGGTCAAGTTGTAAATCAAAAAAATATCTCTCGATATTTTCTAGAATAATCTCTTCAAAGAATTTTCTCTCTACAACTTTTTTTTGAATTCAAGTGTGTGTACATAATGACCCAAGACGACTCTCATTATATAGGGAGAGTTTAAAGAGTTCAACTATAATTAAACTTAATCACTTTAATATTAAATAATATAAAATTTATCAAGAAAAATATTAGATTAAGTTTAATATTAAATCTTATTAAAATAATAGAATATTTATCTACAAGATAAACATTAAATTAATTTAATATGAAGATAATCACTTTAATATGAAATTAATAAAATACTATTAAGATAAGTATTAAATTTAATTTAATATTAAACTATTAAAATATTATTATTTTTGGATTAATTAATCTTAAATCAAATTCTCTAGTAGAGTCCCAGTAGAAGTGTAACTCTTCCACTACTCAACCACCGACGACCAACTGCCCCTTGCCACCTAGACACCACCGTCGTAGCCACCAGCATGTCGTGTCCACTGATGTGGGTTTGACACCCTTACGGTACCCCAAGACGGTTCGATCTTAGCCAATGACAACTTGATCGATCCAGTCTAGCCACCAGTTGGACCGTTAGCCCAGTTTCACATACTAAGGTCGATTTGACCAGTTTTTGGGTCTTGTTCTCGATTTTGGGCTCCTGGACCCAATTTACGATCTCAGATCCAATTTTTAAGTTCAATTACCCATTAAGCCAATTGTCTAACTTGAAAATTAACTTCCAAAAACATCATACTAATTTTAATGGATTTGATTAATTTAATTTTACTTGTAGAGTCAACTGCTCTAATAACCAATACTAGTCATCTCCCCAATTGGAATTGTAGATGACATAATAATCCTTCTCAGTATTTGAATCAAAGTGAACGTTCACTTTAATTCTTTTACGGGATTATAGACTTATTTAGATTATCTACTGAAGTAAGTTATCTTTCTCGCAATGTAAACGTTTTCTACAATGCAACTTATCTTCAGTTTGAACTTTAGACAATCAATGAGCTAATACTTACTTGTCACAATTTTGCTATGCATCAAAATATAAAAGAAATAAATACAAAAAAAATATAATAGTGAAAAGTAAAATTAACTTTATTTATTAACCGTTCAAATAAATAGAAAATAGTTACATGTTTACTATAAATGGGCACATTTCCCAATAGTGTCGTACTTCTCCATGCGGAGGCCACTTTGGTGGAAAGATGACAGCATAGAAAATATTGCAATGTAGTTTTTTATTGGACAGCAATGATTCGCGATGCATAAGAATTTGCTAGAAGATGTGATCAGTGTCAGAGAATTGGAAACATTTCAAACGTGATGAAATGCCTTAAAATGAATCTTTGAAATGGAAATCTTCATGTATGGGGAATTAATTTCATGGGACCCTTCCCCAACTCTTTTAGGAATCAGTACATTCTATTGGTAGTGGATTATGTTTCCAAATGGGTCGAAGCGATAGTCTTGTCCTCTAATGATACTAAACCAATGGTGAAGTATAGAATCACGTTCTATCCTTTGGGTTTTTGGGCATGTTTCCAAGTTCGGGCAAGATATACCCATTTAGGGCATTGTGACCCGCATGTTTTTAAGGTCTTTTAAACCTCAAAACACTCATTCTCCATCAAACCTTTTAATTTTCAAACCTTAAGCACCCAATATACCTTTTCCATCCTTATTTATTCCAATCCTTCCAAAACCATGCACTTTAAAGTAAACTATTTTTGCCATTTTTTTCTTTTTCTTTTCTTTTGTAGGAGCTTCCTCAATTTTACAGTTTGGTACTACCTTTTTACACCATGCCCTTGCAATGATGAAGTTCAGTGGGATCTCATGACATGTCAACAGAATCTATATAACGGAGTAATTGGAAATTTATATCGCTAGAAGCAAAAGAGTTCTTCCGAGAGCTTCATAGACGACCATTTATCCAACAGTGTGGCTTTGACTCTGAGGACTATTTCGAAGAAGAATTTTGGGGACTCATATGATCACATGGGTGGAGAGAGTTCTATCTCTAGCCTCAAACATTTGTAGACTCGTCAGTGGTGTTGGAATTCTATGCCAATTTAAAGTTCTTTAGGCCACACACAGTTATTGTAAGGGGTCGCATGGTAGGAATATCACCTTTTTTTATTTTAGAATTTTATAATGTCCCACATTATGAAAATGATGATATCGAGCCACTTAACGTGCTAAATTTTAATATTGTTGATTTTGATAGTATAATTTCACATTTAACGGAAGGAATGGGTGAATGGATTTAAGATTCGAATCTACCACTCCCATTTGATATGACTCTATTGAACCACTTAGCGAAATTATGGATACAATTCATTCAAATGAGAATTTTCCCATCCTTCAAGTCAAAAATTGTTGATCATTTCCATGTCATTTTGTTACATGCTATTCTGCAAGAAAAGCGAGTCTGTGTAAGGGCATGGAACTATAGGTACATAATGCGCTATGTAGTACAAAATGAAGCTGGGATATTCTTTCCACATCTGATCACTGATTTATGCTAGTTGGCTAGAGTCTTGATGGCACAAAATGAACAAGTAAATTGTCCTTTAAGAGGTGATCCCTTTTTATGAAAAAATACAAGAACTTCAACAAGAGCTGCATGATGAAAGAAATAGAAAGCGTAAAAACAAGGACAGGCCGTCAAATTCATCACTTAGAGAACCGAAGATAAAAAAAATTCTACAATACCCCATAACAAAAGTAGATGAATTGATGCAATGGCGATAATATGATTCAAAGATGATCGAGGCAATGAAACCATATGTCGTGTGTTACATAAGTAATTATGGATTAGATGAACCAGTTTGGTCAGAAAAGCCAAATCATTACAATGTTAGAGAAAAATGTAGACGAGAGTCTCAAGCGAATCAAGAGAAAGACACAGACGAAGAAATGAAAAATATAGACACTACTTCGGATAAAAACAAAATTGAAATTATGTATGCTCTTATGCGAATTTCAAGAAAGAGAGTACTCTTACAGCATTCTAAAAAATGGTCGAAATGTGCCTTAAAAAGAGCAACGGTGAATAGCAAAAGAAAACAATCATTGATAAATGAAGTTACTTTGGACGATTCAGATTAGTTGCATGTCTTTGTATTTTATTTATTTTCAATGTGGCATGTAAACTATTAAACACTTTTGGCTTTTATTTTTGGACATTATTATTGTGTGCTTGTTATTGTTTTTTTTTTTGTTTTTTTTTTCTTATCTTCAGGGAGTTACCCTGAAAGACTACACAACATATAAAGCTTCAACGAGGAGGCGGACGCCCGAACTAGTCTGATGCTCCATTCTAGGGAAGTCTGATAACCTCCTAACCTTTATTTTGTACATATTGGGGACAATATGTACTTTAAGTGTAGAGGGTGCACATAAGTTTTTATGTGTGTTTATTTTAGTTTTATGCATATTTCAAAAAAAAATTCAAAAATCCCAAAAATATTTTCCATTTCGTTTTTAATTTTTCAAAAATCCAAAAATATTTTCCTTCTTTATTTTTAATTTTTGTTATTGCATGGTGCTTAAACTAATATTAAGTAATAAGTTAGTAGTTGTACATATCAAATGCATATATAGGATTGCCAAAATTGTAAATTTTGAATGATACTAGATAATTTTTGGCTCTTAATTGTAGATTAATTAGTTCACTTAGTTAATAGGTATAATAGATTAGAGGTAATAACTAAAATGAAAATGTATAAAATGTGTCGTAGGATGAATAAAAGATATGGATCCTTGTAGATAAATAATTTGAATTGTTACTTGTTTGTTTAAATATATGCATGCTTAATATATTGTTACTAGGTGACTAATCTGGGAAAGACCTTAGGCATTGTTTGAATAGCCTTGAGCCTAAAGGACTAACCTTAAACATTACATTATACCTAATTCCCGAATTTGAGCCTTACATTCCCCTTTTTCATGAGCCTATATGTTGAAACCTTGAGTCGAAATTGAGTTTGAAACTCAACCTTTCACAGTCCTTGAACTTTGTAACGTACTATTTAATGAACGTCAGGACATGGACAACGAAGGTTAGGTAGGAACATTACAGAGGTTTCTCACAAAATTGTACTCGAGTGATTAGTGAAGAGGGGTTGAGTTATCTCGCAAGTGATTCTTGCCAGAAATTGTGCTTAAAAAGAAAATAAAAAGGTGAAAGAAAGAAAAGTGAGGATAAAATACATTGCGAGAGAAAAGAACAAACAAAATATAAAAAATACTCAAAAACAAGAAAAATAAAGGAGCATAAAATAGTCTCAAAATCATAGTGCACAAAAACGAGCTAAAAGAAAGTAGCATAAAATAGTCTCTTCCACATTATTAGAGAAATAATGAAGGTGAAAGCAAGATAAGTAAGGCGGTGAGATGTAACGATCACATTTAGAAGGAATTGGGAACAATGTCGTGTGCTATACTAATAATAATGCTTGAACCATTTTGAGATGAACTTTCTTTGAATGCTTACCAACCTCAGCCTTAGAGCATTACAAGCCTAAAAGACCTTTGGGAACCAACTAAGTCACTGACACATTAATTTGTATATAGCTTGCATTTGTTAGAACGAGCATGAACAATTCTTTTTAAATATTTATGAGCGATCCGTATAATTTATTTTGACGAATAACATTTGTACATAGATTTATTTACATTGCCTCTACATCTATTGACACTTTAACTTCTTGATTGAATAATGTTTACAGTAAGAGTAGGTAAATTAGCTAAGATATCATTCTTAAATTGCATGTGAAGTAATTCTTTTACAAATTTATTTTTGTATGGCTGTATAACTTAATTACTTAATATAATCCAAGGGTTGTCTTATTGCATGTTTTGCGTGTTTGCTTGAGGACAAGTAAATTACTCTTTTCCAACACACTTAAAAAGCTTTTTCTCAAGCAAAATAGAGTTTTTAACAT
Organism: Gossypium hirsutum; assembly: GCF_007990345.1. Lineage (NCBI taxonomy): Eukaryota > Viridiplantae > Streptophyta > Magnoliopsida > Malvales > Malvaceae > Gossypium > Gossypium hirsutum. The sequence goes on from NC_053444.1 coordinate 55,951,490, forward strand.
AGCTTTCATTATTTTTATATTTTTGGATAATAAGTGAAAATGCTTCAATTTTGTCTATTTTTTTACTCCAATTGGCCGCTAGTGCCATTTGGAGGCCTAACGTGTGTTTAACTACTGTAGGGACGTGTCAGAGGTCGAAAACAAGCAAGAACGCCACCTAAGGCAAGGGTATCGCAATATCTAACCTTTGGGATCGCGACACCCCTGGCAGTATAAAAGACTAATGACTACCTTTAGTGGTATCACGATATCCCTTTGGGTATCGCAATATCCACCTCCCAATGAAGACCCCAAGTTTCAACACTGCTCGAGATATCGCGATATCCTTTTCTAGGTATTACGATATCACCTTTGTCAAGGGGACAAACTTGGAAAAAAAGGGCAACATTTGTTTACCCGGCCCACCAATCATACAAGGCCCATGTATGGGCATTTTTAGCATTGAAAAGTCATCAGAATACACTTCAAAACAGACAAAAATTTCTAAGGAGAGAGACACACATTAGCTTAGTTTAAGTTTAGTTTTTTCTAGGTTTTTTTTATTTTTCTGTGCACTTTTCTAGAGTTTTTATTTTTCTCTTCTACTATCTTAGATTAGAGTTTATTTTTCTGCACTTACTTCTTAGTCTTGTTGTTCTTCATGTTAGTTAAGTTGGTTAACACTATAGCTAAGGTTTATTTACATTTCTAGTCATTGTACTTTGCTTTTAAGACTCTCTAAGCTTTAGTTTAATGTATTTCATGTTATTTTAATTTAAATCTGTTAAAGCTTGGTCCTTTTATGTTTCTTGCTTTAGATTTCTCTGTTAAATGTTTTTGATTTCATGTTATTTTTCTTGCATAAAAATCTCAACTTTTATATTTTTCTCAAGCTTTACTTTCATGGCTACCTTGTTTTCCATTACTGTGTTTATTCTCTTCACTTTAAGCATGTATAGCTAAACCTTTAAGGAGGTTGGTTGATGGTGTGGATAACCTAAACACTTTGGACAAAAAACTAAATTGTAACAAATTGGACTACTTTGAATAGAACTAAGAACTTAGGTAGTGATGCCCCTAAAAGATGATAAAGTGAGATTTGAAGGAAATCTTATCGCGCACCCATTTGTTAGTCCCAAATTAGCCTGTGAGGTTTGAAGATAAGCCAGACCTAATTCGTCTAAATCGATAAAATTGAGATTGGAAGATAAAATGAAGCCACTTAGTAATTTAAGCGATTTATGTCTCAAGTCCGAAATTTGGTGAACCACATCAAAGTCAACCAACTTCCATTAGTTATTTGCTGGATAGTCCATGTAGTTTACATTTCTTGCAATTTAGTCCCTAGGGTAGAATCTTTAATTTTCTTGCAAAATCATCTTTTATGGACTGTCGTACTATAAAATCATATTAGTAGCCACTTAGACTCTATTGTGTATGCTAGTTATTGCTCAATTGCCTCTTCCTTTGGGTTGATGCTTGGAATACTTCGGTGTTTCATTGAAACACTATAAATATTACAACTGACTTGTACGCTTACAGTAAAACCAGGCTTTAAAAATTATTATATAAGTTCAGTGTTTTAATGCGCACGTGCGCAGCCAGTCATATACATATATATTAGCTTATATGAAAAACTAAATTTGATATATTTAAAAAGAAATACGAATGAAATCGTTAAAATTAAGTTTAAAAGGGAAATTAAGATAGAAAAAATATATATATGCTCTACACTTATATAAAACCTAGAACTGAGTTAGGGCTAGTTTAGCAATGCTTTTGAAAAGTGCTGCGGAAAAGTACTTTTGAGAAGTCCTTTTGAAAAGTTTGGTTTAAGATTTGAGTGTTTAACATTACTGTCAAAAAGTGCTTTTGAGAAATAAAATGTCCATTTTAGACATGTAACAAATATGCATTTAAATAATGTTCAAATTAGTTAATATTATTATATTTTAGTAAGAATATAAAAAAATTTTATTATAACTTGTTGTTAATATTTTAATATATGAAATATAAATTTTAAATATTGTTAAGCAATAAATATTAATTATTTATAAAATTTAATTAGAATATATAAACTATATTTTAAATATTTAAATATTTGTAATTAGATATTAACACATTTGTATTATTTTTAAAAAAATTTAATTAATGATTTTAATACATTTGTAATTAAGCACCAATAAAAAAAGAAGGGAAAGTACTAGTTATTGGAGGGATGAAAAAGTAATTAAGCACCAAAAGTGTTTTTGGGAGAGGAAAAGTTAAATATTTTAGCTTATCATTTTCAGAAGTGTTTTTCAAAAGTGTTTTTCAAAAGTGCTTTTAAAAAACCAAAACTTTCAGCCAAAAAAAGCTTGTTTAGGACAGCTTTTCTTCCAAAAGTGTTTTTGGAGCCAAAAGTGATTTTTTTAAGCACTACTAAACAAGCCCTTAATCGAACAACAACTCAGTTGGAAATGACAAAAACAACTTTGTTTAATTTTAACGTATATATATATAGAGAGAGAGAGAGAGAATGTATAAATCTTTAAAGTTTTAAATACATTTAGTTATTGCCTTTAAAATTTAAAGTTATTTCATTTGCATGCATATCCATATATAAACTAGTGATAATATGCACATATATTTATATGTGAACTAACTAAATCTTCAAATAGATGTGTTCATAGGCTGAGTCGGGGCAAGCCTTTGTAGCGATATTAGCATACTTCATGCTTGTCCAAGACCGTTCTGGCTCGAAATATTGGTCTTAAGTTTTGTCTAAGCCTGCTTATATTTGATCAGCGCCTGCTTCTATTATTATTTTTATTTCTTTTTTTAAATATATATTTTTTAATTTAATATTTTCTTTTTTTTATTTTTTGGTTAATTTATTTATTAAATTTTAAACATAACTTTTAATGTTTACATTATAATATTATATGTTTAATTTAATTTTATATAAATTACATACTAATAAATACATATGATGAAGTAGAAAACGAGCCAAGTTCGGGCTTTTTAATATTCGAGCCCAAGCTCAGCCCATTTTAAACAACCATAATTTTTTGCCCAAGTTTATTTTGACTCTCATACTTTTTATCCAAGTCCTCCTATATTTTGAGTGCACCTTTAAGCTTGGGCATATAGTCTGACCCCTTGAACATGTCTATCTCCAAGAAAAAATTAACTAGAATTTATCACACATGTGAAAATATAATATATTATATATAAATTAAATTTAAAAAAATATTTCATATATAAATTTTATATTTCGAGAAATAATAATATTTTAACAAGGGTGGATATATATTTTTTCTAATAGCTAGAAGAATAATAATAGGTGGTTTAGTTTTTGAGAAAAAAAACGAATAGTTTTTATTGAGAAAATGATTTTTTTAAGTAGCTAGTTTAAGAGTACATAAAAAAATTTATTTATTTTATAAAATGTTTAAATAATATAATTTTCTCTATATTTAACAAAAGAAAAACTTTAGCTTTATCGTTTTTTTACCAATTGAGTTGGAGAATAGGGTTTGAATCTTGAACACGACATTGTTGAGAAGAGTAATCACGAACTCCTAAGATGAACTGTAAAACGGACACGAAAAATACCGCAAAAAATATAAACAATTATCTTGTAATCATATACATATCTACATATGAAATAGTATTTATATATATGATGTCATCATAAACTAAACTATTAATTATAGTGATTAAGGTTGAATATTTGCCTCTAAAGTCAATAAAAATAAATTTAAAAAATTATAATTTTATTGAGAAACATTTTTATATTAATTAACGATGTTTATATATAAATTATTTTATAAAAAAATAGGGGAAGTGCATTTATAATAATTATATTATGGAAAAGTATGTTTAAGTTAATTACACAAGGAGAGAGAGAAAATGGAAGAAAAATTTATAAATTATATATAAATTTATAAGTTGTAGACAAGACATATAATACGTACTAATATAATTAGTACCTTAATAATTATATTTAACTAAATGTTTTAATCAATTAATTAAAACTGTGGTAGAAGAAGTTAAAAGGTAGAAAAATGGGAGAAGTATAATTATGGAAATCAGGAGCAGGATCATGATGTTACAAATTTAAACTCTAATTTATTTTATTTTTCTTTGAAGGCACACGACTGCTGGGGACCATTTTTACTGCTATCTTGATTGTCCCATATGACTACGAAAAGCAAAGACTGAGAAATTTCTTAGTTTAAAGAAATAAAACCATGAAATATATAATAATATCAAGTTTGGAAGTGGGTATTCAGTCATTCACCTGTCCATGCAAAAAGCAAAAGATAAAAGCCAAATCCCATGCTAAGCAGGTACGTATTGGACTGCACGAGGAGTTAAAGCCTTTTTTGTTTTAAGAAATGAGATTTACAAGAGGTAATAAAATTAGTGGTGGAAAGTGAGTGAGTGAGTGGGGGAGCACAATCAATCACTTTAAAATTTGTTGGTAAAAATAGCATGAATTGATGTTATATAATTAATTAAATTCCTACTAAATAACTTTTGGTTGCTTTGATTTTATGGCCGTGACTTTGTATTTGATTCTGATGGGTTGTCTGCTTAAAGTTAATTCCCATTATGTCTCTTTATTCTTGTATACCCAGTTTGATTTTCATTTTTTATTTTTATTTTTTTTTGGAGGGAGCAATTAATAATTACCTTTAAAAATTGATTTGGTAATCTGTCTGTTCCATTAACATCTTGCTGCTACATATATGGGTTTCAAAAGCAGAGAACTTGCAAGTGTCTGTCTCGTGTGTCGCTGGGACCTGTAAGCTTTAACCCAAAGCCCCCCCACCTTTGTGTAAAACCTCAGCAAAGCGAGTATTAGAGGGTCTAAAAATTTTAAAAGCCAAAATAAAGGTTTATTCCTTCTTTTATTCTCCTAGATTTTAACACCCTTATATAAGGATAAATTTGGATCTAAGTTTAAAATTTTAAATTGGTGGGGGTAAAAAGATGATTCCATTTTTTCCAAAGGATTTTATGAATTACCCACTGTCTATTTTCTTTTCTTTTTTCCTCATACGGAAAAGTTGTAACATTACATGCAATATCTAACAAAAGGCTTAGCTATTTGACAATAAAACAACCCTGAGTTGAATGTTTACCACTAAAGCTACAAAGAGTTAGATTTAGAAGTTACCCTATTGAGTAGATGCTTTAATTAAATAAATCCAACTAATGTTAACTCTAAAAGTGTTGCTTAATTTAACATAATGTTGCTTATCAAATACCACAATCTGGCAAATCTTTCCTTGCTAAGTGAAAGCCGTGGTTTTAGTAAAGGAATAATGGTTGAAAGAAAAGCATGACATTATTGTACAATTCTAGCTTTTGGACCATCCTATTATATATATGTATATATTTTCTCATGAACGTCCATGTGGATTTAACTTATAAAAAAACCCCACTATGGTTCCCAATTTAATATCACTTTGTCTTGCACTTATCCTGCATATCTCAAGCTGCCAAACTTGTATCCTTTACTTGTTATAGGATTGCCAAATCTCGGAGAAGACCCAAGATTGCTAGCAACAATAGTGGACCAATTGGTATAAGAGGCAAAGCAGACACATAAAATGACACAAAACTCCTTAATTATTCACCACAAAATTAGCTTGATAAAGAAACTAGTTTCATCATGTCCTCCTTAATCCTAGAGGCACTTTAGTCTTTTCGAAGTTGCGGTCCTTGATTCATGATTGCGACCCAACAACAAATTTTTGGACTCGTTTTTTTTTTTTTTTGTGTGCGCGCTAGACATGGTTATTATAATAACTTGGTAAAGCTAACATTAGAACATGAGCCTTTTGTTCACAAATTGAAAATTATTGAAGCCTAATGGTATGAAACCAAAGGCATGAAATTTTGTGCTTTATAGAAGGAAACATCTGACTAGAGAACAAATTTTTTTGGTAGGAATCTTTCTGTACAAAAAGACTATCTTAGATCAGATGTTGTTGTCTTAAATTCCCTATCCTTCTCTATATATATTACTTTTTTTTTCTACCCTCTTTTCCAATCATTCTCTTCTATTTTGGTGATTAAAGGAGTTTTTCAACTCTTTTTTTAAAAAATAAACCCAATAATTGTTATACGAATTTTTTACATTTCTCAAAACACAAGTCTCATCTTCATATTTTCGAAATTTAATTCAACAAGGAAAAATAGTCAATTTTTGATTGTCTAGTCTATCTATTTTTTCTTTTCTAGCTAAAAGGAAATTTGGGTCTATGTTTGAAGATATAAAAAGGATTAATAAAATTCTCCATGCAAAACATAGAGGAATATCTAATTGGTGGAACAAGACGGGTGAAAATTCCAAAACCCTAGCTCAAAATGTGGAATAAAAAGCAATAATTCTCCGTTGGGAGGAATTTGTAGGTACCACTTTCAAGGAACCTTCCTCTCGGCAATTAGACATTCAATCATCTTTTTGGAAAGCTAAACATCAAAGTCTATGGCTTTTTTCCCTTTCTTAATTTAAAGTGCCAATGACAAACAACGAGGATTACGATGAACATTGCTCTTTATTCAGCCATCAAAGGAGTAGAATTTCGTCATTATCTGATATACAAATTCATTTCAAAACGTAATTTAATTTCCACTATATATCACAAAAAAAGAAAAGTTTTAGGGTAGATAAACATCAAATTCCCCATGTTTAGATAGATGATACAACAAAAGTATCATAGAGGCCCATGTCTTAGAAGTCCGATTACATTTTGGCTTCTCTACTTAAAAAATGGGTAAATTAATTACTATACATTAGATCAAAGAGCAAATTGATTCTTTTGTTAAAAATTTTCATTCATTTCTGTTGTTAAAGCTTGTCCCCATATATTAACATGGCACGTCATGTGTCACTATCTAATTATTCTGTCGGCTAAACCAATTTTTAATAGTACAAATGAATGAGTTTTTTAAACATAAATGAGTTTTTTACTCTTTGATTTAACATATATGAACTAATTTACCTATTTTTAGTAAAAGAGATAAAATACAATTTAACTTTTAATATAGAAACATGCACTATACTTTCGATAGGAACCAAAACAACTAATTCGAAATTGAAGGGGTTTCTTCATTTAGTTTTTATTTTTTTATTTTTGCTTTTGCCTTTGACTATACCTTTCTATATAAACTTTGATATATGTGATTTTTGGAGAAAAGGCTTCAAAACTTTCCCTTTTCATTTCCTCTTTATTTATTGTATTTTACCCAACAAATTTGAAGGTAATACTATCATTACTTCTGAGATCATATATTATACTTGAAAGACTTTTTATTGCTTTTTTCCCCTTTGTTTACAAAGTGTAAAGCATGTAAAATTGCTTTTATAAAAAGAAAACAGAGACCAAAGAAACCCCATACTGAGGCTTTGGTAAAAATAAGCTAAGAATTATATTAGAAATGTAAAGTGCTCCATTACAATTACCAAGGATCACTTCAAATATAGTTCATACTTTTAAGATAGTTAAAGGGGTCACTCTCTCCCTCTCTTTTTTCTCTCTATCTTTTTCATCTTTCTTCTCTCTCTCTCTCGCTCTCCTCTCTCTCTCTCTCTCTCCTCTCTCTCTCTCTGTCACTAAGTGCAAAACATACAAAATCAATTAGATTTCATATTTACGTAGGAATATATTATGTTGATATGGATCTCTCAATGCTGCTTTGATAGGAAGGACGTGTGCTTTTCTTTTTTGCCATCCCCTTCTCTCCTTTTGTTGCTCTCTGTCTTTCTTGTCTCTTTGTCTGTCTTTAGTTGCTCTCTTTTTCTTTTCATAATCTGATATTCTTTTTAATATATATATATAAAATATGAGAGGGTACCTGATTCTCTTCTCCAACTCCCCCTTCTCCTCTCTTCGGAGTCAGAGATATATATGATCATTTCCAAATGAGCAGTACACACCCTAATATATAAAATTATTTATATCTATATCAATGTGGAACCCCCAATGTGAATTCCAAATTAGGCTTCTTGGAGCATGTCTCTGAAAGGCTTGATGAGCTTACATCTGATATTCTCTCATAGCTTAAGCATTTTGGATCCATATCCTTCTGCACCCAAAATTAAATAAAATAAATAATAAAACAAATCATCAAAAGCAATAAATTACTAGCAGCTACTAGTATTTATGCATTAGCATTCATTTTGAACAGTATAGCCTAGCGTACTAAGCCTGGTACAGCTCCTCTCCTGTGTGCCATTCCCAACACTATTCTTTAGCATTACAATTATCTTACCTGGTGCATTATTCATAATTTGACCCCATCTACAACCATGCATGTTTCAAGGTCAAACCAATGAGCTTGATATGGGTTAAGAGGATTGGGTTTATAATAAATGCATGTTAAGTAAATTTGATGATGAGGCCTGAGCTAGGGAGGGTTCTTCAAAGAACAAAAAAAAAGAACTTTTAACAATCATAACCCCCCCCCCCCACACACACACACATACACACCCACCCACACCAGGAAATGATGCAGATTAGAAATGTGCATGCCTCCATGAAAGAAGAAGGAAAAAAATTGGGTCCACCTTTTTGGTATACCTTTTTCATTTTATATTGGTGTTTATATATATATTAGCATCATCAGAATGTAGGAAAAAAGTTGGAAAGAGGAGGTTATTTGGGGAAATAAAAGGTTAGAAATTAGAACCTGGAGAGATGGTAAGTTTAGAGGAGAATCATTAGGTTTGCCATGCAGCCAAGCTTCCCTGTTAGAAACCAACACAAAGAGAGAATATTTGCTATCAGTGGAGGCCATGCATGCATGCAGAAGAAAAAGCAAACTGAGAAAAGAAATCTATCTTTTACTGTCTCGTTTATGGTTGTTGCTCACACACACACTTTACATTTTATGCTGATTGAAATAAAGTGAAAGCCATGTGATTGCCCATTACCCATAACAACAACAGACCACAAAGAAGGTTCAAAGGCATACCTTTAATACCAATATACAATAAATATTTCCACTAATGGGGCCACCAGTGATTTAGCTTTGAGACTAAGTTTTCCATTTGTAGGACCCATTTATTAGCCTTATATCCGAGCCCACAAAATCCTAAGGAAAGAGATATCTCCATTTTTTAGGCGGATTTGTCATTTGGGAATTTGGATTCTCTCAAGTCTTGGAATGATAAGGCCATCAGTGGGTGCTTTCCTTTTCCTTTTTTTTAATTTACTCAACTTTTTCTTACCACACCCACCACCACCATCTCAATTTGTGCCTCAGATTCTAAATAACTAGTATTATAATTACTCCATCATGGTGATGGCTTGTCGTCGACAGAGAGAACAAAGAACCTAATTCACTTCTCCCCTCTTTTCGTGATTTCTAGCGTTTTGCATGTAACTATGTTTTGTATTTTGCATGTATGGTGGAGAGAGAAAATGCCTATATAAATAAAGGTAAAGTCGAAGAGATTGAAGGAAATGGGATTTTTAATTCTGATCCTAATACAAACAATCTTATATTACATATATATACAAGAGACAAACTGTTGTCTGTTCTTGTCAAACATACGGGGGCTGACATTTTTCTAAAAGAAAAAATCATATGGTCGTTTTAACTCTATTAAAATCTTGTTTTAGAGTATATAACTACATATTATATGAAGGCAATAATACAAGATGATAAATCAAAACAAAACCAAGGGTCGTACTATTTTATGTTTATGTGGTGGTTGTGACATCGATCCCAGTGTATCTCATTCATTGTCCCTTTTTTTATTTTGTTTTTAGAAAGGAAAAAACCAATCAGTATATAAGAAGGAAGCAAATGAAACAGAAAGGACAGGCACACACTGAAAGGCTAACCAAACTAGTATTACTAATAGTAGTAGTGCAGTACAAAGCAGACTAACCTTGACGAATTGCTCCACAGTCCATGGTACTCTTTGTCTTGATGAGCATTTGATGATGACGATCTTCCCTGCTGAACTGATATCTCTGATCTTCTTGGGTTTTGAATTTCAAACATCATATCTTCAGATGTATCCCCAGATGATCCATTTTCAAATGCATCCATTTGTCCTGCTTGATTAAACAGTTAACTTCTTTGTTAAACCCAAATTTCAGCATTAATCCTAAATGATGATCAAATATTGGTATACTGACCTGACGATGCTGCTGCTCTGTCAGTGGTCTTCACAGTTCTATACATCTGCAGCCAAATAATGAATCGAATAAATCAGCATTAGAGTCAGTTTATGAGCAAGGTAAATAAAACTTTAATTAAATTACCTTCATTTTTAGCCCTTTTGAGTAGCTAAAAAGATGGACAAATAAAGTAAAGAAAAACCAGAAAGTAGACTCAATAGTAAACTGTTTTGTGTATCGTAGGCATTAGTCAGTGCATGCAACTAAGCAAGTACGAACAGTGAAAAGAAAGAAAGGGGAACGAAACTGTAGCCAAGCAAAGAAAGCATTTATGCTTGTATATAAAAATATGTGCGTTGGTGGTGAATACAGAGAAGTGAAGTAGTAAAAGATGGAGGATTTAACCATGGTTAAGGGAGGGTGGTTAAAGGAAACCTATCTGAAGAAGATATCATTGAGAAATGATAGTGTCTTTGTACTTTATATATATTATTTTCTCTCTCTCTCACTCACTGTTAGAGAAAATACTTTTTTTATGAAGAAAAAACATAATGAATTTGAAGGGAGAAACTTGTCTTGGCTTAGCTATTGACTGAGTTTTTGAATACCTTGGGCTTTGTCTTACTCTTTTTTATTATATTATTATTATTTTGAAAACGATAATAATTTACTACTGCTGTGCTGCTGCTCTCTCTCTCTTTAATTGAATTCTTTTCGTTTACATGGGCTGGTTCATTCTTCCAAGCAAAAAGCTGTTTATTAGCTTGCAGAATCATCAGATCTAGTAGAAAAAGAAGTGCTGAGGATTTGGGAGACCCTCTGCAAGGAAACATTGGAATTTGTAATCTAATGTTATTAACATCTTCCGGTAATGCTGACTGTTTAAAAATATGCAAACTTAGCTAACTTCCACCATTAACGCTGCATCAAGCTACCACGCCAGCCCACTAACACACACTATTATCAGCTTGGAGAAGAAACCCATAGTTGCAGAAAATTCAACCATATCTTTCAATGTTGTTTTTATATTTGCTTCCATTTTAAGGAAACCCTTGCAACTAAAATGGATAGAAAAACCATCATGGCACTGAAGGATGTGAAAGTTGTTTACCTGCAGATGGGATTTTACATGTGCTAAGGTAAGATCTTTGACATCCATTAGCTCAAGAACCGACTTGGGCGTAGCTCCTGAAATCGCCACAACAAGATAAGACAAGAGACTTAGTGTTTACATAACTCCTTTTGCTTTAAATCAAACAAAGACAATGGTGAAAATAGAGACGGAAAAGTGAATAGTAGAGAAAGAAAAAGTGAAGCATACTTTCATGACCACCCAATAACTCAACAGCATGAACAAAGCGAGCATGAAGTGTAGTAGTCCATCGCATCCTTGGAGCTCTCATGCTTCGTTTAGCTGGAAACCTTGACATAAATCTTGATCTCATCAATCCCTGAGACTGAAAGGGGTTCAAGCTGGTGTTACCAATTTTGGTAGTAGCCAAATAAGAAGGGGAGGAAGGTAAGGAGGAATCCAAGGGCTGTTGAGCGAATGGGAAAGGAGGAGAAGGAGGGGGAGGAGGAGGGTTTTGGTAGACGGGAATTCCCCTTATGGGTCTCAAGAAACCAAACTCTTGTCCTAGCCCTTGTTGATGTTGTTGGTGGTGGTGCTGATGTTGATACAGTAGCGGATGTTGCAGTTGGTTGTGATGGTGAGGGAACTGGTTGTGATGATAAGACTGGAAAAGATTACCATTGCAATTGGCGGTGGCGCTACCGTTTTGAAGAAGCTGATGGAAGTGGTTGGAGTTGGAGTCTGAAACCCTTGGATTCGAGAAAGATAGCTCAAAGCAGTTATCAGGTTTTGCCATTGAAGACATGGAGCTTCTGGAGTCGAGACCTCTGGATGTGGGTTTGCTGTTCGGTGGGCTGATTTGCAAGGATAAATCTGGCTGTGCAGGGAATAACTCCATCTTTAACACCCACAAAAAACCACCACTTTTTAGCTCCCCCCCTCCTTTCCCTAATTACTCCTCCCTTTCTGCCTTCCTTGTCTCCTCGCTACTCTTGCTGTTGTCGTCCTCCCAGTATGTCCTTGAGCTATAACAGTAAGTAAAATACAAGGAGAGGTGGGTGTTAAGGGTGATCCAAACAGCAAAAAGGGTTTTGAACTAACTTTTTCCTCCGAAGGGGGGGGGTTGATCAGTAGTTGCAAAGATTTCAGGTTGAGAGAGAGAGAGAGAGAGAGAGAGAGAGAGAGAGAGAGAATATGTGAGAAAATGACACTTGAAGAAGATGAACAATAAGCGAAAGAAGAAGAAGGAGGAGGAGGAGGAGGTGGAGGATGGTATAATATAAGTATAGAGCCTAGCTTTTTTTTTGTTTTGTGGACGTCCTGGGGGGTTATAGCATAGGGTACTACTCCTCTCCTAGGCCGTGAGAAATGAAGAAAAAAAACATTAAAAACATAAATAAGTTAAATTGAGGGGATTTTGATTCCTTTTTTTTCTCCCTTTCTTTCTTTTCTATCCTTCTTTAATTTATTTCCTTTTTCCCTTCTTTTCTTTCGAGGATAAAAAGAAGATTTTTATATACTAATAATAATACTTTACTTTAACGTGTGCATTTGTCCCTCAACAACTCATACTTACCTTTATAACCCCCACGCACTCTCCTTTTTAACTCAATCCCTGCTGCATGCTCCCTATATTTCACTACCACCTTACATTAACCATATCATTATCTCATCAAATTTAATGACTCCCCAATCTTAAACAAAGTCACTCACATCGATTCAACCATTAAAACTTTTTATATAAAATAAATAGTTATATCAAATTTGACATGCAACAACGATTAAACTATTATTTACTTTTTATACTGTGTAAGTGATAAATGATAAAATCAAATTTGACATGCAACAACGATTAAACTATTATTTACTTTTTACACTGTGTAAGTGGTAAATGATAAAATTAATGAGACACGAATCTCAAATTGAAATGGTGTAGGGAGTATGATTAATATATACCCTTGATTCCAACCACTCATTTGGGCATAATGAAGCCACTAATTCCCACATTTTTACTTTCGGTACGTATGTTTGTATGTACATGACTTCTGGGCCCCACTAATCCAATTTCTCTTCCAATCTCGTGAGAATTTGAAAAGGTTATAATAATAATAATTAACAATTTTAGGGTAGATACACTTGCATGTATTATGTATATGGTCCTCCTAATTTTACGGAAACTCAAATTAACACCCCTTCCTCTAAAGCAGAGTTAAAGGTAAATTGTGATTGGTAGACACCCCTCGCTTCCTAAATGTTCAATCGACAAATGGGAAAATGTTAGTAATTTAGTTTGGATTAATACATATAGGACCTATAATTAATTACTAGAATATTGTTTTAAGTGTTCCCGGACTATAATTAAATTTAGAATCAAGTCAGATGAAACCCTGAAACAGAAATAAAAATTTTCTGATATTTTTTTCCGTAAAATTTTATTCAAAAGATATCAAACTTCTTACCACTTAAATCAATAAATTTCGATTAATTTTTTGGATTCAACTTTATAAGACTTTTCTTTCTTGTGCAAATCATGGTAAATTACCATTTCAATGGTTGGTGGTGAAGATAAAAAAGGAGAAGCCCCCCCTCCTTAATTTCGTATTATGTTAGAGAAAAGAAAAATTAACATGTCTACTGCATAATACAGAGTAATAGAATAAAGTGTAACTAATTAAAGTAATAGTTATTAGGGTAGTAATTACATTCTCTTGTTATTATAAAGAGTTGTAATGAAAAAATATAAGTTTATCATAATTCTCTATGTTATGTTTGGTAGTATTATTTGTAATTAAACACTTATGTAATTTATAAATTACTATAAAAATAATTAGCACGATAAAAAAGTTTTAAACAAGTAACAAAAATTAAAATCAAATCATCATATGTATTATGCTAGTAGAAAAAAGTAGTTGATAATACGTTAACTAAAAAAATAACAAAAAAAATCAACATTATATGTAATTTTATCTAATTGTTCTAGTGTTTCATATTTGTTGGGTTATTCCCTCTTTAATATTTAACATATGCCCCTTGTCATAAATTGTTGGTCCTTGGTTGAATTTATTATCATCATCATAATTTGAATCTGTATTATTAAGATTATGAAAATCTTTTTTCTTTCATGTACTCTTTGAAATACGAGACATCCCAATTTCACCAATATTGAAGTTATGAAGTATTCAACATACTAATATGATTCAACTTTTTTTTTATACTACACTAATGTGAGGTTAATATGAGAAATATTTTTTAGAACAACAAATACCCTTTCAACTACATTTCGAAACTTTAAATATCTCAAATTAAAGAGTTCGTGAGCCGTCTTCGATGCTTGTGTCTGACTCCATTATTTCAAATGTATCATACCTCACAATATGATGCAAGAAAACTTTTTGTATTAGCATATAATATATATGATACTTGAGTTCACAGTGCAAATGGACTGTAGTTTTAATTACAAAAATTTAAATAAAATTTAATTTAGAGAAAAATTTATACTAAGTTATAACCTTTTTTCTACCATAGAGAAATTAAGTAAAATAATATAAAAGTTACCATATATAACCTTTATTAAAAAATGTTTTCTTAAAGTCTACAACAACTTATTATAAGGATTATTATAAATAATTTATTTTTTACCATAACACTTTTATAACATGTAAATTATTTTTTATAATAAAATTTATGGCCATAACTTTAAAAATATTTAGGATTTAAATAATAAAATTTGTTGTCATAACTTTTTAAAACAGACATAATTATTTTTATAATATGATTTTTTTTAATTTATAATATAAATATTTTTTACCATAACCATTCCAAATCTCATACGTGCTCACGCTTATAATATAATTTTTATAACTTAAGATTGAAATTGAATATAATTACTTGTGTTGTTACTTCAATTCTCACCCTCCCTTACAAATTGAAAAGTATAATTCAGGTGCTCCAATTACACCAACTCAACCGGACTCACCAATTACAATGTTTACCCAAATATATTACTCCTATGTAACTACAATCAATTTCACCCAAATCCAATTATTAGGTGGTCTTCTAACACTACCTACATAACAAAGGCTTATATGTCAAAAAAGACCTTAAGAAAATGAAAAAAAAAAATCAATTAAGCCTCTGTATTGAATTTGCACCCAATTAAGTCTTTATCGTTAACTAAAATAATCAATTAAGCCCATCCATTAACGATTTCCGTCATTGACCATGTTGACCATTAATATAAATTGACTAGCCAATCAGATGGTGACACGTGACAACTTCTAGTTTAATATAATAATTTTCCATAAAAAATAACAAAAAAATTATTTAATAATTATAAAAAATCAAAAAAAATATAAGAAGGTATAAATATTATTAAATGTTAAAAATATATTAATATTAATATAAACTTATAAAAATTATAATAAATTATAAAAATTATAAAATTAATAAAAATATATTTAAAATTTTATAAAAAATGTATTAAATTCTATAAAAATCATAAAAAGTATTAAAATTAATATAAACTTATAAAAACATATATAAAAGAACATTAAGAGTTGAACTGGACTGAATCAGTCGGTTGGACCAATTAGACCAAAATCGAAAAAGGTGTAGGTCTGAAGAAAGCCATTAGACCGTTTGACTTGAGAATTGGACGGTTGAACTAATTTTTTTATTTTTAAATATTTTGATTTTTGATTTTGTGATGTTTTTATTTAATTGAAATGACTGATCAGTCAAACTGTAAAATTGGTGGTCTAATCGATTCGATCATCAGTCTGATTCTGAAAACTTCTGAAAACTTTGATTAGAATATTTCATTCTGACATATGCTAATAGTTGAATAATGTAATTTTGGTCTAATGGCTTTTGTTGGACCGGTGCCCATCCTAATTCAAGTTTTTATGACTTCTTTAATAACTTTTATAAGTTTATATCAATTTTAATATTTTTTACTTTTTTTTAAGAAATCAAATATATTTTTTTTAATTTAAATTATTTTTATTAATTTTACAATTAATTTATAATTTATTAGATTTTTATATTTTTATAATATTTATAATTTTAATAAGTTTATATCAATTTTAATATTTTTAAATATTTAATATTTTTTTTCTATTTTTATGAAAAGAATATTAGATTAAACATAAGATATTGCGTGGCCCCATTTGATTAGCCAATCAATTTATTTTAACAATCAACGTAGTCATTGACGGAAATCGTTAACGGTGGGGTTTAATTGGGTGCGAATTTAATTCAAAGACTTAATTAATTTTTTTTGTATTAGAACTTTTGTTGACATATAAGTGAACAACAAAAATATCACTAAACCGATATTATTATTTAAAATTACATAATTCTTTTTAAAACTTTTTAGGGGTTAAATTTTGGTAAAGTTAGAGTGAATGAGTATGCTTTGATTTTCTAATTGGTTATTTACATATTGTAATAATATTGCACATTTTATTTATTCCAAAATAAGTAATTGAGTATATGTTTTTGTGTAGCTTTAAAATTTGTTGGTGCATTCAAAGTTATAATGGGCATAGATGATTTCGAGTTTGAATTCTCATGTGATTCGAGTTTATTTTTAAGTTAATCACATCTAGTTTTAGATAATTCAAATGGTTCAAATATTAAAGTGAAAATTAATAATTGTAAATAAAAAAAATATGTCCAAAGAAATTTGATTTGAAAAGAGACGTGACAAAATTTGTTTAGCAGTTGAGCATTACTGGGGTTTTTCAAATTGCTTAAATTGTTGAAACATTGTAGCTCTGGTGTCCATCATCCATGGAGACCATTCATCACAAACCCCCTAGCCCTAGTAATTAATGTATTACCCATCTCTCATTTACCCTAGTAAAGTAAAAAAGGGGGCAAAGAAAAGATTTCCCAAGTATCTGACAAAGTTTTTTAATTCTAAACCTTTTGCATGGGTTGAAACGCCACAAATTTTCATTAGATAGTAATTAATAAATAATGCCTGCATGATTTCTGTGTGTTTTGAATGTACGATTCCCCTAATGCCATGTGATTAATTAATGACACACTAATACACAGCTACCCAACATGCTTCATGTTTAATTTTCTACTTTAGAACCGACATCAACCCTTTTTCTTGAGAGAGCCCATCATCCTTAAAATTTACACTCCAATTAAGATGCTAAAGTGGCAGCAGAAATTAACATTCTTCCTTTTGTTAAATTATGAGCTGATGCAAAAGCATTTTAGCACTTTGATTAACCCAGCGTGACAATACTTGAGTTTTGGGGGGTTGTGGCCCCTATTCTTTTGGGGTCCTACAATATCAATGCCTTTAATTGCTTCCATGAAGTTAAGGTCCCTACGATCGGTTTCAGATTTGATACACACTCAATCCCGCCCAAGATGATCCGTCGCTCTGATTTAAATAATACCACAATTTGATAGCCATAATCATGGTTGGTGCTTGGGAGATGCACGTGAACTTCAGTTTTCATGAAAGTTAGCTAATTGTTTTTTAGTTTGTATTGGAAATAAAGTAATGGGAGAGGACAAAAAAATGTAATAAGTTTGCAAGGTAATGTGTTGAGTGGGTTTGGAATCCAAATTTAGACATACAATGTTATATATACTTGGGCAGAAGAAGAAGGGCCATTTTTGGATTCTCTTTACCTTTAATCTCCTCGCCTTTGCTCATTTCAATCAATCCCCTTTCACAATCTAATTTCTATACTCAAATCTCTCCATTTAAATTTTCATCTTTTTTTACCCCTTCAACTTGTATTATTTGTCAAATCACCCTCAAAATAGATAGAAAACTTAAGGTGCTGACATGACATCAAGAAATTAATTAACTTTTTAATAATAATTTATTTAATTTTTAAATATTAAAAAGATAATTAATTGCTAACATGGCATGCATATGACAATCCACATGTATGTCACATCAACAAGGTTAACAAATATTAATTTTTCATCTATTTTGAGTGAGTTTCAAGGCTAAAAAGTAAATAGAGAACTAAAATGATTTCTTTTTGTAAAGTTGAAGGGTCAAATAAATCATTATGCCTATATGAAAATACTATATAAGTGCTAATCTAAAATATTGACAAGTGAGTGTTCTTTTTGAAGAAGAAAAAAAAGGATGGCAAAAGGAAAGGAAGAGAAAAAGAGAGGGGAAAGAATTATGAAAACAATTTAGGTACCAATATTTATTTTATGCATATTTTAACTTATTTACATATTAATTTTTGTATTATGATGTTTTCCAAGTCACATTTCCTTATTTAAATTATTGTATTTTGTTGAATTATCAATTAAATATTTAATTAATGTTTTGTTTGTGGATGATGCAAAAATTATATAAATAGTATTTTAATTATGTAAATTTTAAGGGATAAATTTATCATTTTCACTTAACAGTTTATTCTTATGCAATCAATCATGAACTCTAATAGCATCTTTTCTACAATTTTGTTAGCTACTAGTAATACTGCTTATAAATAGTTTATTGCTGTTAACTTTGATTTATCAAGCTTTTGATATAACAGTATTTAATATATAATTTACATATTTATTTTTTAAGTCATTTTGTCAAAATATAACGGAACATCTCATTAAACATTCTCAGGATTTTAAAATTCTCAAAACGCTTTAATAAAATGATTTGATACGTTTCAAATGTTTTTGAGTCAATCAAAAATGATTTCAAGGTGTTTAAAAGCATTTTTCAAGCATTTTAGTGTCTAAGTATAGATACCTTATATAGAGTTGCGATACCTTAGGAAGTTAGTAGCCATAGTCATTTCTAGAAGTGTAAAGTAGTATACATGTTCTCGAGATATTGATACCTAATCCAAAAGTATTGGTACTTACCCCATGGTATCGATATTTCCCTGTGTCAAATGACTATTTTTGTAAAAAAATATCAATACCTAGATTCCTTCTAGGTATCGATACCTTACCGTGTAGAAAAACTTTAATGCACAAATTTAATACTTACAACGATTCTATTCTCTCTTCAACTATCACTAAATGAGGGGTATAAATAAAGCCTCCAAACACTCCAATGAAGGTGAAATATAAGTTTCAAAGATCAAAGAGTATATTGTAAATAAACATTTATTGGGTAGAGCTTCTTTTATTTTTATTCAAGTGCTTATTTGTGTTTGAGAGAGCTTAAATTTGTAAACACCTACCTTATAGAGGCATTTCTTACTTCCACTAAATCACCTTTGTAAAAGGGAGTTGGTTTTCTAGTTAGCTTTTAAAAGTTAGAGAGGTCCTAACTGAGTATTTCTATCTTTAGCCGTTGTAAGAGATAAGGGAAATGGTTTCTATCATGGCTTTTGTATAAGATATGGAATTGTAAAGGTTATACCGTATCCTTCAAATGTGTCAAATCTAAAAGAGAAAATAAGAAATATCCTTAGAAAAAGGGGTAAGGTAGTAGAAGTGAACAATTGAAAAAAACTAAAATTATATATTTAGATAGCATAACTTTGTTAATTTAAAATATTTAAAAGACCTTCACTTTTACTACTTAATTTGATGTTCCATTTATTTATTTTAATAATAAATAAAATTTTAAAATTATAATTATTTATTTTTGTAGAATTTAATAACTTAATTTAAGTTCAAAGTATATTTAAAATATATGTTTTTTTTTGTTTCTTATCATATTTAAATAAAAAAATTAAGTTTAAAGAATAGGAAAAATTTTATATTTCAATTTTATTTATTCTGAAATAGATTAATACGATGTAAACTCTATTTTTGAATATTAATTATTTTAAGTTTAAGAATAAAATAACATATTTAGATAGCATAACTTTGTTAATTTAAAAACGGGATAAATATCAAAACTATACATGAACTTTGATTTTGATTTAATTGTACAGATTTGAAGATTAAATTATTTTTTATGTTAGATAAGTATAATTATTTATGTATGTCATATGTAAATGCAAAAGGTGTTATTATACCAATAATAATGTTTGTGGTTTGTGAAAATTGAATCAAATTGAAATTAAAGTCGATAAATTCTAGACTCAATTTGAAATTAGCAGGATAATAATAAAGAAAAATAAGCTAGGGTTCCCGACAGCATAGATAGGGAGCAATGTACCAAACATACATATCTTATGTGTATGGTGTAGTTTATTAATTGCATGTTTGGTGATTCAAAGTTATATTAATTGTAGCTACCGACACAGAGAACATACATAGAAGACTGAATATTGATATGCGTAGCTACTAATTAATTTCATGATTAAGCAGTGGATTAAAGTAAAGGGATCAATGTCAACCATTCCTTGGGAATTACATACCATTTCTTTTTAAACAAGTGTGGAAGCATCTATCTTGGTGTGGTGAGGGAAACAAATTAAAATCCCTAATCTTATTTACTACTCATTTTCTCAGTTTCCCAATGAAATGGCAACATGGAATCTCTCATTAATACCTACATTTCCTTTTCATTTAATTAAAATGGGTTCGAGTATTTAACTTGATTGGTATCGGTATTGCTGCTAATGTAAGAGATTATGAGTTTGAGCGCACTGAAACGCAGGGGAAAAACTATAGGTAATTCTAAAAGTGGTATCAAAATATGATTCTTTTTAATATATATAATCCAACCAAAGCTAAGTCATGCCACCCAAATCCAAAAGGCAAATACAATGATTAATGGGTTGGGTTAATAATCTCTAAACTAAAGTTGTATGAAATATTGGAAGTGCACCATCTGACTGAGATTATGGCCTACTAAACTATTTGTGTGGGGGAATATGTGAAAATGACTTGTGAAAGTAAAAGGGAAAATGGCTTCATTGATCTCATAATCAAGCTCTTTTTTTTCTTTTTTCTGCCAAATATAGTGAATCGTCGGATGATTGTAGAGATCACGTGATTTGTATAGTTAATGAATTGTGACCAATGGGACTTGACCAAGAATAGTTTTGATTAATCATAGAGCAGAGGAGGGTGAAAAATATTCATACCGACATTATATTTTTGTATTATTTCTATGGACAATATTTTATGTCATTCAAAATTGGCAAATGGGTCAAGATGTTTTTCTAAAAGCAAAATCCCAACTGTTTTCTGCATATATAAATCGAAACATTAAGTGCTCTCACTAGTTTGAACCTTAAAAGTAACATTATTACGAGACACAATTATGAATTATGAGACATTGAGTGTCTAAAATACTAATGAAGGATATTTGTATTAAATTAATGTAAATGTGCTTGATTTAAAGTGCCATAAATAAGTTATAGTTTAGGCATGAGTAGCTGCCAGCTTTGTAGAGCAACGTTTGATTTGGGATAATATCTATTCAAAGTATAATTAGTGGAGAACTTTAATAATTGATATTCCCTAATACATTTTTCTTTTAAGAGAAACGATGAGGGTTGGTTCTTTCCTTATAGGAAACACAATATTCTTAAGGAACTTGACCACACTTTTAAAAGAAGAAATTTCCCCTTAATCACACCCTTTTAACAAAGACTTAAAGTAGTAACCAACCCTTTTTCCATTTGAATGTATCAACTATCAAACAAAGATAATTTTAGGTATTTATGTCATATCATTTTTTTTGAGTGTCTATTTAATGTTTTATTATTATATAAATTTATATGTTGATGAAAAATTATTTTACGTTATTGATATATAATTTTGGTAATTATTTTATCCGAAATCTTGTGGTTCGAGATTTGAGATTCGAGTTCAAGGTTTGGGGTTTATGATTCGGGTTCAAAGTTCAGGATTTTAGGATTAAAAAAAATTACCAAAATTATATATCAATAACATGGAAAAGAAATGGTTGAAATGCCATTAAATAATTAAAAAGAGACCATAAATGATGTGGTGAGAAGGACCTATAAAATGATTTCTCGATATTGAATCACACACCAACATTTCTTGATTAATTAAAGCACTAATGAAAGCAATGATAATAAAGGAAATATGTAGTTTAAAATTATAAAAATTAATAAACGAAAAGTGGAAACATTTTGAATCTTTTCCAACGACTTGGAGCGAAAGGGGAGCTTATATAAGTGCCCTACAAATCTAGAGAGACTAGTGATTGAAAGAAATATGTAGATTTTGACAAGAACCCATTAACACATATAATTTTCCATCTTATTTTAATTTAATTCCTTGGTTTCACTTTCATTGCATTCCACAATGTTATTCTCTTCAAGAAAAGGTAGAAATGACTAATATGGGAAGGGGGGAAATTTGGTCCTACAAAACCTTAAGAAACACTCAATCCAATCACAATGGAATATGGTGCTCCTTTTTGGGAGGTCAAGGTAAAAAAGTGTGTAGGTTCCCACCAAATAGGAGCTCTTTGCCCCCACTTTTATTTATACAAAACATTCATTTCAACCCTTTCTTTCTTTTCCTTCATACACTATTACCTATTTTTAATTGTATTTTTGTTTCCCCAATATACAATTTATTGTCACTTATTCTTTGTTTTAAGGTAAAACATAAACAACAACAAAAACATTGATTTAAACAATAAAAATTATTCTATTTTTTGGTATTCTTATCGTCTGTTTTACGGTTTATGTTCGGGATTAATGGCTATCACTTTCAATAATATCATCTTCAAAGTTCGAATCTACATCTCCCTTTAAAAATACAATATACCTTACCGTTACACTTAACTTATTCTTGAAACCAGTCTAAATTTAAATATAAGCAATATAATTGAATAAAAAAAGATTTGTTTAATATAAAAAAAAATGCAATTTCTAATGTAGGATAAGGGAAGTAAAATCCTTACTTATATGTGGCCATAAATGATGGTAGAAAAATTGGTAAACCAGGCAAATTAATCAACATGGAGGGGGACCAAAGTGCCCAATAGGGAACGCCCAAAAGGCATCCCCTATCCCATGATTACTACCCACAATAATTTTGGGTGGTCAAATACATAAACTTAGAAATCCTTATATACATATGTATAGGATTCAGGTGTGTTCTCTAGAAGCTGATCATGCAAATTAACAAGAGTTGTAGCAGTCATGGACCAAAACAAACAAAAAATAAAAAAGGAGAGCAGTACTAGCCTTTGCGCATCCCTATAAAAAAGTTCTTGGACCGAAACTAGCTAATAAACCCTAATATGTAATAATTGATGTCTTTAAATATACACATTTGACTTGTCTTCTCTCAAAGGAATTAAATTTAATTGTTTAATTCATATAACTTTTTAAAAAATAAAATTCAAAATAAGTACAAAATTCGAATTTAATTAGCTACCACCATTTCCTCTATTAACACAATTATAAACTCCTCGATACCCAAATTTTTAATTCGGTGGTTGTCACTAAAAACGTGGGATGCACACTATTCTACTAGTTTATAACCTTACCCGAAGACAAAATAATGTGGGGTTAATTTGCTTTTGTTTAATGTATTAAGAAAAGCTGTAAAGGTAAAAAGCTAGGGGGGTGGGGGGTGAGACATAGTAGTAGGGGGAACGGTTGTGGAAATAATTTCGAGTTAAAGTATTTTGACTTAGTGAAACCAGAGCTTTGCCCTGTCATATTATATTGGGGCATGGCATCGATATTTGTTGGGATACAATTGATGGAAGGTACGAATTAGCTTGTTAGGTCTTCCCACTAGGTGTTAAAATGAAGCCGACTTACTGTTTTCTTTTTTACATTTTCTTCTATAAATTTGCTTTTACTGATTTCTTCTTTTTGGATGTTGTGAGATAAGTACGAAATGCTGGAATTGGGCTCTAAATTCCATGGCTTAACTATGATTGTGTGGGTTTGACAGGGGGGGGTATAGCAATGGTTTTTGGACAAAATAATTTTGACTAGGTGGCTAGCAGGGCCCATTTATTGAGAAGGTTGCTGTCATTATATACTAGCCAAAGAACATGCAAGAAAAAGAAATTTTGAGAAGAGTTCTGGTTGTGTTCTACAGTTGGTTTCAACATCTTATAGTCCAGATATCTCACCATTCCAAGGATGTAGAGAATTTTTTTTAATTATAAGTAGGATTTAACAAAAATGAAGTTCACATGATTAATGAAGATCTTATGAAAATGTGTTTTTAATCACATGAAGTAGCCAAAAAGTAATTTGTTCTGTAAGAAATGAAGATAGACCGTGGGTGGAGAAGATGGAGCTACCTCAGCTTCAAAGTCCAAGCAATACGTCAACTAAATTTCATAAACTATGGATATTGACGATACATAAATAAATAAATAAAAGGGAAAAAATGAACCTTTTTAGAGGAAAAAAAACATTCAGAAAAACAATGGAAAGCAAAACAAGAGTAGAACTCAAAGTTGTGAAAGAATGGAACAAACAATGTCATATGTGATTCTGGATATAATTTAATATAAAAAAAAAAGAATGTGGCAGCCATTGCATTGTCGCAATTTGCTAGATATGGACTGGTTGAAGAAACAGGACAGTGGTCCACTGGGTACCCTAGCATTGCCGCTATTGCTCCGATATAGATGCAACAGAAGATGCCCATGGATTTGACGACCCCATGAAAGCTAACAACACCCTCCTACATGGCCCTTTTGCTTCCGACTATTTCCCAAACAACTGCAACCGGAAAAAGGCCGTTGCTGGCTTATGCCCTTGCGCCCCCCCCCCCCCCAAGATAATCATATAATACAAGATAATATTGTTATGAGGAGCAACATCTAGGACTCGTCCAAATACAGAGTTTCCAGAGAAAGGACCTTTCTTCGCAGCCAATGAATAGACATTTCATTCGAATTTAATTATTATTAGTAATTAATTATAGAGAAAATTGAGCATATATTCCAGGTCTAAGGAAAATTATTTTGACTTTAGAGAACAAAAAAAAAAGAAGGCATTTCTCTGCATTTTATTCATGGACTACAAAAAGAATAACCAACCTAACAGACTTAAATTTTGAGGGGCAGTGGAAATATGCCTACATTCCTCCTCGGTAAGAATTAATTTGGACTTAGAAACAAAATTTACAAAAGTTACTTGGTAACCCAAATTCTCCTGTCAAGGACGGAAAATACTCGGGCCTTACAGAGAATCATTGCAACAGCAAATTGCCTCCAGTTTTGGAGGCCTGCACAAAGAAAGAATAATAAAAATGGTCCTAAGCTTTGGTTAATCTTCGCTGCATCTCCCTAAACCAATCATTTGGAGTTTCGAGTGTTGTTAGATCTCCATTAGCTAAGTCAGATTTCTCCTCGGTTTCTGTGAATCTATAACTTCAGTTCAATCTTTTTTCCCAACCTACACATGTTGGGCCCCTGACTTTAAGGCGCTTTGGCCCAACGCTCTTTCCAAACTCCTGCTGGAACCACCTCTCATCTCTGTGCTGCTCTCGCTGCCTGCTCATCGCTTCCTCATTGCCCGACTTCTTATACTTGATGGAGATGGGAAGTCTGCCCTTCATACCATTTTCTGGATCAATATTATGAGTTGGTTCATCAATTCTGCAGCCTTCAGATGGCAATGATTTCCCACATTTTCCTTCATGTTGGTGTTTCTTTAGTCGTTTAAGCCCCTGTCAGTGTTCATATATGAACAAAAGTACGAGGAAAAAACATCAAGAGTCCCACAAACAAGATGGAAGGCCCAAAGATTAATAAGAAAGCCACTGGTGATTGCAAATCACAACATGATAGCACTGAAGTCAATTACAAGACACACACTACAATAGTGGAAAATTTATGGATAGCTGTAACTAATTAAATACTGAATAAAAAGATAGCATCTTAGTTTCGACACTGAAAACGCAACTTAAATGTCCACGGGCAAATTACCACTCAATTATAAGTCAAAGCTAAAGCTAAAGCTAAGATAATGTCTGTTATAGTCAAACAACTTATAGTACTTGGATGAAGAAACTAACGTAAATAAGATCTCAGCCTTTGACTAATAAATAGTAGTAAAATCTCTTTTTCCTTTTTTAGTTCTTTTTTCATATGAATTCAAGTTTGCAATATAACTTAGGGATATAACTTCGGAAAGCTATTATTGTACCTGATGGTCAGACTTCTTTGATGACATGCTGTCATTCCCACTTCTTTTCTCAACCTTCGAACGTCGTTTAACCCTAAATACCTCTGAATCGGAATTATCACTGTCTCGGTCCACTACAGACCTACTCACTGGTTCATGAACACATGTATTACCGCTGTATTGATTAATACCAGGACAATCTTCATGTGAAAAACAGGATACAGACAATTTGTATGTAGTTCGCGAGACCTCTTCAGAGAACCGTTTATCAGTAGTGTTTCCTAGATTACCTAGCCCCTGTACCTGCTTTGAGATATGCAAATACCAAACGGCACTTAGTGAAGGCAGCAGCTCAAGTAGAATAGAGATACAAACATTACATAAGCATGAGGCAACCTAACAAGTGTAGATACTACTAAGGAAGAGAGCCGGATCTTACATTTTTGGTTGAGGACCCAACCTGCTCCGCCAAAGAACAGAGAGTTGATGCAGCAAAAGAGAGAGCATCCGCCGCTTCAGGTCGACAACTTGGAATATCAAGGCTAATTGAAGGCTGTTTATGTTCTAGTGGTTGACCCACAGTTGAAGTTGTTACACTCAACACTACA
The DNA here is from genome assembly GCF_007990345.1 of Gossypium hirsutum. Classification (NCBI taxonomy): domain Eukaryota; kingdom Viridiplantae; phylum Streptophyta; class Magnoliopsida; order Malvales; family Malvaceae; genus Gossypium; species Gossypium hirsutum. The sequence continues at coordinate 55,978,266 of NC_053444.1, forward strand.
TTAATCTCACAGTATGGAAAGAATCCATCCTCAAGATCGGACTGTGAATTATTTGACAGTGGATATGAATACAAATCATCACCATTTTCAGTTTGTCGCTCAATCTCTTTTGATATGGTATCTTCTTGCTCAAACTTCTTGGCAGCAGCTTCCATCTCTGCAACATCATCCCTCAAGAAAAGACCACGATAGCTCCCACAGGGGAAGTCAAGTGACTTAATATCTGCAACAGCCAATCAGGCTCATTGACAATCACATATCAAAAGGAAAATTTACCAAAATAAAGCAGGTTCAGAGGATTACCATGTCTAAGGCAAACAGGATGAGAGCAACAGCTGCAGTTAACAAAAGCAACATAACAGTCACGTTTACATAAAGTGCACACTATAGTTCTATAATAATATGGAGATACACTGGTGCATGCCCTCGACTTCATGACAGACCAACGCGCCCGATGCAGGAAACGAATCAGCTTTACAAATGAAACCTTAATGCAATAATGAGAGGCCAAGTCTGCAGGCAAATAGTCCAAATCATCCAGTTCTAAACTTGTGTAAAGAAGCATTGCTTCCTTGCACAAAAGTTCTTCATGAGGAAGGAGAGGCACTCTGTTGAGATGGGCATATCGCAAGCTAGCTACAGCCCCCAAAGGAAACCAATCACCAATAGCAAAGTTCACAGCCTCACCACAGTTGAAACCTAAATGATTATAATTAGAAACGTATGCATTTCAGTGAGAGCAGTGTAAAGACAACTTTAAAAAACATGGCTTACCATGACTAAATCCAGCATGATATGCACTTGGAAAGGTAATTACAAACTCTCCAGGCTGCTGCACAGCCTTGTAGACAGGGACCTCATGTTCCAACAAAATATTTGGGGGGAATAGAGTTGTTTTACCCAAAAGCACATCAAAAGCTCCATCTTCACCATCCACAGATAGGATATCATTAGTGTACACATGTTCCTTGACAACCTTCTCAAATTTTGAAGCAGCATGACTGGGTATCCCATACCAAGTTTTTGAAGCCCCACAGTGATGATAATTAATGCTGCCACAAAAGAAGAAAAGGATTAACTACAGAATATTAAGTAATTAACTGGAAAGTAATTACAGATTATTAGTACAGAAGATGTTTACCTATACAAATAATGATCTTCCACATGCCAAGCAAACATGCTAAATAGCATTCCTATGTAAAGCATGGGATCAGATACCCCCTGAAACAAAGTTCAATAAAATAGGACCATACATGTCAGATCAGCTTACAGAGTGCCAAAGTTGATAAGGAAATTTTGATCATTTCATTACCGGAATTGCCGTTTCAAGAAGACGCAAAGTGGACTTTGGCAGCCGTGACAGATTCTGAAATCAAAAGAAAAGAAACATATAGAAACCAATTCAACCAGAATTCAGTACACGGATAGAGCCAATCATAGAGCATTAGAAACAAATATGGCTTCCTCAATTCCCCTATATCTCTCTATCCAAATCAACCTTGAAGTCATTAAGTTTCAAGAGATTCTGGGAATGCTACATCCATACTTTATCCAAATAGAACATATAAATAATAATATAAACAGTTACTTTCCCTGGTACAATAAACCTTAACAATTTTGGGATTGAATGTATTGACCTTGTTGAACCCTCAATGGAACCACCACGCAGGAGGCACCAATCAAGATTTACCAAATCAAGCATGTAGATGCTGTTGGATAATTACTTCCCTACGACAGCAGATTCTCTAAAGCCCCAGACATGATTTATACCCCTACCATAATGACTGTAAGGCTGTCATAATCTATCTCTAAGACCACATATCAAGGCATAAGATCATTTTAATAGGATGGAGTCTCCTAGGCTTATTTTTTAAAACCACATCTGAACTTCCACTTATTCTGGACAGTCAACTAAAATCAACAAGTCTTACTAACAGGAGAATCTTTTTGGCAAAATTCTTTTGACAAGAAAAAGAAGCCATGGTTCTTCGTAGTACAAGAATGCATGAGTATAACTTGTAAACCAAACCACCACCGGGTCTTCTATTTCATGCCAAAATGTATAAATGTCAAGAGTTGTTACACTTTATGAGGCAGAGTTGAGAAAGGATCAAAAAGGAGGATGGAAGACCAGTCTCTTAACCATGAATCTACAATAAAACACACTGACATTCAATAAATGACCTAAGAATGAGATCAACCAGGCTACACAACAAATGACACTTGTACAATAATAGTAAAAGTAAGCAAACAGACCTTTACAAGATAACATTTAAAAAACAGAAAACTAAAAGGATAATAGTAATGAATTGAACACCTTCAAATTCCATTTGCTAGTTCCAAGTGGATCATTGGGAGAAGAAGAAAAGGCACTACCCTCAACATCACAAGCATATTCAACACTTTCTGTCTTCCCACAAGCAATTTCATGCCAAAATTCTTTTTCCAAGTATGTTGCAGGAAGACAACCAGCACTATAATATCTACGAGTAAACACCTTGTTCGCCATTTTCTCAAACTCACGAAATGTATAATTTCTGAAAAGTCACGTTCACATTCAGAACCAGAAAATGCTCAGGCACAAAATAACATCTATTTCTAGTAAGAAAGCTCACCTTCCACTCATGAAAAAGGTGACTCTATCATCATTATTCCACTCCGAAAGACGAAGAGGCTGTACCCTAGTTGTAAACTTGAACCCTAGTTTCTCCTTCATCAATACAACTCCAGCAGGAACAGCAGCACTTAAAGGTGAAACAATCTTGCATATTCCTACAATGTAAGGAGCAAGTATACAAAATGATTCAGCATTTATTTATTAAAAAGAGGCATTTTCTAGAAGACTACCTTCAATATTCAAACATGTATATCCCTTCTTCAGTTAGTTTTTGAATAGTATCATCAGACAGGAATAAAAGTACTAGGTGTAATGTAGCTATTTTGAGAGACCAATTTCTCTGTGCTAGTTTGTCAACATAATAACATATCTTCCATAAATACTATTGACACATTTGGCCCTGATAATTAATCAAAATAGATCAATTTGTGCATGACATGAAAACCGAAACATATTATTGCAACTAAATGAAAACCTTTTATAATAGATGTGTAGCAGCGAAAGGCAATTAGTACCAAAAAGATGAAACAGCAATGGAAGCATTTTTTATTTCTACTACAGATCTCTAGTCTTCCCAACATAAATTCATTCAGTCCCTAGATATACAATATTTTACAAATGCGTACGAAATAAAACATAGATATCAAACCATCATATTTCTCTATTTCTCCTTTTCATTTAGATTATATTTTCTATTACTTTAGCCTTGGGCTGGAGACGGGAACAGGGGTTGGTATTGAGGTTTGGAGATGGAAAAGTATAGAAATTGTTAAAGAAAAAAGCTAATAGCACAAGGTGCTACCATATCTTGAAGCTTCAGGAGCAATTTTCTGCAGATAAACCAAAGGATCTTCAAACTCTTCCTTTGTAGGGAAATATACCGGACATTCTGGAATTTTCTCAGTCCATTCTAGATCGTTAATGTCAAACTTATCAACCTTGTGCTTCGCAAAGGTGCCCTCACTTGATGCACCATTTGACCTAGAAAATGACTCTGCACTCCCTTGTAACCTCATTCCACGTGATGCTGAAACTCTCAAAGCATCTCCTCCACTTCTAGCCATCATGTTTGTGACACAATAAGTCCTAGAGACAGTTTCTGATTTTACTCGTTGAAGCCTTTTGCGCTTCAACAACTCTAGCCCATTTACCTCTTTGGACAAAGACACTCTTCCTTCCACCTACCAAAAGAATTAGAGAAACAAATTAAGAAATCATATACCAGCATAGAAAATTAACAACAATACAAAAGCAGCTTCAACATTCCACACATACAAAGTTGAATACTTCTACTTTCTAATTGCATTAGCATCTAATTGCTATCCATGTGACCTCCATTTGTGTCCACGGCTGCAATGTTCATAACATATATTAAATGCATATAGCCAACACCAGCAGTTAGAAATTTTTCAATAAGTTGTAGCTATATTTAGTTAAAACTCTGCAGCAGATTAACTACTATCAGCTTGACCCATGAAAAGCTTAGATTTCAATAGAGCTCTTAGCAGAACAAATTTTCTCAATACTCCTGCCAATTTGTTTGAACCACTGCCAAAGTAATTAGAAAATAAAAACATATTCTAGTCAAGACATTTAAAGATCTCCACGGAACAGAGTAGTAAATCAGGCAACATAATTACGATGCCAAACATTATATAAAAAGAAACAACAACACAGAACAAAGACAGTGAGAAAGAATCTGCAGCCGTGTTTCAATCACCTTAACTAGACTAGGCTGTCCATCTAGAAATTGTTCTAAATGGGAAACCATGTTCGTTAAGGAATGACACTGTCAAAAGGATAAATTAAGAAACATGCGTAACCATTTATAACCACGACTGAGAATGTGAAAACAAAAGGCCGACATCAATCTGAACCGTGATACTTTCAAAAGCATGCAGAAGACAGTTTGCTGAATCCAAATCAAGTCAACGGCCCAAGGTTAAACTTACACCTAAAAAAACGAGTCAAAGGCCTATGACCAGTTGAATTAATCATGCATATACACGGTATTACCAGATCAACATTTAAACCAAAATAGTAATAATAAAGTTAAAACATTAAAAATTTAATTTTATCCACAAAATTTGAAAACGTTGTCAAAATAAACTCTACCTTAAAGATTCAACAAAGAGACGTGTAAATTATTTGATTAATAGAACAATGCAGCATCTATCATAATCATCTCCTCGCAGAAGCCCTCGATAGAAACATCGGAAATAGAGTCCGTACTTTTAGTTGTAACTCTAAAATGAATGATAAAAGTAAAATGTTAAGCAATGTGTCTGCTACAAAATGCATGAAGAACTATGTTGATTGCATGAAGTTTCCATTGATCCAAATCTTTTCTCTAGACTTCAAAAATTAAATTTCTATTTTATTTCAAAAGATATAGAACAAATCTAGGAAGCGGAAATTTTGTGAAAAATAAACGATTTAAGAAAAAAAAATTAGAACAATGCTTGAGATCCGTACAACGACTGTGTATATAAAACCGTGAAAAATCGATTAAAGAAAGAAAAACAGAAAGACTTCAACAGGGAATTGAAGTACCATCTCATTCTGCAATGATTCTTTGTACGCCGCCGTTTGGTCGCAATTCACCAACCGAAACAACTCAGAGAACAAGGAAAAAGAAGGCGCAAAATCCGCAAATACCAAACCTAGACCACGATCTTCACCATTTGCTATCAAACTAAAGCATTAAGCATCAACCAAACTCGCCACATTCTCACGACGCGCGGACGGATACAGACTCGGAGATCCAAATCCGAGCCACGGGAACAAATGCTTAAAATATCATAATAAATTAGCAATAGTAGAGAGATCAGTAGATTCCGGCGAATCAGAGACTTCCTTCGCTGGGGAAAAGAGCTGTTTCCCGACGGAGAGAGGAGGTTTTCCGACGAAAGGTATGAGAGAGAAACAGTAAATGAGAAATGGAAAGAGAAAGAGAAAAAGCAAAAGGGAAGGCTTAGAAAAAGCGGAAAAAAGCCAACAGAGGATAATTTATACGTTTTATACCCAAATATTATGCGGGAAAAAAGAGGAAAAATTTTACGAAAAGAAAATGAGTAATGAGGACTTGTGAAGGGAGGAGGTGGTTGTTAGGTTGTTAAACCAAACGCCTTGCCAGCCCCAAACGCATTGGTAAACACATTAATAAAATTTTAATTTTAATTTTTATGTTTTAACAGAGGCTGTGTTATCCAATACTTTTCTGGTCCCTGTTCTGTTTCGGTCAGAGAAAAGAAAGAGTCGGAACTGGAAGGATTACATTTTGACGCTTACTTAACCGCATTATCTAAACTTGCATATTAATCATATCACACCGTCCATTGGACTTAATCACCGATGTTTAACGGTCAACAAGTAACGAACTCCGTGGATTCCGCATTCTAGCTAGCACGTACATGTTGCTTCAAATAGCTGAGTTGTACAATAACAGCGTCACCTACCTTCAAGTTAGTTAGGCTACCATGGGAAAAGACAATCTTCTCCCTCTGCCTCTTTCCGCGAGGTGGTATTGTTATAGGATGCCATTACTGGTACGAGGGAAAAAATAAAAATAAAAATAACTATCCGTTGTTTTTTTATTTTGAATAAATTGATTCCTTTAAAATATATATAAATTTAATTATATTAATTTCAAAATTAAATAACTAATGACAATTAACCGAGACTCTAATATTTTATATCAGTTATACATCATTTTGATCGGTATGATAATAATTTTAGCTATTAACATTTATATATTTTGTATAAATGTTACGTGCTAAATTTGTTAAATCAAGACAAAAATAACATAATGCGTAAATATTACGGATTAATTTGTTAAATTAAGATCAATTTGACACAGTAAATTTTGAGAAATAAAATTTTCATTATACCAATAAAAACATGTACAATTAACGAAAAAACATTGTGATTAATTATATTGAGTTGCTTGCACTAGAAATTAATAATGATTAAATTGCAACGGGGCTGATTTGCTCAATTTCAAAATTGAGAGAGATTAAAGAGATCTTTTTACTTTAAAAATAACATTTAATATTGATTGAGTTTGTATTATCTATTAACCAGATCCCAACTCAGTTGTAAAATTATCAAAAACTTTTATAAAGCAATGGATTTTTTTTAAAGTAATTTTATTTTTTCAAAAAAAAATTTTAAATCAAAGCCATTTTGATTGTTATATAATTTTTTTTATAAATTTATTACATATATGTTTAAATCATATCATAAGTTTATTATAATCTAATTTATTAAAAAATTGTTGTTTTACCCATTTCTAATAAATTTTATATAATTTATAAGGATTGTGTTTATGTTTACTGTGTATTGATTTGTAAAATATTTTAATTTATTAATGTGTCATTTGGTTATTAGTACAACTATACGAGGAAAGAGCTTATTTATATTATATTAGATATAGAATCAATAATTGTCCGTGAAACTAGAAATATGAGTAAAAGGTCTTATAAAAATTAAGATTTTTTTTTTAAAATAAGCAAAAATCTCCCTTTTATTTTCACAAAACAAGTAATATGAATAGCTAAAAATTACTAATTGAAATTAATTTATCAATAACTTATATATTAAAACATAGTGAATGAATAATACTCTTATCAACTTAACAAAAGTATTTGAAATTTTTAAATATTTATATTTGTAATAAAATAGATTTTTTTATAATGTATCTCATTGAATAAATTATATATTACGCAATAATGTTTAAAAGTGTGGATAAATCTTGAATATCTTACATACAAATATAATGCAAATATCAAAATGAAAATAATAATATACTAAGAATTCTATCACACGCGTATATTTATAGAGATTATGTATTTAGAATAACATACAATAAATAATGAAACGTATGGTTTGAAACTAATTAATAATAACAAATTAAATATTTACAATAAAAGTATATTTAACTGTGAGTAAAATAAAATTTAAACACATAAATTTCCCTAAATAAATAAATAAAAACAGCCTAAACGCCTAATTAAAAAAAATGGCCTTCAAGGCTAATTTAGCCAAATAAATCGTATTGAAAATACTAAATGCACTACAATTATTTATCATAGTGTTGTCATCAATCTTGAGTTGATGTTGACTTAACTTGTTATACCAACTCAATCAATAACATTATTAATATATACAATTTATGGAGAACCCTAGCATTTAGCCAATTGTTCAAGGGTTTTCACCATATCTCCAAGATCGTGGGAACGATCCACAAGTTGTGCTAGTGTGGTAGTTCAAAAAAAAAAATATATATATATATATACAATTGATCAAGTTAATAAAGTATGCATAGTAAAATTAAAATGTATAAAAAAATTAAAATTAAGTTTTGGTTGAGTGGTAAATTTAACATTTTACTAACCTAATTAGCATGCATTCAAATACCACTATATGCATATTTTATTAGTTTTTTTAAATAAAAAAATTATAATACCATCAAATAATGTAACTTAAAATAAATATAAAAGGACATCAATGTAATTTTTTTAACTGAGTTGGTGCCAAGAGTCAATGTAATTTTTTTAACCAAGTTGGTGTCTAGTTGACTCGTGACATCAATTCTATGAGAGGTTTAGGCTCCCTTTGGATGGATGGTGAGATTGGCTCTCGTGAGGTTGAAAACAATGGTGACGGTAAGATTAGTTATTGTAGCGGTGAGATTAAAATCAACGGTGAGATACGTGTTTAGACGCAAATGCAGTAGTGACAGTAAGGTGAATTACAATGAAAATACAAAATAATCATTAAGGACATTATATTAAATTTTATATATAAGTAAAATGTGGACATATTATTTAATATATTTATTTAAACATTTCACTTAATTAATATATAATTATATAAATTTTCTATTACATGAAAGGAATAAATTTTTTCTTTAAAATCTTTAAATTGAAATAGTTAAAAAAGAAAATAACTTATAATTGTTACGATAAGAAATAAACTAACACCAAAATAAAGATTGTTTTGTTAATAATATGTATTAATTTATTATATAATAAATATTATTTTATTTTTAATTAAGAATTAAAAAAAGATTGTGAAGCCGCAACAAAAAAGGAATGTGAAGGAAAAACAATAAAAATGAAAAGAAGGAAAAAAGAGGGGAAATTACCAATAAAAGTCGTTTTTTTTCAAAATTTACTGAAATGGGCCGATTTTTTTATTATTTACCGGAATGGTCCATTTTCCGGGAAATCTCGGCCACGTCAGCGCGATGTCACGGTACGTGTCAGGACATCGCGTACACGTCAGCGCGACCTGCTGATGTGGACGCTGTAACACCCCTTACCCGTATCCAACACCGGAATAGGGTACGAGGCATTACCAAAACACATACACTTGTAAACGTATTTAACCGAGTTATAAAATTTCATCAAAATTAAAACTTTCAAAATAATTAACATGTTTCTATAACTTTTCACAATATATCCTCAAAATATTATAATCATAATAATTAGGGCCTGCGAGACCCGATACATACTCATGCAATTTAATGCTTCATTTCCATTTCATTCAATTCGCAATTTCTCATGCTCATAATTTAAATCATATCACTAGCAATTTCCATTTAATTCACGTACAATTCAATGACATCAAATTCAAAACTAATACGTATTTACCATTTAACTCAATGTTTATTGATTATACCATTCAATAACACATTTATGAAATTCTCAATTTAGCAATGAAAATATCACTTTAGTTTGAATAACAACATCGTCCTGATATAAATACACTACCACTTATCCATTTACTTTAATTCTTTTGGGCCCATTTGTCACTTACCATCCTTAATCAAATTAGGGAACGGTCACGGAAAATTGAGTACTTCACTTTCACTTTGCCATAGTATAACTATGGTCTTACGTATGATCAATTATCACTTGTCCCTGATCAGATAAGTGTAGCCACCTATCACTTTGTTTCTTGATCAGATAAGTGTAGCCACTTATCACTTTGTTTCTTGATCAGATAAGTGTAGCCACTTATCACTTTGTCTCTTGATCAGATAAGTGTAGCTAAAGCTATCACTTATCACTTTGTCTCTTGATCAGATAAGTATAGCCGAAGCTATCACTTATCACTTTTCACTTGTCACTTGATCAGATAAGTGTAGCCGAAGCTATCACTTATCACTTTGTCACTTGATCAGATAAGTATAGCCGAAGCTATTACTTATCACTTTCCACTTGTCACTTGATCAGATAAGTGTAGCTAAAGCTACCACTTATCACTTTGTCACTTGATCAGAAGTACTCAAATCCGGCGTTCCGCTCAATTTGATCATTTATTCATATATCAGGCTTACCAACATGTGTTAATTCATAAACCATTCATGGTATTATTTCATGCCAAATCATATACTGAATATACCATACACACATACTATGAAACTTTATTTTCACACATGAGCTTAAACCATGATCAATAATGCACAAAAATAAGCATCATTCATATTTCATCGTTTATGAGTTATAATCAAACATATGACCATTTATACACGAATCATTCATATATTTCCCAATTTTCCTCCTCCTCCTCTCCATTCCACATCCTTAATGTGTATAACACACTTAAACAACATTAACCATAATTTCAATATTCACTAACATGTATATTCAAAGCTGTTTATCCGAGTCAGAGTCACTAAATTATTTTTATCCGGAGCTACAGAGCCCCAAATTAAGATCTGTTAATTTTTCCTGAAACTAGACTCACATATCTTCATACCATAAAATTTTCATAATTTTTGGTTCAGCCAAATAGTACAGTTTATTCTTTAAAGTTTCCCCTGTTTCGCTGTCTGACAGTTCCGACCACTCTTCACTAAAAATTAATTATCTCATTGTACAGAATTCGGATGATGTTTTAGCTTGTTTCTTCTAAAAATAGACTCATTAAGGATTCTAACCATATAAACTATAACTCAAAATCATTTTTGTACAATTTTTAATGATTTTCCAAAGTCAGAACAGGGGAACCCGAATTTATTCTGACCTTGTCTCACAAAATCTATTATATCTCATGATTTACAATTCCATTGCTCACATCATTTCTTTTATAAGAAACTAGACTCAATAATCTTTAGTTTCATATTTTATTCATCCTCTAATTCAATCTATACAATTTTTGGTGATTTTTCAAAGTTACACTACTGCTGCTGTCCAAAACTGCTTTAGTGCAAAATGTTGATTTCCATTTTGCCCCAAATTTCACAGTTTATACAATTCGGTCCTTTCTCAATTAACCCCTCAATTAATCTAATTTTCTCAATTAGTACTTTACTAGCCATTATAAGTTGTTACACAACTATTGAAATTCAGAATTTCCACATATAACTCTATCTTCAAACTCTTTTACTATTAGGTCCCAAACATTCACTTTCTATTCAATTCTTTCAATAAAATCAGCATATGAACAATTTAAAGCTCTAATTTCATGCTAAATCATCATATACTTCCAGCACATATTCATATCAACTTTTAACTTCTTTCATAAAATCAAAAACTAATGGATTTAACAAGTGGGCCTAGTTGTAAAAGTCATAAAAATACAAAAATTTCAAGAGATAGTCAAGAATTGAACTTACTTGTAATAAAAATATGAAGAACCAGCTTGAAGAAGCCCTTCCATGGTGTTTTAGCTGATGAGAATTCAGAAAAATGAAGAGAAATCTAGATAATTCCACTTGGGTCCTAACTTTATTAAGCAAATTTTGCAATTTTCCAATTTTGCCCTTAATTCTCCTTACTTTCTTGCTGATTTCATGCCTCTTCCGTCCAGCCCAAATAGACCTTGGGTCTATTTGCCTTTTAAGCCCTCTTCCTTTTATCATTTAAGCTATTTAATCATTTCCCAAAATTTTGCATTTGTTACAATTTAGTCCTTTTAGTTCAATTAATTATCGGAACTTTAAAATTTCTTAACGAAACTTTAATACTAACTTTTTAACACTCCATAAATATTTATAAAAATATTTATGGCTCAGTTTAAAATCCCCGAGGTCTTGATACCTCATTTCGATTCTAATTATTTTAATATTTATTTCTAGTGCACTATTCACTATTTCAAAAATTTTCCTAACTTCATATTTAACTTATACTTACTAAATTAATAATATTTTCTACCCATTTGTCGAATTTAGTGATCTCGAATCACCGTTCCGACACCTTTGAAAATTCAAGCCATTACATTTTTTTTTCGTCGGATTTGTGGTCCCGAAACCACTGTTCCGACTAAGCCTAAATCGGGCTATTACAACTCTCCCCCCTTTAGGGATTTTCGTCCCCGAAAATCTTACCAAATGGTAGGTTAATGATTTACTTCCACAGTATATTTCAAATTCACACATGATTTTGGATTTTCATATCTTTTACAGATAATCACATAGATTCATAAGAAAATCAGGATAGCGATATTTCAGCATCTGAAGCTACACAAAGTATCGAAAAATTACAATCCATATAGAATGATATCCATTTTGATAACCTGAGTAGTTTTCAGAACTATCAAATATTTCTCTCTTTTTATATTGTCCTCATTTTCTAATTCATTCACTTTTCCGACCACATTATTATTCTCCCGTACACGAACTTCTGTAACACTTCACTCGTAAGCTTATTCAACCAAAATCTCACAAATTTCATTGTAACATTTTACTAATATGGGGGTGAGTGTAGTAAAGCCTCAAATTTATCTTACATATAAATGCGCATAACACATACCATCACAAATAGCCAATTCATTACTAAGTTCACATTCTCAAAGCATTTAATAAACATTTGCTTTTAATCACTTTTGTTCTCAACACAAAATTCTAACTCAAATCACTAATTCACAATCAGAATTTCTATATAGCATCATAATCCAAATATCATAACTCATATGCTTGTATAATTATAACATTCATCAATAAAAAAATGTTTTATTCTTTGATCCATACCTTTATGAGTTTCAACTCATAATCAATACATTTTCACTCAAACATTTTAGTATTTATTTCTATACTATTAGAATTAACTCAGTTGAAAAATATATCTGTCTCATCAAGATAATTTTCGTCATAGAACAATACTGATAAGGGGGTGATGGTGAAGTCATAAATCTTTCAACTTGCTCTCATAGATACATATATATATGATTTTGTATTCATCATCAATGTAATACCATCATAACCACGTAATTCATTCCAAGCAAATTAACACATCTATTTATTACAAATGTTTTCTGTCACTCACAATTTCACACAACGAATTTACTTACTCAAGCTCAACGTTAATATCTATTTAAATTCCAATACTTGGCTTCTATTTTACTTACCGACATTTGCCAAATTAGAGAACGTCTTACGGAATTGTGTACTTCGTTTTCTCGATGCCATAGTCCAACTATGGTTTTACACGTAATCACAAATCACATACCGATGCCATAGCCCAACTATGGTCTTACACGAAATCACATATCACTTACCGATGCCATAGCCCAGCTATGGTCTTACACGGAATCACATATCACACATATCACTTACCGATGCCATAGCCCAGCTATGGTCTTACACGGAATCACATAATCACATGTTCACATGTTGCCATGGTCAAACCATGGTCTTTTCCGTCAATTCATCACATATCACTGAACGAAAGTACTCATTCCTGCGTTCTACTCAATTTGACTTCCAATTCAATTTTTCATACTATTATAATATTCATGGTTTAGACATAAAACAAAATATCTTATTATCTTTAATTTAACAATTAAACATAAGATTCTATCATATGAACATACTAATTTCACTTATTCAAGCAGATGTACATACACACGTTCCATCTATTTAAGTAAATTTGCTTATCATATTCACTTAATCAAATATGTTGAGCACATAGCATTATATAATCACCAACATACTTGGATGAGCTTGTCACAACATAAACTTTTTTTTTAACTTATAGTCATCTCTTTTCATACATGAACACATCCATATCACAAATTTTTATACTTACCTTTCCAAATTCCAACATAACGTGAGCATATTTCATTTATCTCAATATCATTTTTAGCATTATCAAAAATAGCTCGATTGAAAATCATCTCTGTCTTAACAAAGCAATTTCGTTAGAGCCCGGAGATATCACATCATCAAGAGTAATAACGTGGCATGTATAGCTAGGCTCACATATGCTACGTTTGGTCCGAGAACCGACTAAACCGTAGCTCTGATACCACTAAATGTAACACCCCTTACCCGTATCCAACACCGGAATAGGGTACGAGGCATTACCAAAACACATACACTTGTAAACGTATTTAACCGAGTTATAAAATTTCAAATATTGACCATAGTCTTTAAAAAAAATCACTTTAAACTAAATATAAATATTCATATATCATTCCATAAATCTGAAATTTATATATTTAAATATTTACATACTAAATCAATTCATAATTTATATCATACATTCTTTCTCATATTTTTCAATAGTGTCAAATCAACTAATCTCATTTTCAAATTTCCATTTCAATTATTTACCCTATTAACAAGGCTCGGACTCTGACAGATACGCGGATTCCACCCAAACACACCAAAATATCCAACCTAAACACACCCGAAATAATTTAAAATTTGCTGAACCTCGTTAAAATTCTAGTGTTCTTTATTTTTGTTCTGCATATTTTGCAAGTGTCATTGTAGTGATTTATTGTGCTATTAAATTACGATAGAGGGATATTCTGGCTAGGAAAGATCTGGTATGTAAGCGATCCTCGTGATCCACCTCTCTTTCCTGGGAATTGAACTTAGTGTGATTTTTCAGTACCAATAATTTTGGTATGTGGCAGTGTGAGATCCTGGATGTCTTATGTCAGCAAGAGCTGGATATAGCCCTTGAAGAAAAACCTGACAAGATGGATGACAAGGAGTGGGCCAAGATCAATAGACAGGCGTGTGGTACAATCCGCCTATGTTTGGCCAAAGAGCAGAAGTACTCCGTCATGAGGGAGACATCAGCGAAGAAGCTGTGGGATACATTGGAAGAAAAGTTTCTAACGAAAAGTCTTGAAAATAGGCTTTATATGAAAAAGAAACTTTTTCGGTTCACGTATGCACCCGGTATGTCGATGAATGACCATGTGAACTCATTCAATAAAATTTTAGCAGACTTGCTAAATTTGGATGAGAAATTTGAAGATGAAGACAAGGCATTATTGTTGTTGAATTCCCTTCCTGATGAATATGATCATCTTACCACCACATTGCTTCATGGGATGGAGGAAGCTACGTGGGAACCGGAGGAAATTATGAGGAAACAGTACCCAAATCTCTTTTCCGGTAAGATTTTCGGGGACGAAAATCCTTAAGGGGGGAGAGTTGTAACAGCTCGATTTTGGGCCTAGTCGGAATAGTGGTTTCGGGACCACAAATCCGACGAGGGAAAATATGGTTATTATTATATTTTTATGGTCTACAATTTCACGGAAAATTTTCGTAAAAATTTCGTTCGAAAATTTCGACGTTTGGGCACTCAATTTAGTCAAAAGGACTAAATTGTAAATAGTGCAAAAGTTGAGTTCTATATGTAGAAGTATCTAATTGATATGAAATTTTAAATTGGAGGTCTTTATGTGGTAATTAGACCATTAGTTAGTTGATGGACAAAAATAGACATAAGAAATGAGAGAAATAGATTTTTTTTAAGTGGGGGCATATTAGTCATTTGGTAATAAAAAAAAATAAAATGGGAAAAAGATGACAAAAATCATCATCTTCCTCATTAGTTGCTGCCGAAATTTGAAGGAAGCCATAGCTAAGGTTTCTTTGCTTTCTCAAGCTCATAGTAAGTGCATCCTAGCCCCGTTTTTAATGTTCTTCGTATTTTTGGAATCCTCGTAACTCGGTTTAGCTTATTCTAGCAATAATTCGTGTTAGGGCTCATATTTGGAAAAATACCCATAGGTGAAATGTGTTTATTTTGCTGTTTTATGGTGGAATATGAAGCTATAAATTATGTTAAACAACTTTTGCTAAGCGATTTTAAGCGAAAACGGGTAAATAGGCATAATCGGTAAAAATAATTATTGTTCATAAGTGTATGTTAGAGTGAGAATTTGATGTTGCCATAGAAGGGAAAAATGTTCAGCATGTCATAAAACCTAAGAATAAGTGATGAAGTTTAATTTCCGAGTTTGGGGGCAAAATTGTAATTTTTCAAAAAGTTGGGTGGTGGATTATTTTAATGAATGTGAACATTAAATGAGTTAAATTTGCTATTATAGATCAAGAAAGACGTGAAGATTATCTCAAACGAGGAAAAGAAAAGATAGTGGAGTGAAGTGCAATATTACGATATTTTGCACCGAGGTAAGTAAACACGTGACTTGATGTATTATTTCGACATTAATTGATATATGTTGAGATTTATTTGGAATTAAAATAAATGTTTGGCCATATCCTAAAAATGTTGTTAAATCGGGAAAGGTGGTAAAGGGTTGCAATATATGATTTATGGGTTGAACACTCGGAATAAGCCGAAGTATGTTGTACATAAAGGGGTTGCTGTGTGCTGATTCCCCGATTCATTGGTGGTGCTATGTGCGATATCCACCGTATCTTTGAAATGTGAAAGGGGGTTGCTATGTGCTGATTCCCCCGAGGGGTTGCTAAGTGCTGATTCCCCAGTTCATTGGTGGTGCTAAGTGCGATATCCACCGTATCTCTAAAATAAAAAGGGGGTTGCTATGTGCTGATTCCCCCAAGGGGTTGCTAAGTGCTGATTCCCTGATTAAGTGGTGGTGCTAAGTGCGAGATCCACCAATAACGGTTAACATTCCGAGTGCTCAACGAAAAAGTGTGGAAGGTGAATATTTCCATATGGTGGAAATTTTTATGGGGCAAATATTGAGTTGGATACTAAATCGATCCATGTATGAGATGGGAGAAAATATCAAAAACGAAAAAAAGAACGATTTAGTTATAAACTGTGTTGAACAACAGCAGATGGGTAACTTTGAAAAATCACCATAAATGGTGGAAAATGAATGGGAAGCTGAATAATATATGAAATTGAAGCTGAATGTGTCTATTTTCATATGAAATAAATAGAATAAGCAAAAGAGTTGTATTTTTGGAGATATCTGAATTTTTACTGAAACAGGGCTGGATTGATTTCGGGATCCCCTGTTCTAACTTTGGAAAATCACCAAAAATTGTACAAAAATAATTATGGTGTGAAATTTATATTCCTGGATTCCTTATTCCTCTCAATTTCCTTCCAAAATTCTCTCAAATCCATATTTAATTTCAATTTCCCCTCAATTTCATTTTTTAAAATAATTTTATATTTTTTTATATTTTTTTAAAATAATTTTAAATTTTTTTATATTTTCATCAATGGCCGGATCATTGATTCGTCTTGATAGGAATCACATATCGGTGGAGCAAATGAAAATGGTAAGTATTAAATTTAATTTTTAAATATTATTTAAGATTTTTTTATTTATGTATTTTTAGATAATTATCAATTTATTATTTGTTATAAAAGTCTGAATATCGGTTATTGGAATGCAATATCCGGAATATGCATGCTCCTCCATCACCGTTAGTAGAGAACTACCTGTGGGAAACGGGTTTTTGGCACATGGCGACGGTAGGCCGGGGATGCAAGTTGGACCTGAAACTGATCAGTGCGTTGATCGAGAGGTGGAGACCCGAGACGCACACATTCCATCTTCCATGTGAAGAGTGCACTATTACTCTAGAAGATGTCCATCTGCAATTGGGATTGCCGGTGGACGAGCACCCAGTCACCGGGTCTGCCCAATCTAGCAATTGGGAGGCGATGTGCTACGAGCTTTTGGGCGCTATTCTGGATAAAATGGATGGAGGTAAGGTTGAGATGGGCTGGTTATGTGCCACCTTCGCCGATCCGAATGAAAATTCAACCGAAATTGAAAGAATCTGATATGCTCGATCATATATTCTTCAAATAATTGGAGGTTATCTGATGCCGACACGTCACGGAGCCGTGTACATCTAAGGTGGTTGCTAAAACTCGTTGATTTTAGAGGAGCCGGTGAATTTAGTTGGGGGTCTACCGTCTTGGCAACATTATATCGGGAGATGTGCGGGGCGACGCGACCGAGGAGAGCAAACATCGGAGGTTGCTTGTCACTACTGCAATCATGGGCACGGTTTCGCTTTTCATTTCTACGTCCTCGAGTGAACCACCCATATATATTCTCACTCGTAACGAGGTAAATTTTATATTACATTTTTGAATTATTATGTAGATTTTTTAAAAATAAAAGTATGCTAAAAATTTATTTAATTAGGTGGAACCATCCGGCAAGTTATCGTGGATTACCGTCTGAACTTGAAGATATACGGCTTCTATTGGAGCAACGGTCGGAAGCAGAAGTAAGTATTATTGTAAATAGATATTTCCATACATTTGCTAGTCGATTGATATTTAGTATTTAGTATTTAGTATTATGTATATAACTAATATTTCTATCATGTTCATATAGTTTCAATGGACACCATACAATGATCCGGCAATTCGGGTAGTAATCCCGGAAGAGTTTTTACAAAATCCGAACGCTTGGCACGCGAAAGTGGTGTTGATCAACTATGCAACCGTGGAGCCCCACCAGACAGACAGAGTGCTACGACAGTTTGGATGTAGACAACAGATTCTTGCGGACCCTGAGGTGTTTGACGATCACCACAAAATCGACCTTCGGCTATTAGGTATGGATTGACCTAGATATTGGTCCGAGTACACGGAAATGTGGGAAAATTGGCATGAATATCTACCTACTCGGGAACAAATCATTGTTCCGGCGTTAGCGTGCGTTCCAGAATACATGCCATGGTTTAGGATCAATGGCAAGCTGTATTTACTTACGCCAGAGGAGAGGCAGCGGCAAATACATGTCGGAAGGGAAAGGCGCGGGCCTCTAAATCCAAGACGACAAGACTACGAAGGCAGCCCCTCAACGAGGCCCAGACAGTCACCCGGCTCATCATCAGCGGCCATGCAATCACCGTCCCCAACGAGAGCACCGACGCAGTCACCTGACGCAGTAATTCAACAGATGATACCCACGCAACCGCTTTTCCCTATGATGTCAAGTGTGTTTCCTAGCCCTTATATGTACCCTAACCCTTACATGTATCCTTTTCTGAATCCTATGGCAAGTTGGAGCCAAATGCCCGGTTCAGCTCCATTTCCTGTTATGCCGAGCGGACCACCGATATCTCGACCAGCAACGCAGGAGGGATCGCAAGGGGGGTCGTCGGGGAGCTCTCCTTTTTACCAATCGCCACCAACGTATGGCTTTCAAACACCGTCACCGTTCATGATGCAAACACCTCTACATATACTATTCTTTGAAGGTGGATCATCGTCCCAAGTCCAACAACCAGATGCCGAACCGGAAGAACCACAATCACCACCGGAGGAAGAACAACCGCCGCCGGAATCTAAAGGAAGGAGGAATCTAGCGTGTAACCGTCGACGGCCGCCATGTGGAACCGAATCCCCCGAGCATAGACATTGATTACCGTATTTAAATTTATTATTTGATGTAATAAAATAGAAGTTTATTTGATGTAATACGCATAGAATTTTTTTCGAGTTATTTTGATATTATTTGATGTAATAAAATATAAGTTTATTTGATATAATAGGCATAGAAATTTTTTCGAGTTATTTTGATATTATTTGATATAATAAAATAGAAGTTCTATTTGATGTAATAAAAACCCTAACTTAATTTAATTAAAACCCTAATCCTAACCTAATTTAATTAAAAACCCTAACCCTAATCTAATTTAATTAAAAATCCTGAACCTTAAACCCTAAAAGCCAAAAAAACCAAAACGTGAAAAACGTCAAAATCACGTCCCCCGGAACGCGCTACGTGTCAGGACATCGCATCCATGTCAGCAGGTCCCGCTGACGTGAACGCGATGTCCTAACACGTACCCTGGCATCATGCTAACGTGGACGCGATTTCCTGAAAAATAGACCATTCCGGTAAATAATCAAAAAATCGGCCCATTTTGATAAATTTTGAAAAAAAAGGCTTTTTTTAGTAAATTGCCCGAAAAAAGACAAAATAGGATATAAATGTAAAATTATCTATTATCGGGTGTTGAAATTTTTAGTTGGAGCAAAGTGCTCCAGTAGAGCCTTCGGTGCGTTAAAACTTCTCGATTGTGCTACACTTAAAAGGGTCTGTCTAATCTAACACAATCAAATTGAGTTGAGTTGATAATTCTTATTTTATTATTCTAATTTGAATTTTTAAATTAAATTAAGTGAAATGAAATTTAAGTTGAACCGACTCGAATGATATTGTTCGAGTTAAATTAAAAAATTAAACATTTTAAATTAAAATATTATTGTTGTATAATTGATTATATATTAGAGCATATAAATTTGAAACTATATATATTTAAAAACTTTTCAAAAGCAAAATAAAGAAAAAAAATATATTTTAATATGATAAACTTAAATCGTGAATTAATTTATTCAAATTCAAAAATGATTACTTTAGAATTTTTTTTAAATTTTAACTTTTTTATATATTCTTTAGAATTTTTAAAAAGTATATAAAAATTGAAAATTTTATTTTCTTTTGTAATTTTTGTCGAGAGATATCAATTTGCTTATTTTTAAAATTGACATGGATCAAAAGGATATTTATACCAATCTACTATTTGGATTATTCAAGTTATTTAAATTTTAAAATTCAACTCGACTTAAACTCAAATCATTTATTTAAATTAACTAAAAAATTTAAATAATTCAATTCAATTAACTCAAAATTTAATTTTTTTTAAGTAAATCCAGTTTTGCAAACCTCACCATTGCAATCCAAACATATTGCTGTTGTGCGATGTGCGGTTAAGTGGAAAAATACTTCAAACGTGCGGCACTCATGGTAAAATTGCATCCAAGGGAAGCCTTGAACAATAGTATAGATGTTTGGGTAGATGTAAATTTTGCGGAAAAGGAAAAAAGAAAGAGGGTATTTTCGACTATCTGGAATAATTGTTGAATGTGAGTGAACAACCCGGGAAAACGTGACGAGACGTAGTGGAGAAAGAAGCGTGAACTCGACACGTGGCCCAATCAAGGGGACATGAAAGACACGTTGCATGACGAAGGTGCAGAGGGGTTAGGCAGTTTGTGTGATACTGTGGGTGGTGCCAGAACGGTGATATCTGACGGTTACACCAGGGCATCACGCGACCATATAGCCGGCTCCCACCCTCGTTCCTGCTTTCTTTTCTCTCTCTCTTGACCCCATTGATTCAATTTTTTCTTTTCTCTTCTCCATTTTTTAGAGGTTATTTGGAGGTTTAGCCACTTGGCCTAATCATTAGTTCCCTACTGTCTTTGAAAGCGAAAGCTTGGCAGCTCGGCTTTCGCACACCGGCTCAGTATACGGTCTACCACATCTTCCCTCTTTAGCCGGCTTAGATTCCTTTTCCTTCCCATTATTATTTAAATTCTTATATCTTCCACTTCATTAAGCAATTTTTTTTCTCTTAAATGAAATGAGTCCACGGAAATTGAGAAAGGTAATTTACAAGTCTTAAATTTTGGAGGATTTTTTTTAAATATGCTCCCTGGGATATTTTAAAATAAAAAATATATTTATTTGATAAATATGTAATTTAATACATAAATTTTAATTTGGTGTAATGATATACAAAGAATTTAATTGCTTATCTACATAATGTTTAAAACTACGTATAGTATCTATCTCCAACCCACTTTAGCACACTCTGAACTCACATTTTTTTTTGTATTAACGATAATACTCATGTCAATCAAATTAAAATTCAATCGACATGTAAAAAGTAAAAAAAATTAAAATTTTAAAAATAAAATAATAAAGAATTACAAATATATAAAATAATACCAACTTCAAGCATACTTTAATATATAAAATATATCATTCGTAGAATACTTTGATTCATCATGAATAAGATACAAAATTCAACTTACTGATTAATATGAATTTTTCGATTTTTCAACCATTCTAGTGGAGACTTGTGGCCTGTGAGATTTGGGCAGAACGTTATTTTGAATCCAAGAAACATATCTTGAAATGCACCCAAAGAGAAGATTCTTTTTTCTACTTGAAAAAAATTCAAGCCAAAACCGTCCCTATAATCAAACGAACATATTTGCTCTATTGCTCATCTTTCTTTTTGTGTTTGTCACATTCTTAATGGCTTGCTCCTTAAGGAATCTTTATATTTAAATTAAAGAGGAAAAAGAAAAAAACCAGTTCCATTAAGAATTAAGCCCACACATTAATAAATAAATTCAATCATACAACCTTATCATATAATATATATTGCATATTGTACATACATCATCTCACCTACTATTCTTTCAGTCCACATTATCAGAAACTATATTTTTCCCTTTTTCCCATTTAACAACAATATCGCTAACAAAACCCACTAAAATCATTCAAAAAAGAATCCGTTGATAATATTAGGTATGTTATGGATCAAATTCAACACCCTTTTACATGAATTAACTAATTCTATAGTACCAAAAATGGTGAGACCCCCCAATACCTCCCAAATCAATCAAAACCATAGAAATGGAAAGAAAAAAAATTCTGCAAGCAAAAAAAGTTGGTGATCATCCCAATCATGTAACATCAATTTTTAATTACTGTGTATCTATATGTCTTATCCAACAAGGTTGTTGAGATGGAGGGGGGGGGGTCCTTTTAACATGACCAATAGAGCTTGAAAAATGCAGAGCAGTCAAGCCGAAATGTACTGGGAAAAGAGACTTGGATAACAAGGAAACAAGCTAGGGTAGGGGAAGGCAAGTGAGGTGACTTGTGTAGCTTTATCCTTCGTATAGAAACTGAGGTCAAATAAAAGCTGTTGTGTGTTTATATTTTGTCAGGATGGGTGCTTGCAAAGAAAAGGGGAGGATAAAAACCAAGGCCCGTGAATGACGGTACTCTAAATACACCCCAATCAAACCAAAGGGTACAATAAGCAAAGCTTATTCTATTCAGTCTGTGAATCTCACGGCAAATTAGTATCTGTTTTTAGGTTGTATTATAATGTGAATTTAGTTGTTATATTTTAATTTAATTTATTTTAGTTTTGTATTTCTTGATTTTTAACATTCAACTATACACATTTGAAGAAATGAATATATACATTTATTTTCATATTAGATTAATATAATTGTTTGTGTGTGCAATATATCAATATAAAATGTCACTAATTCAATAATGTTATCATTTGTGAAAATTAAATCAAATCAACATTTCATGTATAAAATTACACAAAATCAAAGTTTGAGTATGAAGTTGCACATTAAATCAAAATTCATGTACAGTTTTGATATGTATCCCTTAAATCCATTAACTATCTATATTTTTAATAATACATAAAAATAACAAACTGGCATGATATTATATATGTGATAATATATTTACCGCATAAGATTTTGAAAACATCAAAACTTAATAAATTTAACAATTATCATTTCATCAATACTAAAATTTCAAATTTCAAAAAAATAGATTAAAATATAAAGATTAAATTCACAGCCTATATGATTAGCTCATCTTATTTGGCTTAGTCATGTGGCGCATTTAGAAGAATCAGAATCTCATCATCTTTCAAGGAGTTCCATGGAGTGTTGATGAGATCATCAAAGGATCATATAGCTTGGCAAAGCAGTACGCGATTCATTCCAAGGCAAAATCTACTGCGAGACAAAGGACGAGTTATGAATTTACCTGGTTAGGCAATTGGGTGTGGCTTAAAACAGATGGTTCAGTTAAGGTTGACTTCGGAATGGCTGCAGTAGGGGGAGTTGTTAGGGACGAGCAGGGGTATGCAATTGGCGAAATGTTTAATTTTGGAGGCCGAATTATGGGGTATCTTAGATGGTTTGTCATTATTACAAGAGAAGCAATGCAATACGGTGTTGATACAAACTGATAGTTTAGAGGTCATTGAAGCTATCCAAGATTCAGAGCTTACGTTAGTGAGATCGTCAATAATCCGACATATCAATTTTTTCCCGGAGAATGTAGGGAATTGGACACTCGAATATGTTCCCAAATAAAGGAAATAAAGAAGCAGACGATTATTTGTTCAAAATCCAACTGTTGGTTTATTGAAAATTTATTTCACAATAATAGGATTGGTGAGAATAACAAAATTTGAATTAAATTAAGCCGTAGTTATGGTATTGGGAAATGGGGAAGTATGAAATAGTTGATTTGCGATATTGTTTTTAGTGTATTTATAAAACACCTGGGTATGGCCTTATATATAAAATAAAGCAAGCACATTTTGGGATGCATAATCCTTTCCTTATCCATCATATTGATTAAAGTGATGTTTGAGAAAACAACATAACTAATTAAACTCTGATGTTAAATAAAAGACACTAAACAAGGAAGTCAACCAGCTTAAATTAATAAAATACATAAATCACAAGACTCCATGTGCCTATGTTGATAACAAGCATCAGATGTGAATCTCTCTACCTGCACCATTACCTAAAAAGCGATGTAAGTGGGCATAAGATATTGCCACAATACGTACCTCCTTATGTTCCTTTCTAACAAATCAAAATTAATATTTACTGCATTATATATTTTTTTAAGATAATTAAATGACTACACTACCAACATCCAATTTCTCCTACCTTCCCTTACCCTAATTTAAAATCCTTACCTAATACACTCAAATTCTCATTTGGATAATTATTTTGCTAAAATTTAAAATTATTTTACGTAAATTAACCAACACTTGAGGAACAAAAGATAGTTCACGCGGTGATTAAGTGTTGAGAGCAGCTAAAAGAGAAGAAGAATAAGAAGGATGTATAAAGCACGAAAAGTGGAGAGTAGCTAAAAAAGTCCCTCTTCTATGGTCAAGGATGGACACTTATAGGCAGGGTCACCGTCATTTGGCCCTAGACCTTGGCACATGCCTGTCGTTGGTCTTGCCTTGGTTGGCCACTTAGGGAGAATGATAGCTTTTCATTCATGGTATTGACATGGATCAAGCGAGGCCCCATGTGTGATCCATGTCAGACATGTTTATAGGTCGGGTTATTCGTCCAAGCCTGAAGGCTTGCTCGAAATTTGGGAAAAAATATTAGGTCCGAAAAATGAGTTTGGGCAAAAAAAAATAAGCTCATTTAAAATATGGGTTGAGCTCAAACTTAAACATTCAAGGCCGTTTTAAGTTTATAATACTTTATATTGTATTATATATATTATGTAATTTAGAACATATTAAAAAAACAAACCTATACTAAATCTATAATATTACTCTAATGTTTTGTAAAAAAAAATTTACTCTAATGTAAACATTAAAATAATGTTAAGATGACTATATAAAAAAGTTCAATAAAAAATTTATAAAATTATTAAATATTAAAATAAAATAAAATAAAAATATTTTTTTAAAAAATTAAAAAATAATATGGGCGGGCCTAAAATGGACTTGGGTTAGTTTTTACAAATATGAGCGGATTTAGGCAAAATTTTAGGCCCAAATTTTGGGCGGAGCTAGGCTTAGGCAAGCATAAAGTATATTAATATCATACTTAGACCCGACCGACCTGGCCCATGAGCACCTCTAATCCATGAAAAGAATAATCCAACACCTGTTCTTGGCAAGGTAGACCCATGGTGCTCCATGTGTTGCATATGTGCATGTTTGCAAGGTCCACAGTTGACGAAGTGTTGCCCATTGATAGAATCGTAGCCTATAAAGTTGTAATTGGTCAAAATGATTCTGACGAAACTAATAACAAACATAATTAATAAAAAACAAGAAGTAATATATTTGTTGTGGGATAAAATATGATGTATCGTTGATACATTAATCTTACGCACCGTCAACAAATTACATTAAGCCACCTCATCAATAAGTAAAATAGAATAAATATTTGAGGATTTATAAATAATTATATGATTAAAAATATTAAATTTTCATCTTCTACTCAATGTATCGACATAGAAAATTTCAGTAAAATTCCAAAAAGAAAAATTATACTAAATTCAAGTTATGGTTGAAAGGTTTTTTTATTCATGGGAATTTATTTTCTTAAAGTTTATACACGTTGGAAAAATGTTTTTGATAAAAAAGATTTTCAATAAGCAAACAGGTTATACGTAATCAATAATTTCTAGATTTAAACTTGTTATTGTAATTAGTTATTTCTATTGACCTTTTTCAAGAAAGGAAAGAGGATGAGAAAAATAATAATTTTAATTATATTTAAATACCCTCAAATATTTATTTTATTTTATTTATTGACGAAGTGGGTTAATATAGTTTATTGTTGGTGCATAGAATCTTATCCCATTTAGTATTGATAATGTATAAAACAAAATTCGTAGTAAAGGCTTACTAGAACCGACAACATGATAGTTACTATTTACTTAAACGAATTAGGTAATGCAAGTTGATGGAATTTATAAGATACCCCATTGTCATCCTGTAGTAGTAAGGTGTGTATGATAGGGCATGGAAATAAAGAGAAATACTGGAGTGATAAAGAATTGAATATTTACTTGTAGGATCTATCCGATTCGAGATGGACCGCTCTCCTAAATAATACTTTTCAATAAAAAAGACTCATTTCCTACTAAAGAGTTTCCTAAGTTATTTATACTAACAATCACATGTAATAACCTCAACAAATAAGCTTAAATAAAGGAACATAATCTGTAACAGCCAAAGTGATTCCTAATTTTCAGATTAGTGTAACCAAGGTGGTTCCATGATTTCAGCTAACTGACTAAATGTGACTTCTTCCATATTTTTTCCACGTGTCCTAGATTTCCACCTTAAGTATACTTGTAGGAGAGTTGCATCAATACTTCCCCCTCGTAAGACGACTTGTCCTCAAGGCGAAAGGATGGAAATTGTTCAACAAGGAGATCATAATTTTCCCATGAAGCTTCTTCCAAAGGCCTCGATTTCCATTCAATCAACAACTCTAATGTAGGAACCCCAGCTTCCCGAACCCATCGGTGAGATAATACTTGGCAGGAGAAAGAATTATTTCCCAATCTGTCGAAAATGGGCAAATGAGCAGGTGGATTAGAATTATTTCTCAACTTCCTCAACCTCAAAAGAGAGGTCTCGACGCTTAGAATTAGCTTGAGATTTCATATGAGACAGAGCTTTAAGCAAGTTACCCTTCAAAAGCTTTAGCATGTCATCCTGTTGGATTAGTTTTTGCTCCAATTTTGCCACTGCAGTCTTGCCAGGAACATAAGGATAAGCAGTGGCAGATCACGACCATAAACTATCTTCAAAGGAGTAGCATTTGTTGCTGTGTGAAAATCAGTATTAAAAGAGAGTTTGACCCACAACAAAAAACTACTCTATCCGGTACGTTGTTCTTGTGCAAAATAGCGAAGGTAGGCTTCTAAACATCGATTGACCACTTTTGTTTGGCCATCAATTTGAGGGTGGTAACTTGTGCTCATCTGTAGTTTCATTTTACTTAGTTTAAAAAGTTCTTACCAAAAATTGCTGAGGAAAATAACATCTCGGTCAAATACAATCGAATGTGGAAAACCATGGAGTCTAACAACTTTCTTGCAAAAATTCACAGCAACTATCTTAGCTATAAAAAAATGAGCCAAGGGAATAAAATGAGCATATTTACTCAAAAGGTCTACCACCACAAGAATCGTGTCAAAGCGGTGTGACTTGGGAAGTCCTACAATGAAATCAAGAGAGATGTCTTCCCAAATATGATCCAGAATCAGCAAGGGTTGGAGGAGACCAGCTGGCGCCAAAGCTTGATATTTGTTTTGTTGGCACTGCAAACAGTTTTGGACATAGTGATGAACATCTTATTTTAATTGAGGCTAAAAGAATTGTGTTGATAGCTGTTTGAGAGTCTTCAAATATCCTCTATGGCCTGCAGTAGGAGTATTGTGAGACTCAAAAAAAATCTTCTGCTTGAGGGCTGCATTGTCAGGAATAACCAACCTATTTTTATAATAAAGCATTTGCCTTGCAATAACAAAATTTAGGAAGGAGGCAAGATTAGACATTAGTGACAACATATTATGGCTGGAGTAAGGATCAACTTTGGGTGCCTCTTGTAAATCCAACAAATCTAAGCTAAATGGAAGTGCTAGAGATAAAAAATCTGTAGAATGTGGTCTGCGGGAAATTGCAAGGTTGAGGGATACGTTAGGAATGAAATTGATGAATTTGTAATGTTAATTGATAGATTATTAAACTTGGTTGTTAAATAAACTTGTTTTGTTTAGTGATTTTTGATGAATTTAGGGTTTAAGGACTTTTTTATGAAAATAGTAAAATTTCATGGTAACATTATGAAATGATGATTTAAATGGGCTGGTATGGGTCCCTAAGAAGTTCGGCTAGCATGTATAGAGGGTAAAAATAATATTTTTACAAGTTTCGAAATTTAGGACTAAATTGCATAAAAGTTAAAATAGGAGGGATAATTTTGTAATGTCATGATAATATGAATTATAGATTGAATTGAATACTTGAGGTTAATTGAAGTACTTAATTGAATGAAATTATTTATTTAGATCAAGATAAACAACCGAACTTAAATCGGGTAAAGGCGGCTTTGGATTAATCCCCAACTCGACTTTTGCAATTATAGTTGTCGAGGTAAGTTCATATGAATTATAATATTATTAATGACAGTTTGATTGATTATCTGTTAAATTATATTAGTTATAAACTGACTTGAATATATAAATATATCGACATTTGGAATAATTGACGGATAAATAATCTCGTTTGAACCTTAAGAATTCTTAGGATACGAATGACATGTCATTAGGGATTTCATGTTTCGGGTGTTGGTCTTGAATGTCCTACCGATGGTTGAGGTCCTGCATTTATTACGTATCCTCTACAGTTTGTGTGAGCAGCATCGTGTGCTAACATTCCGACCTACAGCTCGTGTGAGCAGACCCATTTCACAGCTTGTGTGAGCACTATTGAAAAGGAAAGGTTACGATTATATGGAAAGGCACACTATGTGTGAGCATTCTTGAGTATCCAATGTGATTATAGATGGTTCAACGGGTAAGTAAACGCTAATGGCAGGGCATGTATACAATTGGATAATTGATCATAATCTTATAAAAAGGTAAATTTGATGAATGCAATTGATTTGAATGAAACAAATTAAATATATGATGAATGATATGTACATGGAGATTCACTTATAATATGGTTGACTTTCTATATGTGTTATGCATGAGCTTACTAACTTGTGAGTTTGGTGGTGTATATAGGATTTTATTAAGCTTATAAGTATGGTAATGATGTTTTGCATATTTCATAAAATGAGTTTAAGAAGGATAAGTTATGTCTGAATTTATACGAGCTTACTAAGCACTAGTTGCTTACATAGTTATTTTCCTTTGTTTCGTAGATTATCGGAAGCTTGATCAGTTGGAAGCTTGTTAGAGATCTATCACACATCTAACAATCACTTCAGTAGTTTTTAAGTTATTTTGGCCAAGGTTATAAATGGCATGTATAGGACTTTATATAATGGTAGTCTGAATGTATTAATGATCAATTTGGTATGAATATGCTTTTGTAGTATATATTTTGTTTGATAGACTTATAATGCTTTGGCAAGTTTACGACCTTTGGTCATTTTTAAGTACTTTGTAATATATGGTCCTTTTGGTATGTTTATTATGAAAAGTGAAAGGTTATAATTGATGTCATTAGGTAGCTAAATTGACTATGTTTTGTGCTTGAGATGTGGCATTATAACCTTGTTTTGATTAAAGTTGTTTTGGTATAAATGTGGTGCCTTTGAATGGCATATTAGTTAGGTGATATAGGTTGATTGAATTGGTATGTTTATATGTGTTTGAAATGTGCTTAGGTCTATTGAATGTATGCACAAATGGAGTGGATGATTGAGCAAGTTTTGGTCTTAAAATGGCTTGTTTTTAGGGTCAAATTATGGAGCACACGACCTGGGACACAGGCTGTCACACGGCCGTGTGACACACATGGTCTGGCAACACGGCCTTGTGTCACTTATTATTTTAGGTGTGAGTATCACACAGCCTAAGACATGGCCGTGTATGTCAAGTCAGTGAGTTACACGGTCTAGCGCACGACCGTGTGACACAAGTTCGAGAGTTACATGGTCTGGCATACGGTTCGCGACACAGCCGAGTAACCTAACTCAATGAGTTACACAGTTTAAAACACTGGTTGGGACACGACTGTGTGCCCCATTGTTCAAATACCACACAGTCTGGGCTATGTCACACGGCCGTGTGACCCCTATTTTCAAAATTTTTAAATTTTCTCAAATTTTCTGAATTGTTTTAATTTAGTCTCGAATTGTTTCCGAATTGTTTTTAGGACCTTGAAGGCCCGATTTAAGGCCCAAATGTATATGTTTGATAGGTTTGTAATGAGTTTCAAGTAATTAATATTAAATGACTTCATTGTTCTATTTTATACAGTAATGCTTCATAACCCTAATTCGACGACGAATACGGGTTAAGGGTGTTACATTGAATCAGGTGTACATTTCATTTAGTAATTTCAACCTTGCTCGCCCGCCATATTCTTTAACCATAATCAGTTTACACAGTTCGCCATCTATGGCGGAAGAAGTCATTTGACCCTTAACAACATAACCTTTTCGATTCACATGACAGTATATAATTAAACTCGGTTAAAAAATTACAGTATATAATTCAACCCCGAAATTCGGTTGTACACTCTCAAATACTCTTATCTACAACCTACTACATCACACCTATTTGATGATACACTACCAAAATCAATATTTACATTTGATAGTACACTCCTAGACACTCCTATTTTATGGTATGTTCAACAAGTTTTTTCCATCCAACTACAGTATCACACCCTCAAGACCTTTCATATATATAGACTAAGTGGGTGCTGGCCATTAGTGTCTTGGCACCTAATTTTTTTTCTTAAATATGATATAAAGGTGCCGGCCATTATTGTGCCAGAACCCAAGAAATTTTATTTTTCAAGTCCCGAAAAAGGTGGTACCGACCATCAAAGTCCCCCAACTCAATTTTTTTCAAATACTGGTGTAAAGTATACCGGTATGATACGGTTGGAAAAAAATACAAAAGGTGCCGGCCTTTTAGGTCCCCCAACACCAAAAAATATTCTTTTATCACCTGACACAATTATCAAGTGATGATTGAGACAAAATACGAGGTAATACCTGCCATTTAAGTCTCCCAATTTAAGTTTCTTATTCATTTCAAGTTATTTAAGTAATTATTTTTAGACTTAGATCATTTATATAATTATTTATTTTTTTTGGATGATTTAGGTAAAATATATTTGGTGAGACCAATAAAAGTAAAACCACACTCCCAAACAAACATATAGCCGGCACCTGTAAAAGCTTTACCAAAACAGGTCTACTTCCCTCACCGTCTTAACATCCTTGATTTCCTCATTTGCATTAGAAAATAGTCAAAGTCATCTCACCAAATTTCCTTTGTAGCTATAAAAAACACCAAATCAAAGACTGATTATGATTGTGGCATAGGGAAGGAAAATCTCCAATTTGATATCATCTCAGACTAAAAGCAAAAGCCAATTGTTACTCCCCTCCTTTGATAGAAAATTGGCCGCCACCATTTCTCCACATGGACCTCAGCCTGTGATTCGGTGCCACATCTAAAAACCCTTTGCCAATTTTGGGTTTGGTTCCATGTCACTTTGTTTATATTCTTTTATTCCCCTTACACCTCAGCATGCCACCCTTGCCTTTTGCTTTTCTTTCTCCAAAAGCCTTCAGTTTGCCCTTTTATCGGCTAATTCTGTTTATTTTCTCATTTTCCTTTTGCTAATGAGTGTGTTTCTAAAGCTAATTAATATAATTTGTACTAAATTATTTTTATTAGGTTCAATGTGTTGACACCATTTTTTGATTGAAAAACGGGGTCGACTTGGGTTTTGAAAATGAAAAAGGGAGTCGCCACCAATCCTTTTTGAGGTGTGATTGGGTCACCTTGGAAAAAGGTTGTTTTTAATAAATAATTTGATTTTATTAAAACAACGGTTTTGGTCTACGAAATTTAGAAAATGGGTTCGGGAGTCGGTTACGTACGAAGAAGGATTAGCACCCTCGTAACGCCCAGAAATTGGTACCTAGTTGATTATCTAATGTCTTGATGTCGAAAATTGAGAACTTGAGAGAATTAAAAATACGATCCTTGTATTAAAATGAAAATTTTGGAAAAAGAAATATATTTCACGTTAATCGAGAAAGAGAATCATATCCAGTAAATTAGAATACAATATCTCAAATTCTCGATACGCGAATGAAAAATGCTTATTTAAAAGATATTTTAGCCATCTCGGATTTAAAAATGAGATCACGACCAGTAAGTTAGGACGTGATTTTTTTAATCCCGAGGTCATCTAAAATTTGAGTTTGGAAAGATTCGTACATTTAGATTTATCGAGAGAATCGAAACCCAATAAGTTAGGGCACGATTTTCTCGAATCCAAACACGAAATGCCATTTTAAAAAAAATAAATTTTGTTATATCGAGCAAAAATAAAGCACAAAATTATAGCGAAAGCAAATTACATTATTTATGCATGGCAAAATCATAATGAACATGAAAATATAAAAACGATGCAAGCTATAGCAATCAATATGAACGATCAAACTTACAACATACAAAATAACAAAATAAAAAACGAATAAAGTTAAATCATTCATTCAAAATAATAACAAAATGAAATAAATAAATAGCAAATACAATTAAGTATAAAAAGATATATATAGACATGAACTAAAATATGTGTATACATGAATTAACAAAATATATAAAGTATATTTTATATAAGATAAATAAATATGCGTATATATAGAAATATGTACATATAGGTGTATAAAACTATGGAATTCGAAGATAAAGGAATACATATAAAAAGTAAGTGTATATATATTGTAAAATAAAGAAAAAGTATATATGTACAAATTAAAGTTTAAAACTAATGAAAACATACATATGTATACAAATAAATACGTTAATTTATATACATACTAAAAATATATTGAAAATGTGTATGTGTATGCGGATTTAAAAAATATAAAAAAAGGGTGTATTTTAGACTATAAAGATTATATATAAATATGTATGTATTTATGAAAATGAAAATGTGTATATAGATATATATATAGGTACATAAGTTGTAAAATATATAAAAATATATATATGTACCGGAAGTTTAAATAAAATCAATATAAATAAATAGGTAATAATAATAATAGTAATAATAATAATAATAGGACTAATTCAAAACGGGAACGAAACCTCAGGGCTGAAATCAAAAAATAAAACAGAATAAAGGATCAAAATGTAATATGCGCGAAAAAGGGGGGACCAAAATGGTAAATACCCCGAAGCCCCAAAACGCAGTGCAGCAGAGGGTCAAAATAGAACAAAAACAGAATTCTGGGGCGAAATTGAAAAATAGGAAATAGCGAAACAAGACCAAATTGCAACGCGCTACAAAGTCGGAGGGACTACGCGCACAAATATCCCATTTAAAGAAAACACGCGGATCCTTCCCCTGGGTCGGGTCACCGCGCGGGTCAGAGCTCAATACGACGCCGTTTTGGAGCCACTGATCAGACTCCAAACGGCGTCGTTTCACACATCATGTAAGGGCCAAAAAGAACCCTAATCTGGTAGCCTCCCTTTCATTTTCTAAAAAAAATAAAAAAAGAAACAGAAAAAGAGAACAGAGAGCTCGAATGCTCTCCTCTCTGTGCCCCTCTCGGCCTTAAAGCTTAGGCCACCATCTCCGCCTCCATGGCCAGTGGCTGGAGCTGCGCGAGAACGGCCCCTAGGCCTCCCCCTTTTGCGGCGTCCCCGAAGGCTAAGCCTTCTCAACCGCGAGACCAAAAGGAAAAGGGATGAAACGCCCCTTTTTGGTCGACTCCGACGACGGCAAGGGCGGAGTTCTGATACCAGTCCACCGAAGCAGTAAGGTATCTTCTCCTTTCCCTTTTAGTCCCGCCTTATTCATTAAACGATTGCAGAAAAATAAACAAAAATAAAAGAAATAAAATGAATAAGAACACGATAACAGAGTATAAATAACTGGAGTCAACCTTTTTTGATTTGCTTTTTTTTTATATTTGCTTCTGTATTGATCTGGTTCCGAAAAAATACAAGGGGAAAATCCGGCCTTTTTATAGCCGATTTCCTTCTATTTTTTTTATGCTATTTTGCTGTGTTTCTTTATTGCTTGCGTGTACGTTTCCTGTAGATGATTGACGGATGACAGGGGCGGTGACAGACGCGCGGTGGTGGCGGCTGAAGACCAAAGGTCTGCGGTAAGCGGCGCTTAGGGTTTCAGACACTGAAACCCTAAGTTGACTTTGGTTTTCGGGCTTGGGCATTGGTTTGGGCTGAAGGGTATTGGTTTGGGCTGAAGAGTATTGGGCTGTTCGGGTTCTGCTAGTTGGGCTGGTAGATTAGTTTAATTATTTTGGGTTTGCCCGGGGCCTGTGATGTTATTTGGGTATTGGGCTAGTGTTTAGGTAGGTGGTTGGGTTTTGGGTCTGCTGGAAATGGGCTGGGTAAAATTGGTCTGTACAGCTGCCCCTCTTTGCTCGTTGTCGCGTAACGAGAACAGAGCAAAGACTAAGAAAGACCCAATTTACCCGGTCTCGTTGAGTCTTGATTTCTCTTAACGCCTTTCTTCAAGTAGCTTTGTTTCAGTCCACTATGTTTTGTTTCGTCGATCCGTTCCACTACACTTCAGAAAGATACGATTTGTAGCTTCAATCTTCTTTGCAGCAACTTCAGGGGGATGAAGTTTATGGTTTTAGTCTGCTCCATCGTAACATCAATGAGATAATACTTGTATCTTTGGTCTACTCCACTGTGACTTCAGGGAGATAGGACCTGATGCGATCTACTCCGATGTAACCTCAGAGAGATGAGATCCCTTATTTTAATCCGCCCCACTGTAAACTCGGGGAGATAGGATAGTGTCTTCGATCTACTCCGCTGTAATCTCAGGGAGACAAGATCTGAAATTTTTCGGTCTACTCCACTGTAACCTCAGGGTGATAATACCTGATGCGATCTACTCTGCTGTAACTTCAGAGAGATAAGATCCCTTAATTTTAATCCGCTCCACTGTAACTTCAGAGAGATAGGATTACTAGCTTCAATCTACTCCGCTGTAATCTCAGAGAGATAAGATCTCTGGCTTCAATCTGCTCCACTGTAACCTCAGGGAGATAAGATCTGAAATTCTTCGGTCTACTCCACTGTAATCTCAGGGAGATAAGATCTCTGGCTTCAATCTGCTCCACTGTAACCTCAGGGAGACAAGATCTGAAATTCTTCGGTCTACTCCACTGTAACCTCAGGGTGATAAGACCTGATGCGATCTACTCTGCTGTAACTTCAGAGAGATAAGATCCCTTAATTTTAATCCGCTCCACTGTAACTTCAGAGAGATAGGATTACTAGCTTCAATCTACTCCGCTGTAATCTCAGAGAGATAAGATCTCTGGCTTCAATCTGCTCCACTGTAACCTCAGGGAGATAAGATCTGAAATTCTTCGGTCTACTCCACTGTAATCTCAGGGAGATAAGACCTGTATAATAAACCTAATTATGCCTAATGATTAGGATGACATGATCAAAATGAAACAAATGCTCCTAACTAGACATATGTGAATGGTGTTTGCATGAGTGTAGAATTTTATTTTTTTCGAGAATGATCTCGCTTAGGTTGTCATTACTCGAAGTTTACTAAGGCTTTGTGACTGACATGCTACAACGCCTTCTCGCTTGACTGATTTTTCTGAAGAAACATTTAGCCAGACTGTCCCCATTGTAAACCTTAAAGTTATATCCACTGGGACGCCAAAATTTGTACCATCATTCTCTCACAGTAATCTAAGGGTAGAAATATGTGGCTTTTCCTCTGTCCTCTTTTATCATAATTCGGGGATATAGGATCTGAACCGTTCTGGTTTCCTACACCATTCCAAAGTCTTATGCGCGAGTGAAAGCTCTCTTCTCCGAGGTAACCTCTTCCTATTGCCTGATGATCATTGCTTGCTTGTTCATTTAAGCTTTGTAATTAACACGACAGCTTGTCATTTTGTTCAATCAATGTTTAGACAACAAAATCTGAAAGGATAGTCTTTAACTTAGACTCTTCCTTCTTAGATATTTCACCCTTTAAACTTGGTATTTTCTAAACAATAGTCATGTTTCAGGTCCCTATATTATTTAAAAATTTTCCAGAGTAATGTGCAAAACTTCTTTCCTGAAAGTTTATTAGTTCGTTAATCATTATTCCTATGCAACGTGTTTGCAAAAAGATCATAACAATGGATAAGAATAAAGCTAGTTCTGATCATAACTCAAATAAAACATCAAAGATGGCGAAAGAAAGGTAACAAAGAAGTGGATTGAGAATGTGCGTTTTCACAAAAAGAAAGGAAGAAAGAAAGAAAATAAAAGAATGTATTTTCAAGAATACACATAAGAACTAGGTGCCCCAGTTATCGCAGCTTGAGTTTCTCTGTACAAACTTTCCGAAGACCCTTCTGAGTTTGACATGTGTTCAGGAGATCTGCAATACTCTGTCAATGTTCCAAGACGTTGCATATCCTTTCTTATTGGTTCAAGTAAAACAAGATCATCATATGCCCCCGATCAAAATTTGATCCGCTCAAATCTTGATGTTCCAATCCTGCCCAATACCTGAGTCGCCTTTTCCGGGTTTTCGACTCAAGCCCTCTTTGGTCTCAAAGTGCCCTTTACGGGTTTTCACCTTAGCCTCTCCAAATTTTTTTTTTTTAGGAAGCAAAGCGCCCTTCACGGGTTTTCACTTTGGTTCCCCTTTCTTTCAAGTGAAGTATTTCTTGACGGAGCCTGCGTTTACAGGATTTGGTAAACTTTTGCCATCCATCTCGCATAGGATCAAAGCTCCCCCAGAAAAGGCCTTCTTTACAACATAAGGGCCTTCCCAATTTGGCATCTATTTTCTTCTAAAATCTTTTTGCATAGGAAGAATCTTTTTTAGTACCAAGTCCCCTTCACGAAATTCTCGGGGGCGAACCTTTTTATTATAGGCTCGCATCATTCGTTTCTGGTACATTTGCCCATGGTGAATAGCTCTTAGCCTCTTTTCCTCTATTAGGTTCAACTGATCGTACCGAGATTGGATCCAATCAGCTTTATCCAACTGTAGCTCAGATAACACCTGTAGAGAAGGGATTTCAACTTCAATGGGTAATACTGCCTCCATTCCATAAACC
This sequence comes from Gossypium hirsutum, assembly GCF_007990345.1. Lineage (NCBI taxonomy): Eukaryota > Viridiplantae > Streptophyta > Magnoliopsida > Malvales > Malvaceae > Gossypium > Gossypium hirsutum. The sequence continues at coordinate 56,015,295 of NC_053444.1, forward strand.
AGAGAAAAAGGCGTTGCCCCAGTAGAAGTTCTAACAGATGTTTGATAGGCAAGGAGAGCAAATGATAATTTCTCATGCCAATCCTTGTAGGTTTCAGTCATTTTCCCCACAATCCTTTTAATGTTTTTATTGGCCGCATCCACTGCACCATTCATTTTTGGACGATACGGCGATGAGTTATGATGCTTAATTTTAAATTTGCTACAAACTTCAGCTATTGTGCTATTATTCAAGTTCATCGCATTGTCGGATATGATCCTCTCAGGCATTCCATATCGACAAATGATCTACTTCTTCAAGAATTTGCTGACTACTGCTTTCGTGACATTTGCATATGAAGCAGCCTCCACCCACTTGGTAAAGTAATCAATTACTACGAAGATGAAGCGATGCCCATTAGAAGCCTTTGGTGATATTGGCCCAATAACATCCATACCCCACATGGAAAACGGCCAAGGAGAGGTCATGACGTGAAGAGGTGAAGGAGGCGCGTGTATTTTGTCTCCGTAAATTTGGCATTTGTGGCGCTTCCTGGCATGGTCAATACAATCTCCTTCCATGGTGGGCCAATAGTACCCAAATCTCATGATCTGTCTGGCCATCGTGAAACCACTGGCGTGCGTCCCACAAATACCCTCATGGACTTCTTCCAAAATTTTCTTGGCTTCCACAGCATCCACACATCTTAACAGTACTTGATCCTTCCTTCTTTTATATAACACTTCTCCATCTAAGACATATTCAATGGCTATCTTTCTCAGAGTTCTCTTGTCATTCTCTGTTGCTTGATCAGGGTATTCCCGATTCTTCACATATTGTAGGATACTCTGATACCAAGGACAATCATCTTTTCCCTCCTCCTCAATATTGCAGCAATTAGCCGGGGTCTCAGAGATACTCATCTGAACAGGCCTCATTGCCTCAAGTCTATTCACCTGAATCATCGAAGCTAGAGTAGCTAATGCATCAGCCATTTGGTTTTCCTCCCGTGGGAGGTAATAGAAGGTGATATCGTCAAACTCCTCAGCCAATTCGAAAACTAGTTTTCTATAACCGATTAGCTTAGGATCTCTAGTCTCCCACTCCCCTTTGAGTTGGTATATCACCAACGCTGAATCCCCGTATACTCTCAGCACTTTGATGTTCCGTTCAATGGCTGCACGAATGCCCATAATACATGCTTCATATTCTGCCATGTTATTTGTACAATCGAAGTCCAACTTGCTAGCAACAGGATAATGATCTCCACTTGGGGTACCAATACTGCCCCAACTCCATTACCCGTAGCATTTGAAGCTCCATCAAAATTTAACTTCCATGCGTGATCCATTTGAGGATTTTCTTCAGTATTCGCCACATACATCAAGTCCTCGTTTGGAAAATCGAAATTCAAATATTCATAGTCCTCCAAGGCTCTACTAGCTAGGAAATCGGCTATTGCACTTCCCTTTATGGCCTTCTGACTGACATATACTATATCAAATTCTGAGAGCAAGATCTGCCATCTAGCCATTCTCCCGTTCAAAGCAGTCGATTCCATCATATACTTTAAAGGATCTAACTTTGAAATCAGCCAAGTCGTGTGATACAACATATACTGCCTCAGTCTTCGGGTTGCCCAGATTAGAGCACAACACAACTTCTCAATTGATGAGTACCTCATTTCGCAATCGGTAAATTTCTTACTGAGGTAGTATATTGCCCTTTCTTTCTTTCCCGTCTCATCATGTTGGCCCAATACGTATCCCATGGAATTCTCCAACACTGTTAGATACAATATCAATGACCTATCTGGACTTGGAGGTGATAAGACTGGGGTATTAGCCAAGTACTGCTTTATCTTATCGAAAGCCCTCTGACACTCTTCATCCCATTCACCCGGATTATGTTTCTTTAAGAGCCGGAATACTGGATCACATTTCTCTGTCAGCTGTGAGATGAACCGAGCAATGTAATTCAGCCTCCCTAGGAAACCTCGAACCTCCTTCTGAGTGCGCGGGGAGGTAAATCTCGTATTGCCTTTACTTTGTCTAGGTCAACCTCGATCCCCTTTTTGCTAACTATGAAGCCTAATAACTTCCCTGATCTGGCTCCAAACGTGCATTTGGCCGGGTTAAGCTTGAGCTGAAATTTTTTTAATCTTAAAAATAACCTTTTTAAGACCTGAACATGCTCTTCTTCCGTTCTAGACTTCGCGATCATATCGTCAACATAGACTTCGATCTCCTTGTGCATCATGTCGTGAAACAAAGCCACCATAGCTCTTTGATATGTTGCTCCCGCATTCTTCAATCCGAAGGGCATTACCTTGTAACAGAATGTTCCCCATAAGGTAATGAATGTGGTTTTCCTCATGTCTCCAGGATGCATCTTTATTTGATTGTATCCAGAGAAACCATCCATGAAAGAAAACAATGAATAGCCCGCCGTGTTATCTACCAAAGTATCAATGTGAGGCAGTGGAAAGTTGTCCTTTGGACTAGCCTTGTTCAAATCCCTATAATCCACACACATTCGTACCTTTCCATCTTTTTTGAGAACAGGGACGATGTTGGCTACCCAATCCGAATACTTGACCTCTTGTAAGAATCCAGCGTCGAATTGTCTTTTGACTTCTTCTCTTATTTTCAACACAATGTCAGGTCTCATTCTCCTGAGCTTCTGTTGAACGGGTTTACAATCCTCCTTTATGGGCAGACGATGCACCACAATGTTAGTACTTAGCCCAGGCATATCTTGGTACGACCACGCGAAAACATCTTTGAACTCTCGGAGCAAATTAATGAGGTCTTGCCTTGTCTTTGCAGTGATTTCAGTTCCAATTTTCACCTCATTTCCATCCTCTAGGCTCACTATTTCTAATGATTCCCTATGAGGTAGGATATACTTATCCTCTTGTTCCACCATTCTTAACAAGTCTGGAGATGCATCATAATCTTCGTCATTTTCAAAGTCGTGGGATCCCTCTAAACAACTTCTTGCTCAAAAATAGGCTCCGCGTTTGAGGCAGCGTCACTCATGTCATTGATATCTGAAGACCTATGAGGGCACATCAAAGAATATACCAAGAATATATAAATTTATGAATATGTTTGTGCAAAAGAATTACAAATGAAAGAATTATTTGTAAGACAATCAATCAAAAGGAAAAAAAAAGTGACTGATCGAGATGAACGTAGACACGTATTTCATTAAAATAATGATATTTAGGCCCAATGCCTATTTCACAAAAGATTTCATATCGTTTCTAGGCCAACAAACAACAGGAATGTTTTGAGCATTACTCTGAATAAGCCCTAAAGACTACAGGGATTTCTTCAGCAGTCCAATTGTTTAGCTCGCTTCCATGCTCATAAGGGCAGATCTCCAACAATGCCCTCCTTTCCGTTGCTTCTATGGCGTTGGTATAAACGTTTTCCAACATTCCTCCCATGCCGCTACCGGACACTCCACATTCAGAATGAATAAATCCTCCCGACACAAAAGATGTAGATATGTGGGGAAAGGTTAAAGGCTCACACTTAGCTTCATGTCCATTCAAACGCGCCCTTCTTCTCTCTTGTCTCTTCTCTACTTCTTTCTTCTTCTGCTTCATGTCTGGCTTGTACCCTAAACCAAATCTATCAAACTTTTCCTTCGGCATTGGTGCCTCAATCCTTCCCTGAAGATATTTTCCCAATCCTTTCCCAGGCAAGGCTCCTCTTCCTACCATCAATCGCAATCCCATCTCAGTGGTCCTAGATATTTTCGGTACTGGAATTCTATTTCCCTCCGCAATAAACATCGCGTTCACAAATTCTAATGACCGAAAAGAACATTCTAGTGCCTCATCGTTGATGTCCACATAAGGTGCATCGCTAGTCATCATTGCGATAATATCCTCCTCTGCATCTATTGTTACCAACCGATCCTCCGATACCAACTTCACCTTCTGATGCAATGATGAAGGTACTGCCCCTGCTGAGTGTATCCACGGTCTCCCAATAGACAGTTGTAGGAGGGTTTAATATCCATTACCAAGAAATCCACCTCATAAGTGACTGGGCCAATCCTTAATGGTACCTCAATTCTCCCCATAACCTCCTTTTTTGTTCCATCAAATGCCCTTACTATGCTCTGGCATGTTTCATGTGCGAACTGTCTATTGGTAATCGACTAAGAGTGGACAAAGACAATACATTTAGTGCAGATCCATTATCAACCAAGGCCCCCGGGAGTGTGTACCCTTTGCATCGGACAGTAACATGCAGGGCTTTAGTAGAACCTCTTCCTCCGGATGGTATTTCATCATCATTGAAGAAGATAAAATTGTCAGCACCAATATTGTTGATCAACCGATCCAGCTTGTTTACCGAAATATCGTCAGCCACATATGTTTCGTTTAGCACCTTTAAAAGTGCATTCCGATGTACTTCTTAGTTTAAGAGTAAAGCTAATACAGAAATGCGGGCTGGCTGTTTGTGCAGTTGCTCCACAACACTGATTCACTGTGTTTCAAAAACTTCAAAAACTCCTTTGCCTCCTCTTCTTTATTGGTTCATTTTCCAATGGCTCAACTTCTACTGCTTTCCCTTTCCTCTGTTCTTTCTTCCAATTCTCTTCCCTAGACGACTCTGCTTGAGCGTCATATCTTTTTCCATTGCGCGTGTAAGAACCTATTTCCTGATTTCTTTCTGCTTCTTTTCCCAAAATGGTCACATTACACCCGTAATTCCACGACACCATTTTGTTATCCTTATAAGAGAAATTTGATGGTTTCTGGATTACAATTTTCGGTGTTACCTGAGCCCTAACCTCATTACCCTTAGGGCGTGAGATAATGACCACAGGATGATTTATTTTTGGAGCCTTTGTTCCCAACTCTGTCGCGCATATGCTCCTCATTCTTTCGCATCTTCATAAAACCTCATCTCCTTGTTATCCATCATGCTTTGAACCAAAGCCTTGAATCCTTCACATTCTTGGATTTCATGCCCTGTTTTATGGTGAAATTCACAATAATTTCCCATCTCATGCCCTTCCTCAGAATCTGAAATAACCAACCCTCTTTTCGCCATTTCTTTCCAGACCCGTTTCAATGGAGTTTTTACTTCAGCAATGTCAGTCTTGACTTCTTCTCCCGTACCTTCGCTAACCATATTCACCCCCTTATCTGCGTGATTAGGTAACAGATTCTTTGCGTTAGGTGAGTCGTCAAGTTTGACAACACCTAAATTGATAAGTCCTTCTACTACCTTCTTGAAGGCAGTACAATTTTCTATCAGTGCCCAGAAATTCCCGCATGATAATCACATTGCGCGTTCGTATCATACCATTTTGGATACGGGGGTTGTAGAGGACTCAAGTAACGAGGAGCAACAACATGTGCATCGAATAAAGTCTGATACAACTCCTTGTATGACATCGGGATTGGCGTGAATTGGGGCTTTTCAGTAGTTTGCCTAGCTCCCGACTCTTGTCTTGGTGATCCCTGTTGATTAGCAACCATTTTCTTTGGTTGATTCACGGTAATTGACCTACCATAAGTATTCACATTATTTACTTCATTTTCTCTTTTCCTCGGGGGTGCTCTCCTATTATTTTCTCCTCCATCTATTTTTCCACTTTTAATGGCATGCTCAATCATTTCACCATTCATGATTATATCCGAGAAATTTTTTGAAGCGCTTCCCAACATGTGAGTGATGAACGGGGCTTTCAAAGTATTAATAAAAAGCGTCGTCATCTCTTTTTCCGAAAGCGGTGGTTGCACATGAACCGCCACCTCTCGCCACCTCTGCGCATATTGTCTGAAGCTTTCGTTCGATTTCTTCTCTAAATTTTGCAGAGTTATCCTGTCAGGCATCATTTCTGAGACATGATTGTATTGTCTCAGGAAAGCCTGTGCTAAATCCCTCCAAGTAGCAATTTAGCTCGGCTTAGCTGATTGTACCACTTTGACGCCGCTCCTGTAAGACTTTCCTGAAAGCAATGTATTAATAATTGATCATTATTAATATGCCCCGTCATTCTTCTACAAAACATAGTAATATGGGATCCTGGGCAACTAGTCCCGTTGTATTTCTCGAATTCCGGCATCTTAAATTTGTAAGGGAGCACCAAGTCCGGAACCAAGCTCAGATCCTTTGCATCTATTCCATAGCTTTCGATGCTTTCTATTGCCCTAAACTTCTCTTCTATCCATTTCCATTTCTCCTCAAATTGTTTTGGAAATTCCTCCTTCGCCTTGTCCTTTTCAACCATCTCGTCAAGATCTGGGACAGCAATATTATTCGGGCTATCACCGGGATTAAAGCCCGCTCCGTGTTGAAAATTCATTGGGATTGAAGCATCGCCTTGGAACTGCTGGGGCCTAACCGACACAGAGGGTCTCCGCGGATGCAGCTCAGTTTGTACTTGCGCATGCGGAGGCGTGAAACCTGGAGGATAAAGTGGTTCACCATTGTTTTCTTCTTCACTAACAATCACAGGACCTTTACCCTTATCTACTCCCTTCAATAATTGCGTCATCTTAGCCAACAGATCATTTTGGGACTCCTCCATCTTTTGCACCATGTCACGCTGAATCTTTTCTATTTGCTCTTTCATTTGCGCCTGCAACTGGTCTTGCATTTCTTTTTGAAGTCGCTCTAGCTTCTCCAACCTTTGGTCCATAATTTTTGCCTTAGCTCGGGTGCCGTAACTTTGTTGGTTTTCCAGGTTAACTGAAATGATTTTATTCGATTAGGTTTTTTTAATGGTCATTAATGCATATGATGTGATGCAATGCATGAAAAGAATGCAAAGAAAAAGAGGCACTGATTCTAATTCAACTTCATTAGAAAACTTACTAGATAAAGAGTTTCTTTACATAAAATAGACTACATATATGGCTTTGCCCTTACACTCAAAGCCTTAACCTTTCTAAGAAGCCAAGCTAATCTCGGCCCCTGTCCGACTCTGACTCATACTTCAAACTTAATAGATCAGCTTGAACCGCTAGAGTTTGCAGATGATCAGCTACTTCGCGCACTTGAGCCACCGCCTCTCCCATAATATAATCTCTTTCTCTAATCTGCTCTTGAGACCGACGGAATTGTCTTTGCCACTGCTCATTATTTTCTTCCAGAAGCTCTATTCGGATTTCACTATTTCGCAATGCATTCTCTAGCCCTCCTATTTGTCCTTTTAATTCTTCAATTTTGTCTAAGCTCGCCCTTAATTCCACCGTAGCATTATGATTACAGTACTGGTGAAGCGATCTTTCTAGTTCAGTTATCCGGACCTTCAACTCCGTCTTCTCGTCTTGGCAAACTAGTAGACTCTTTCCCAAGGCGACTTCTCGAGCCCGAGTATCCTGAAATTTCTTTTCCCATTGATTAGCTTTCGCCTTTTCCTCCTGAATTTCTTGTCGCCATTGTTCTGGCATTTTACCCAAGCCAGCAGCTCTTACCGACCTACGCAACTTCTTGTAATCTGTCTTCAGGCTGTCCAAATCTCCTTCTGCTTTGTTCTTTCCTTTTCTCAATTTATCGGCCTCTAATCTTTGAATGTCCACATCCAGTCCTAACTGCATTTTTTCTTCCTCTAGTTGTTCTATCTTCTTCCCCAATTCTAAACTCCTTTTTTCAAATTCTTGTTGATGATTCCATCTCAGAAGGCAAAACTTGTAAGTGTTCCTCTAAAGATCGAGCAGTTTCTGAATTTGACGCCGGGATGTTGTCGTTGATCCTTTGATCACGCCACTGACTATACTCGGGGTAATTGTCGGACCCACGGCTAAGATCTTCATTCGACGAGTCTGGTTCCAGCACTAGATATTTCTCGAACCTTCTTCTTGTAATTGTCCTCCTATAGGAAAAATCACAATAGGCCAACCCCTGTGTTGCTGGTATGAATTGTCGTGATCTATACTGTCTTGATACGAGTAGAGGAGCATATCCGATAGCTCCCCATATCCCGAGCAGCGGAACCCAGTCGAAATCTCCACATCGGTACAATATCTCATCAGGAATTAACCAAGGAGCCCTCCATTCAATATCTTCATCCTGGAGATTCTGGAGTATCTCTAACCATTTTTCTTCCGAAATATCATCCCGTCTTGGCGTGGCCACCAATTCTCCTAGAGGGGAGTAGCTATCAGAGAATACCCGATAAGAGACCTTTTCGACTTTCCAGAAGTGGCTATGGAACCATGCCAATAAGAGCTGCGCGCATCCAATAAACCTTCCCTCCCTGCTTTTCGACACGCATTCAAGGATCTAAAAGTTTCAGCGAGTATTGCCGGAACCGGTGTAACCCCTTTACTAAGCCGATCAAACAAATCAGATACAACCTCGTCTATGTGTCCTAAAGCTTTGGGGAAAACCACTAGTCCATAGATACCTAAAGCGAAGACATCGACCCTTTCTTTAAGTCAGGATGTACAAGCACCAAATCTCGCAAACTTTTCCAAGGAACACATTTACTGTCGCCCTTCTGTTGGATCCGGGCAGCGACCCGCTGCTCGCTCATCCCAGTGATGTTCATTAATTTCTTTAACAACGGAGGGACACAAGTAGCTCTGGAATAAGCCTTGTCGACTTGAATCCTTGGGCACCGAAGCAAGGTCGTATACTCCTCCACAGTAGGCTTCCCAAAAGTGAAACAACTGTAGGCAGGATTCCAAAACTGAGCAAGGGCTCGGAATAAATACTTGTCCACTTTGACACTAAGCAGATAATGTAGGTCACCGTAGTTACAATAGAACAGCTGCTTGGCCTCGACATCCCATTGATCCCAGACTTCTTTCATTTCTCGAAGGTCATTCTGGATTACACTGATACGGGTAAAATCCCACAATTCTGACACGTACCCTTCGGTAAGACTATCGCCTTTCTCTCGTTGTGTCGTTTCAGCCCATATTTGCACAGCCGCATTATCCTCTACTTTATCAACAAACCCCTTTTCCATGATAAGCTTTCTACCAAGAAACTGAACGTAAATCGACACCTCTTTTAGAATGAAGATGCCATGCAATCACAAACAAAGTAAATTAGCATTAAACATAGAATAAGATTTAAAATAAGCGACAATAATTACAACATTCATTTAGGTAAGCACTAAATTTGAGTAGCTCTACCTAGGTCAGTTCCTATGGCTCATTACATGTGGTTTGTTCTAAGTAGGGTACCTGAACCAGCAGATTCCTCGATCCTCACCCATTATAGGCTCATACGGCGAGTTCGTTCAGGGGATACATTTCCCTATGGCCATGCGGAGATGAAAATCTCACGAAGACATAGGTACGGATAAATCCCGAAAGCGATTCACTATCCATCGAGGTGAAAACCTCACGAAGGCGTAGCTTCTCACTTCCACTTAAAAAGGTGTGACCGACGGTCATGCAATGCAATGCGGAAAGATACCAAATTTAAACAAACAGAGCAATTATAAACCCCAATGATGATGATTACGATAAAGACAGATAAAATGCGATGAAACGGTCGTAATTTTAAACCGACTTTCAATTTTTGACAAAGACAAAAAGTAATCACCACTGGCTTGACCCCTTATCGTCTCCCCAGCGGAGTCGCCAGCTTTGACACCATTTTTGATTGAAAAACGGGTCGACTTGGGTTTGAAATGAAAAGGGAGTCGCCACCAATCCTTTGAAGTGTATGGGTCCTTGAAAAAGGTGTTTTTAATAAATAATTGATTTTATTAAACAACGTTTGGTCTACGAAATTTAAAAATGGTTCGGGAGTCGGTTAGTACGAGGAAGATTAGCACCCTCGTAACGCCAGAATTGGTACTAGTGATTATCTAATGTCTTGATGTCGAAAATGAGAACTGAAGAATTAAAAATACGATCCTTGTATTAAAAGAAAATTTTGGAAAAAGAAATATATTTCACGTTAATCGAGAAAGAACATATCCAGTAAGTAGAATACAATACCAATCTCATACCGATGAAAATCTTTTAAAAGATTAGCCACTCGGATAAAAAGAGACAACCATATTAGACGATTTTTAATCCGAGTCATCTAAATTGGTGAAAGATCTACATGATTACGAAGACGAAACCCTAGAGGCAATCCGAACCAAACACGAAATGCATTAAAAAAAAATTGTAATCGAGCAAAATAAAGCACATTTAAAAATACACAGCAAAATACATATCATCTGAGGATCATACTCATTAAA